>NC_143563.1:42336666-42647222 GCF_054136105.1 Typopeltis vanoorti | reverse complement strand
AAGCCTACAGGTAGAGTTTGACTAGCTTCTATATTCTCAGTAGTGAAAGGATTAATGGGAGATGCAGTAGATAGGCATAGAATTTGTATTTCACAGCCTGTCTGCAAAATACAAATTCTGAATGGTGCAAAAGCAGTATTAAAGAAAAAAAGTACACTGATGATTTCCTTGTATCAAAGAAATTGTCAACATTTTGCATACAATAAAATGGACATTTTAACTCTGTCCACTATTTGTAATGGAATGGGGAAAAACTGTGTGTGTGTAAAAATAAGAGATGATCCTAGAAAGTTAACAGAAGTGTGGCTGACAAGTGAGTGAGGTGTGGATTTTTCTGCCGTGTATTTGCGAGCATATAGATAATGAATGAATGAAAGAAGAAAATATAACTGGCATTTCTGCAGCCATGGTAGTGAGTGCATGGACAATGAATTAGTGTAAGAAATATAACTGGCATTTATGAGCTAGTGCGGGCTACCGACTACACATCCGAGGACTCCACAGAGGAATCTAAACAACAGCAATAAACTGTTTCCATACTTTTTAACTTGTAACGTGCGGGGAGAGGAACCGAAAGTTCGTAGGGAGGGAAAACGTCATATTTACGCGTGTTCCCTAACTGAAAGGTTGGGTTCTAGTGGATTTCAACTGCGATCTACACAAGACATATTTGTCTGTTGATTTGATATATTATTATTAATATGAAGGTATTATTTGAAGTAGCAAATAATACCTTCTACTCTGCCAATAATCAGTTTGTCCTTTTGATAAAAACAGAAAAGTACACAAGGCCTGCATTTAAGTAAAACGAATGTATGGCAGTCATTTTCATGTTATCTGATAAGGTTTTCATATGTTTCCTTGTTTGTACTGTACGTGCATGAAGTAGAAACGTTTTATTCTCAAGGCATACCAACGTGGCAAAGGCCAGTTTCTTTAATTTATGTGCAGCTCCTACTGTATGAGTATTTACATTTCTCGGATTGACATACCTGGATTTTACACCAGCCATAACATCCACCACACAAACAAAATTAAAACCACTCCATCGACTTAACCATCAACAGGCAAACGGAAACAAACTTGTCTACTTCATTATGTGTCCGATAGAGGGCAATTGCTATTTAAACTCTCAAATATTACGTAATTATGTACAATAACATAATATTGAGATAGGGAAGAAGGAAGGAAAGAAAAGCAATAAAAAATTTAGTTTAATCCTTTATCCAAGTGTAAGCAAACAAAGTTTGCGCCTGAAGTATCTTCAGGACTGAGGCAACTCGTGGTAAAGGTGGCCCAAGCTCTAATCACTACTTGTCTTAGTATCTCTCATAATGCAAAACATATCCTTGCGGACACATGTCCGCAAGGATATGTTTTGGTAGTGGTAGTGGCCCTTCCCTTAAAGCTATGCATTAAGGGAAGGGCCACTACCCAGACCAGTTTCGACCTTTATTCAGGTCTCGTAAGTGGGGACCAGACCCAGAAGTGGTGATACTAAGGAAGAAACAATGGAGAAGTCATATTTACCTATACGAGTTGCCAAAAGCTGGCTCACCTTATTATTAAATTACTCTACTTCAGGCACAAACTTTGTTTGCTTACACTTGGATAAAGGATTAAGCTAAATTTATTATAGTCTAACCAAGCGGAAAAAAAACTTCCAACATCTTTCTCTAAAAGGAAAAGCAATATATATCAAATCAGCTAACGACTTTTTATTTCCATATACGGGGAGTAGGCGAGGCCATTTTAGCCCTATCTAACTTTTGGAGATTGAGTGGGCAGTTCAATCCCCACTGGTACCAATCAGAGATAGATGGCCCAAGGCTATCACTAATTAAGCGGTACACAGTGAAGAGAGACGGCTCAAATGTGCCGCCATCTCGTGGTCCCTAACCCTAACACAATATATTTAATATCTGAAATAATGTGGGTTCTACGGTCGATTTTCTTGAGTTTACAGGACGAAATACCCGAGTTTCCGGGAGGAAAAACCCGCTTGCCCGTGCCAAAGATCGACTAACTCTGGAACCGGTCGAAAAAAGGCTTAGAAAAATTTCCTCTAGTCGCCGACTAGACTCGAAACAAAGTCTTCCTTCGTGCGGCCAAGCGCCGTGGTATGCAAACGCCACAGCAATATATATATATATATTATTTTAAATATATATATTATTTTAAACCTGGTTTTACCCCATTTCCCAAGTAAGCAAATAGACAAATAAGTCAAGTTTGCACCTACAAGTCTAGCTGATCCTGCACATAGTGCAAGACTTAATATTTACCCTTAATGCAAAGCACATCTCCTGGAGGAGATGTATGATGCTTTGATCCTCTCTACCACTTCTTCATCCCAAGAAACCTAGGAGAACAAACCTGAGCACATTAATCCAGTGTGGACTATATATATATATCATTCTTTTTCTATAAAAGGACGTCAATTTTTGCTTCCACACTTTTATTTCCATTGTTGCTTCCTTGAACGCACCAACATTTTCTTAGGCACATTATCTCATTAATCACTCTTCAAAAACGTTTCATGGGAAAAACTCAAAGTTAGTGCTTCAAAAAATCGTTTTTTTTTTTGAGGCACCAACCCGGTAGTGAGAACAATATTGTAAGGTCTTGAGGATTGAGACTAATAAAGATTTATGAGTTGAGAAGAACAGAAGTAATGTTTAGAACGAAAAAGAATACTATTTTTTTTTTTTGAATGATGAAGGGTGAATGGATTTGATGTGTTTATAGTAGAATAGGCTACATGTGAAAAGTCAGATCAAAAAGGAAAAACTGATATTGTTCAGTGAGTAGTGTTTTAAGTCAATTGATGTGTGCATCCCCCTCGTATCTCCTCTTTTTCGCATGTCTACCACCTTCTGCAACCCACACTCCTTCACTCTACCCTTGTAGGCCACATTCTATAGGCTACTTACCATTTTAGTCATTCTCCTCTGAATCCGCTCTACCACTTCCTCATCCCCAGAAACCTAGTTGAACAGACTGAGCACAGTAATCCAGATGTGGACGTGTCAAGGCCTTATAAAGAGGAATAATTTTCCTTATCTCTACTTATTAGTAGGTTCTTCAACAGCCAAGTAATCTTATGCGCTACCTTGACAACCTTAGCAATATAACTTCTAAAATTCAAAATGTCTGTCTAGCATCATCTCTTTCATGGAGTACTGTTCCATCAATGTGGAATACAACTTGAAATCGATTTATTCCAAAACTCATGACTTTAAATTTTTCCACATAAAATGATACCTATTATATTTTGTACAAACCAACAGCCTGTTTAAATCATCTTTCAAACTCTCCACATCGCCTTAAGTATTTCACTAAATCATCAGCAAATAACAGAATATATCCATTCAGAATATTAGCTATATAATTTGTTCACAAATTAAACAGTAGTGATCAGGGCCATCGCCAGATTAGATTACGCCCTGAGGCAAACAGTTAAATATTGCCCCTGATGGATTATAACACAAAAGTATAAGAAAACCTCCAATTGCTATTTTGTTTTTATTACAAGAGTATTAATCCAAAACGATTGCATAATAATATTAATTAAATGTTTGCTCTACGGGGATATCGACAATAAAACTGTTTATAAGCTCTTCTAAATTTAAATTATAAGCTATGTCCGCTCTATCGATATAGTTGCTAGACCAACCAATCTTTCTTTGATCATTGCTGTTCACAAATAATTTTTAATCAATTTAAGCCTGGAAAAACTTCTTTCTGCACCTGCTACGCTAGCAGGAATTATTAGCGTAGCGATTGCACCCCCCCCCTCCCACTCCCATATGGTTGAACCAGCGCCCTTATTAAACCGCGCCGTGAGGCAGGCTGCTTCTATGCTATACCCTGTCGATGGTACTGGTAGTGATCCTAGACCAGTGGCGACCCCTACATAAGCACTGCGACTCTGCAGCATCCCCAAGGAAAAAATAAAAAATTAAATTTTGTTTGTGTTTATAAATAATAACAATGCTTACAACATTATATAAATGCAGTACAACATGTTAAAGGTTACAGCTTATGTTTTAACATTGATTGAATAGTTAATAATTGGAATTGTTCGATTAACGCTTTATTATGAAAGAAATGCACTGCGATCTAACGCCGATATTAGTTTGCTCTTGTCATTGCACGTTACGTCATTCCCAACTGCAAACCGCAGTGTATTTTTAGTATACTAATGCGCCTTATTTCTGTGAGATATGAAACGTTTATTATTAGTGGTGTGCGTGGTGAACTATTTTTTGTAATCTTATTTTATTTTGTTAAAATAACATATAATTATTTATTTATTATAGATACAAGGCTGAATTATGACGAGTGTCACTGTTGAAAATCTGAAAATAATGATAATTTTTCAATTATCGTTACAATTTTTTCAATTATCGTTACAATTATCGTTACTTGAATGGAAATATCCACTTGTTTGCTGATGATGCAAAATTGGGAAGAGTGATAATCAATTCAAATGATGTAAATATTTTACAGGATGACTTAAATAGGCTGACATATGGACTGAGGTAAATGGCTGTCAGTTCAACGTGGCTAAGTGTAAGGTGATGCACTTCGGGAGGATGACATCGCATGCTGTTTACTGTATTAACGGAACTGAACTGCAGGAAGTTGATGAGACAAGAGACTTGGGAGTTATTGTGGACAGAGAACTTAAGTTTAAAGAGAATATTGCAAAGATTGCCAAAACATCACATCAAATTACATGGTTGTTGAGGAACACACTAACAAGCAGGGATAGGGAAGTTATTGTTCCACTCTATGAGGCATTAATAAGGCTGCATTTGGACTATTGTGCACAGATCTGGTCGCCAGGATTTCTTGGTGATGCGGAAGTGGTGGAGAGGATTCAGAGCCGGGTTACAAAGATATTTGCAGGTCTGTGGGATGTTCCCTATGAGGATAGATTGATGGTCTGTGGGCTCCAAAAACTAGCTGATAGACGTAGGAGAGGAGATATGATAGAGGTATTTAAGTTGTTAAAGGGATTTTACAGGATTGATACTGATGATATTTTCAAGACCAGTGTAGGATGTGAGAGAACGAGGGGCCATCCCTGGAGATTGTGTAAGAGTGTTGTTAACAAGGGTGTTAGGACTAGATTTTTTACTTGGAGACTTGGAGGGTTGTGAATGGGTGAAATGCTTTGCAAGAGGTCATTGTGAATGCTTCAACTGTGAATGAATTTAAGGAGAGGTATGACAGGTATTGTTTAAATAATGGTTAGTGTGTCAATGTCGGGTCTCCCGCGATGAGTCTTTCGACTCCATGGAGACACCGTTAAAATAATAATAATAATAATAATAATAATAATAATAATAATAATAATAATAATAATAATAATAATAAGAAGAAGAAGAAGAAGAAGAAGAACAACGCCGATATTCGTTTGCTGTCGTTGCACATTACGTCATTAGATACACTGCCGCTTGGGCAGTGTATCTCATGTCTGCGCTCGTTATTTCTGTGAGATATGAAACGTTTATTATTGGCGTGTGTTCGTGGTAAACTATTTTTTTTTTTTTGTAAATCCTATTTTATTTTGTTAAAATAACATATAATTATTTATTTATTATAGATACAAGGCTGAATTATGACGAGTGTCACTGTTGAAAATATGAAAAGAATTATATTTTTTCAATTACACGAAAAAATGCACTGCGATCTAACGCCGATATTCGTTTGCACTTGTCATTGCTATTGATACGAAACTTTTATTATTGATGTTTGTTTGCGATGAGGATGAAATCATTTTAATAAAGCAATTTTTAATATGTAAATGTATTTATTAATAAATTCGTTACTGATTAGGATTTTTTTTTTTTTTTGTATATGCAGCACCCTCACTTAAAATTTTCACCGACCGCCACTGTCCTAGACCAAAAATGTTGGGACACACCACTAGTCACCTGCTTTCTCCTGAATTCTCTTTCATATACCACTTTTTTAATGTTTTGACATTTCTCCATTAGCCATCCGCTTATCCAAATAACTAGTGTCATATTCATCCCCATGCATTCTAATTTATGGAACAGAGTTCCATGTGGCAGTCTGACAAATGCCTTTGCAAAATTCAGCAGAATTATCGCAGCTGTTCCCATTATCCAACTCAACTGCCATTGTTATTATAAAAAGTAAGTAAATTACTAAGGCATGACCGACCGTTCACAAAGCCATGTTGCCCGTCTGAAAGTGCTCCAGACTGCTTCAAATGAACTGTCGTCCTCCTGCCTTCATCCTCTCACCCTCTACTCTTTCATGTCCCTCTACTCTTTTTGATTGCGATTCATCTGCTGTCATTAGTAGTACTCAATCTCTCCTATATTCTCTGTTCGCCCTCAAAATACTAAATTCTTCACATTCTATTCATGTAACTACATCATCTGCTGCTATTCAACTCTCACAAATGCCTATAACATTTGGCGAGATTTTTCCAAAAACTCCTCCCTCTTATTCCCCAATACTTCTGATTATCATATAAATAATGTGGTATCCATTTAGTCCCTCAACCACCTGTATTTCCTGAACTGATTAAGCTGTTCAATATTTCTGCTTGAGAGACTAGGTTCTGCATTTGCTGGCCGTTCTTACTCTCTCTCTCTCTCTCTCACCCCCCCCCCCACACACACACATCCTAATTGCACTTTCAGCTTACGAACCCCTTTCTAGACACCTGACACCAAAATTATAAGTTCAGACCGTCAGCATTATACGTCCTTTCCATCGAACTCAGACCATAGATTCACAAACCTTGCATAGTTCCTTCTGCACCACGTGAGTATTGATTCGTTTGTTATCAACGCCGTCATGCTCAGTTCGTCTCTATCATTGCATGGGAGGAGCCATAATCTTCACCTTGTGTCTCTTTTTTTTTTTGGTTTCATCCTACAACTCCTTCAGATCCTCTATCACTCTCAGAGTATACTCCGATCATAGCCTCTGTACAAAAATTTTCTTATTTCCTTGTTTCTCTACTTTATTCATGTGATCTCGATTCTTACCTCGGAAAACCGGCTTCTTTTCATTCTCAGCCCTGCTAACTGCAAATTTAAGTTCCACTTCGTCCTCCTGAAGTTGCACCGCCGCAAGTTCAACATGAATGTGCGTACAGCTTGTAACACCAAAACAGAAGAAAGTGGTAATTCTGGAGTGCAAGTTCTTATTAAATCGCAGGAATACCGTCTACGAGGGAGGACTTATTATCATCTAAGTACAGAGAAGACAGACATGATGTGAATGGTTTGTGGAAAACAACAGAGTGCGATTAGTCTTAGTCATTTAAACAAGTATTGGAGAATGTTGGAAGTTCTTTCCCACTTGGTTAGAATATAATAAATTTAGTTTAATCCTTTATCCAAGTGTAAGCAAACAAAGTTTGCGCCTGAAGTATCTTAAGGAACTGAGGCAACTCGTCGTAAAGGTGGACCAAGCTCTCATCACTACTTGTCTTAGTATCTCTCATAATGCAAAACATCTCCTTTCGGACATGCATAAAGCTATGCATTAAGGGAAATCCACTACCCAGACAGGTTTCGACCTTTATTGAGGTCTCGTAAGCGGGGACCAGACCCAGAAGTGGTGATACTAAGGAAGAAGCAATGGAGAAGTCATATTTGCCTATACAAGTTGCCAAAAGGTAACCTTATTATTAAATTACTCTGGATTTAGAGAAAGATGTTGGAAGTTTTTTCCCACTTGGTTAGATTATAATAAATTTAGTTCAATCCGTTATCTATGTGTAAGCAAACAAAGTTTGTGCCTGAAGTATCTTCAACTGAGGCAACTGGTGGTAAAGGTGTACCAAGCTCTCATTATGGGAGATACTGAAACAAGGAGTGATGAGAACTTGGTCCACCTTTACGACGAGTTGCCTCAGTCCTGCAGATACCTCAATTGCAAACTTTGTTCGCCTACACTTGGATAAAGGATTAAACTAAATTTATTATTAAAGTGTCGGAGAAGAAGACTAATTAATGTTAAGAGGTCGATTCAATCTTTTGCAGATGGGGAATTCTTGCCGTTGTTACATCAGAATGAGAGAGAGAGAGAGAGAGAGAGAGAGAGAGAGAGGTGGAAGCATCATAAGTATTCTTTTTGCATAATAGCTTTGGAAAGGACCAAAAGACTCTATGGGCATTTGGTCAAAAGATCAACTTTGCAGTTTACAGTAAGTAAACTTTGTGTAAGTTGAATAAGAAGTGCAAAATGTTTCCCATGAGTCACTGAATGCATGTTAAATTTTTCTTTTGCAGCTGATTTGGTGCTTTTGTTGGAAAACCAAGCCATGGATAAGTGTTGGAGATTTTCTGTAGATTGAGGAATAAAGACACTCTTCCCAACAAGAATAATTTCAGTTATCAGATGAAAGCGCTTTGATCAGAACAGTGGATTCAACAAATACATCCCTGATATTAATTCTCCTTCTGCGAACTCCGAGCTTTGTCCTTGTTTCATTGTCTACAGATCATCGTTCTTCCAGGTAATCTATGCTTCCATATCCTAAGGAACTACAGCTGTCAAGTGGAAGGACCTGTCGGGATTTTTATGCATGCAGGGTCTCATTATTACTTCTGCTCTCCTAATCCAAGTACTTTCTTGGAAAACTGAAATTATTATTGCTGCAATGATTGCCTTCATTCATGACTCCATACTAAATCCTCAACGGTTGCCCAAGAGTTGGATTCCCAACCAATGTTCAAATTCTTACTCAGTTTATATTATGGCCCCTAACAAATCATCAGTAATGTAAAACAGATTTTGGAAGGGCGAAAGGCACTAAACTGTGTTCACATATCATTCTAACCTTGTGGCTCGTTGAGGCTGTTGAGCAAAACTTCTACTCTGTTATGTTTCTAATGGAAGAATAACATCTCGTAATGATAAGGTAGAAAATTGTTGACAACAGTTTTCAGCCTTAAGGGGTGCTTAAGGGTCAAAGCTGTATAACTGAGAGGAGACCTCCACATAGCCTTTAAAGGAATGCGGAGAACCGACCAGGGCTTCTGACCTAATGTCCAATCCTCACCTTCTCGTGGTGCACCCTGTTGGGTATCCACTTGGATACTGAATGAACGAGGATGGGCTGGCAATTTGGGATTTAGCCGACCAAATTGTATTCTTATTGGTTAAACCAAAATAAAAAATGATGGTACAACATGACAAAATTTCATGCCGGCTGGGGCGTCGCCCGGTTAACAAGGCCCCCGTTGTTTTCGTCAGGGAACCAGGGCGAACAGCGAAAAGTCAGCTACTGGAACAAATCTGAAAACAAACCCCAACTCAACATCACCAGAGTTAAAGATCGGTACTATCAACGTAAGAAGCCTGAATGGCAAAGAAATGGAGCTAGCTGAGGAATTAGATAAGTACCAGATCGACATAATAGGGGTGACTGAAACAAAAAAGACCAAAACTGGTGAGATCTTTCTGAGCAATAAATACAAAATGTTATATTCAGGCAATGACAATCAAGGAAAAGAAGGAGTAGCCATAGTATTCAACACAAAATACGAGGCTAATCTTCTTGAATGGCAGTCAGTCTCAAGTAGAGTAATGTGGCCAAATATGAGAATGAGGAACTGGACAATGAGACTTATTTGTGCCTATGGTCCCACAGAAGGTTCTACTAAAGTAGAAGTGGAGGAATTTTTTGACGCTTTAGAAAACGCAACTGACACAATGAAAAAGGAAAAGTTGGTCCTTGTTGGGATCTAAATAGCAGAGTAGGAAATGATTGTGAGACATACAAAAATATTTTGGGAAAATTTGGAGAAAAAAGCAAAGCTAATAATAATGGCAAATATCTGTTGGATTTCTGCTCAGGACATGGACTGGTTATTATTAACACCATGTTCCAACATAAAAATGTGCACAAATTCACATGGAGAGAAGAGGCTAGGAATAAGAAAAGTCTCATTGACTATGTTATTGTTAATAGTGATGTTTTCTCCCTGGTGCAGGACACCAGAGTGTACAGAGGATTTGAAATTGGAAGTGATCACTATTTAGTCTTGAGTAGGATAAAATTGAATTTCATGTTGAAAAGAATAACATGTAAGAAAATTTTAAAGCGAATAAAGTTGAGCAGCTCTCAGATGTGAACTATAGACTAAAATACAGAAAGATTATTGAAAAGAAAATGAAAGAGTTTGAGAACAGGAATCAAACCTTGGAGATTCAGTGGCAAACTCTGAAGAAAACATTGATTGATTCTGCCAGAGAGGCAGTTGGTGAGGTTGTGTGCAAGGATAAAAAAATCAGAACTCCCTGGTGAACACAGGAAGTTAAAGAGGCAGTGAAGGAAAAGAAGAAAGCATATCAAAAGTTCCTGGCAAATAAGTCAGCTTTTACTCTTACAGAATACAGAGACAAATGTAAGAAAGCTAAACAGTGTGTAAAACTAGTTAAACAAAAGTCATGGGAGGACTTTGGCAAGAATATAGAAAAGAAATATCAAGAAGGTGGCAAAATATTCTGGAGGTTGTTGAAGAAGCTTAGGAATGGAGGAAAGAGTGCTGTAAAACGAATTAGAGATGATAAAGGTGACATTAAAACAGGAGAAAAAGAAATCCTTGAAGTATGGAGTAATTACTTTAAAAACTGCTAAATGAAACAAGCAGTGATAACAGCACAGTGATAAAAAACACTGACCAGGCATGCAGTCAGGAATACATATCCATACTTTAAGTAGAAAAAGCCATCAAAGGCTTGAAATTTGGAAAGGCAGCAGGAGTAGATGATATTCGACCAGAAATGCTGAAGTATTGTGGTATAAAAATCTTACAGTGGCTGCACTGCATAATTCAGAAAGCCTGGACAGAGGGACGAATTCCCGATGATTGGAGTAGAGCTCTCATAGTACCCATATATAAAAAGGGAAATAAAACTGAATGTGAGAATTACAGAGGTATTTCCCTTCTGAGTGTTCCTGGCAAGATCTATGCAAGTATACTTGAGAAACGGTTGAGAAGAATTGTGGAAGAAAAGCTTGGTGAAGAACAAGCTGAATTCAGGCCAAATAGAGGCTGTCAGGATCAGATCTTCACTTTACGACAAATAGTCGAGAAAGCATGGGAATATAACAAAGATCTGTATTTAAGTTTTGTCGATTTGGAAAAGGCATATGAAAAGGTGCCAAGAGAGAAGCTATTCAATACGCTGCAGTTATATGGTGTCAATGGGGCATTATATCAAGCAATACTTAGTCTTTATTTGAGTTGTAAGTCAGCAGTTAGAATTGAAGGAAGTACAGGAAGATGGTTTAATGTTAAATCTGGTGTGAGACAAGGATGTACATTATCCCCTCTCTTATTCATTATCTATATGGATCACATTATGAAGGAAAGTGGTATTAAACCTGATATCAGAATTGGAGATGTTAATGTCAACTCTTTGCTTTATGCGGATGATGTTATACTTCTAAATAAATCCGCTAGAAGTCTGCATGATTCTCTGACTAAATTGAATAACTGTTGTAATAGATATGGTATGAAGGTCAGCAATAAATAGACAAAGACAATGAAAATAGGCAGAATCATTGAAAATGTCAACGGTGTTGTGAATGGAAAACCTATGGAACAAGTAAAACATTTCAGCTACTTAGGTACGATTTTTACTGAAGATGGTAGATTAAATATAGAAATAGACAACAGAATCAGCAAAGCTGGTATGGTGGGAAGTCAATTGAATAAATTCATATGGAATAAGAGAGAAATTAGTCGGAACACTAAATTAGCTGTATACAAGACAGTGTTCAAACCAGTTTTAACTTATGGATCTGAGAGCTGGGTCAGAAGTAAAACACTTGACCAAAGACTAGAGACCGCATATATGAGAGTCCTGCGAAAGATTAGAGGCGTGAACAGATGGCATCAATGGCAATATCATATTAAAAATGAGTATATTAGGAAAGAATTTGACATTGTCAGCATCCAGGAATGCGTTAGCAGAGCTAATCTCAGGTGGTATGGTCACTTAAATAGAATGGGAGAGGAAAGATTAGCAAAACAAGTGTTCTCTGCCAGGTTGGCTGGAAAACGACCCAGAGGAAGACCAAGATATAGGTGGATTGATACGGTACAAAGTGCCTTAGACGATAGAAATATAAGATCTGATAATTTTGGAGTCTTGACAAGCAACAGACTGATTTGGAGGAAAATTGTAGATAGGAAGTTAGTAATGATGTAAATTTTTCATGTAGTACTGTCATATCCTGTACACCCCTTTTGGGTACATGGCAGGAATTTGATGATGATGATGATGATGGAAGAATAACATCTCGTAATGATAAGGCAGAAAACTGTTGACAACAGTTTTCGTGTTCAACTATTAATACAACCCCCAGCTCTTTGAGAGAAAGGCATTATCAGAATCTTACCCACCAGCACTGTCACCTCAATAGGTCTTACCATCTATCGTGAGTCCATTATATTTCTTAATCATTATTAGTTTATTTTAAAAAATCATGCCTGTTCAACTGGCTGGCCGAATATACAGCAATCCCTCGATTAATGCGCCCCCGATTAGTGCGTCATATTTTTATATACCCAAATTTGATTAGTGCGCCTCTAAAATTCGATTAGTGCCCCTATCTCATCTCATCTCATCTTCTTTATACCCTCTTTTACCTTGTGGTGTCGAGGATTTACTAATCATCGGACCTCAAACCGTTCACAGGATAAGGTGGTCAGCCCTATGCCCCGGTGTATCCTATGTCCCGCAGTGTTGAGTTCTCAAGGCAGGTTTACCTGCTTTGCGGGATGAAAAACCCCAGGATAAACTGGAGAAAAAACCCTACTGTCTACGCCCGAGACCAGCTAACTTGGCTAAGGCTGAAGACGACGGGAATCGAACCTAGGATTCCACACCTTCCCCAGGTATATGGTTGCGAAGCGCACCGCCACTATATATATAATATAGCCACTGATAACAGTGATTTCATGTACACTGTGTTCCAAATTTACCGCCAAAATTTAATTCATCTGCTAATTACAGAGTCTTTTGATGATCATATCTCGTCCATCCTTTGCAACTGTTTTCCTTAATTTTTTTAATTTAAAGTATTTTCCCAGCCTTTCATCATGAGTGAAAGAATTAGTGAGCAAAAAAAGTGGAAGTGTGAAGATGATTCGAAAAGTAATCTCATTGGAAGAAAAACTTGGAATAATAAAGTAAAATGAACGAGGCGAGTCCAGAGCAAAGATAGGACAAGAACACGAAAATGGGTGAATCAAATATAAGAGCAATTTTAAGCAAAGCTGCTGAATACAAAGAGAAAGATAAGATTGCTTCAAGTTCATCATGCATGCAGACCACTCGAAATCAAAGTATTGTAATGATTGAATTAGAGAAACTTCTTTCTACACGGATCGAAGATTGTAACCAAAAACGGATCCCACTAAACACTGTTTTTAAACATCGAAGTTTTTAAACTTTATTAAATCAAAAGCATTATGTCTCTTTGCAGCCTTCAAAGAAAGAGCTATCAATGATGAAAAAGAAGAAGAAGAATTTCACACACTCGTGCTGGGTGTTTGAGCGTTTCAAAAAAGAGAATTAACCTACATAATGTTTGAATCACAGGCGAAGCTTCAAGTGTAGATAACGAGGTGCCCACAAATTATCCAGAGATTTTGAAGAAAATTGTGGAAAAAGGGAGGGGGGGGACTATTGTGACTAACAAATATTTAATGTCAATGAAACCAGAGTTTTTGGAAGCGAATGCCTTCCAAGACGCCTCCATAGCGCAATTGGAAGAACGACGATACACTGCGCCCTTCGACTGGAATAGGCCTAAGTTCGATTCTCATCGCGACGGGAGGAATCTTTATCTGGACGATTTCAATCGAAGGTGAGTTAGCCGATCTCATACGGAGGTAGCAGAGTTTTTTCTCCCGGAAACTCGGATTTTTCATCCCGCATACAGACAAATCGGCCCTTCAGAACACACGCAATTTACAGACAAAAAATACTAGTTGTGGTGGAGGTGGGTGGTAGATGGCGTTGATTCGTAATAGAGGTTGGTGTAGTGGCTGAGACAGTTGTAGGTGTGATCCCGCGATGAGTCTTGGACTCCTTGGAGGTATCAGGAATAATAATAATAAGGCTTTTCTGGCAAAATCAGAGAAATCTCATCCTGGTTGTAAAGTCTGAAAGTCGAATGACATTTCTGCTGGCAATATGCGAGCCGTTTGGAATCACATTCTTCCACATTGTGCAAAATGATTTTAGAGGCTTTTCAAATGAATCTAAGTTAATTAAATCTCATTCTGAGAAATTGGGTGATTCTCTCCTGTAAAATTTAAATGCACAGTGGGAAGATCCTGAAGAATATGAAGAAAATTTAATCGCTCAAAGAGATTTCACAGAAGCAGTAAAATGTGCATTAGAGTAGAAGAGGCAATAGGACCATACCGTCAGTTGTATGCAGGAAATAGAATGCTCGCCAATCTACGTTAGCTCAATTCTTTGTTAAGAAGTAGAATAATAAAATTTATATTTTGAATTTGTTTTACTGTGTTTCAGCTTCATGGTTTTCCTTTAACTAGGCCCTGAGATATACCTTAATTCTTTTATAAAAAATAAGGGTAAAAAAAAAATTTGAGAAATGACTTATAATTTTCCCCACAGGTTATTATATTCGATTAGTGCGTTTTCGATTAATGCGCCTGTTTTAAAGAACGCATTAGCCGCATTAATCGAGGGAGGGATTGTTGTACTTATGGTGACAGCGATGACGATAAACAAGTAGTCTCAATTAGGAACTCTTTTATGTCTTTCTTTGGCCTCTTTTTTCAACCAGTTTATGAGTTAGTCGATATTTCGTAAAGATAAATAGGTTTATTTATTTATTTATTCGTATTTCTGTGGAAATGGAGCATTCAGAGGGCAAGGCCAACCAACAAAAGACCTTATTTTATGTTTGTTTCTAGTCGCTAACTATAGAAACTATTTCTAGCCCTTTCTTCGACCATTCCTGAATTACTCGATCCTAGTACTTGAGTTTTAAATCTCACAACGCAAGAAAATTGACCGTAGAATTCACACTCTTCCAAGCAATAATAAATAGTGAAGGTTGGGACCATGAAGGGTTTCCTGAAAAAAAAAAAAAAACTAAATTAAGGCTCCATGGCTTCGCCTACACTCTGTGGGTGATAAAAGGCGGTAGCAGACTTATTTATATTATTTATTCACCATATTTTGTCTATATACGTCAGCTAGAAATCACACAATTCTTAAAGGCAATGACGAAAGTAGTGACGATTCCCAACCAATTTTCAAATAAAGTTACTCTGTTTGAGTAAATTTTATTAGAAATAAAACTCAAATGGAGTAACCTTTAAAAAAAAAATAAAATTTTCGAAAAAAAATCTTTCTATCTCCGTCAGATTTTTATGTTCTACGCATAGATTCTATGTGTAGAATAGAATGTGGAGAATAGAAATAACTACAAAGCAATAAAAACACCATACATACTTTATATTAGCTACGAGGGTGGTCTGAAAAGTTCTCGGCCTTCACCATAGACGGAAACAGTATCGGCGAGATCTTTTTTTCTAAGTTGGTACATCTGTCATAGGCATCCATGTGAAACTGCAAGCCATTGTATCAAGTTGTTTGTTTTAAACAGCTGTCTGAAGCAAAAGTGTTGTCTACATCCCTTGAAATGGATAAAATTGAGTATCGTGCGGTTATAAAATTCTTTGTAAAACAAGGTCTAATGCCAAAAGAAATTCATTAGAAGTTAGTGAAAGTTTACGGGCACTCTTCTCCTTCGTTTTCGACAATTAAGAAATGGGCTGCTGAGTTTAAACGTGGCAGCCCATTTCGCATTTCGTACCAGCCTTGAAGATGATCCAAGTGAAGGACGTCCAAAAAAATGTAACACCAGAAATCATTGATCAAGTACACGATATGGTATTGGATGACCGGCGGGTCAAAGTCCGTGAATTGCCGAGAGTATAAGCATTTCAAAAGAACGTGTAGGATATATTTTGCATGAAGAATTTGCAAAGGAAAAAGCTTTGCGCAAGATAGGTGCCACAATTGCTCACAGCAGATCAAAAACGCACTCGCATGAAAATCTTGGAGACGTTTTAACAAGAATAAAACTGATTTTGTGCGTCGATTTATTACTATGGATGAGACTTAGATTCACAATTACACACCAGAATCAAAACAGCAGTCAAAATAATGAACAAAAAACCGGTTGTTCAGCGCCAAAGTAGACAAAGTCGGTTCAATTAGAAGGAAAGGTCATGGCATCGGTGTTTTGGGATGCTAAAGGCATTTTGTTTATTAATTATCTTGAGAAAGGTTAAACAATAATCGGGGAATATTATTCTGATCTTTTAACCAGACTAGAAGAAAAAATCCGGTTTGCAGAAGATAAAAATCATCCTTCATCATTTCAATGCATCTGCCCACAAATACGTTTTGGCAATGGAAAAATTAAGGGATCTGCACGATGATTTGTTGGAACTGCAGATTTGGTTTCCTCTGACTTCTATCTCTTTCAAAACTAAAACTCTTCCTCGCTGGTCAGCGTTTTTCTTCGAATCAAGAGGTGATTGCAGATGTAGAGGAGTGATTTGCAGATCTTACTGAGAACAACAACAGGGACGGGATAATGGCGCTGTAGCATCTTGGAATAAATGTACTAGTCTTAAGGGAGATTATGTTGAAAAATAAAAATAATTTTGAAATTATAAATTCGTTTTTTTTTTTTTTTTCATTGTTAGGCCGAGAACTTTTCAGACCACGCTCATATCTCTATTTTTAGCCTGTATAGCTCAGTGGACCTGTCGCTTGAATTACTCAACGCTAAGCCGCCCGAAGTATGACTTAAGATCAATTGCAGTCACTGAAGACAGGAACTTTCTTGGAAGCCTTTCTTTTGATCGGTTCCCGAGTTAGTCAATCTCTAGCACACGGGCAAGCAGGTTTTTAATTCTGTAAACTCATGAAAATCGACTATAGAGCCCACACTATTTTCAGACAATATTGTTAATGTAAATATTGTGTTAGGGTTAGGGACTACTAGATGGCAGAGCTTGTTAGTCATCTCTTCACTGGATGCGACTTAAAATTAATAAATCTTTTATCTCTCATTGTAGACTCAACTGACCACTCAATCTCCTTAAGTTAGAAACGGCTAAATCGACCTCGCCTATTTTCTATAAAGGAATAAAAAGAGTTGGCTGATTTTTTGAATTTTAATTTCTATTTAGTTAGATAGACTTAAGGTCAAGTCTATTTGCTGATTGGAGGAACTTTCTAAACCTTTCTTTGACCAGTCCTCAGTTAGTAGACCTATGGCATAGGCAAGCATTTTATTCTCACAGAAACTCCTTAAACTCAAGAAACTCGAACCTAGAATTTACACTATATCAGACAAGAACATATCCTGTTAGGTACTAAGAGATGGTAGCACTTGTTTTCCAGTCTCTTCATCGATTGTCGCTTATAATTAGTGATAGTCTTTAGTGACACGCTATGCCATCTGTAGAAAGCCGTTCTGATTTCGAAGCTAGAATCATCAGTCTTTATTACCCACCAACTACACACACACACACACACACACACACACACACACACACACACACACACACACACACACACACACACACACACACACACACACACACACACACACACACACACACACACACACACACACACACACACACACACACACACACACACACTGCCCACCGCCAATACTATTTCCTCGTCTGTAAATTGCGTCTGTTCTACTTGCCGATTTGTCTGTAAACGGGATGAAAAATTGGAGTTTCGGTGTGAAAAAACTCTGCTACCTCACGTTCATTTGAAATAACCCATATAAAGATACCTATGTTCACAATGAGAATCGAACGTAGATTATTTTCAATCGAAGGACGCAATAATCCATAGTTTTCCCAATTGCGCTACGGTAGCGTTTAATATCGTTGCCAAAAAAATCATTGATGATGATGATGATCAACATCATCATAATATAATAGGCTGGTGCGTGACTAAATTTTCACATACTGTTTTCTCTGGTCTTTTCATTGCAGTTTTTGTCTCTCTACAGTGATTAACATATGCATTAAACTTAACCATTTTTAAATGTGAACGAATATATTTCTTTGTCGCCTAGAATTTGCTCCTACATATGGCAAGATGATATTAATAAGTATTAATAAGAAAATCATGGTAAGTATTAATAAGAAAATCATGGTTGAATATAAATGCATATATAGATAAAAATATAGAGAATTATTTATTAATATTTCTCAGTTTATAAAGAGTTATAATGGAAATACGAGGATAAAACAAAAACAAAAGGGGACTACTAAGAACACCCCAGAAGAGGCAAAACAGAGTCAGCAAGGCTTCTCCTTGTTATATATATATGTTGGATAGTTTGCAGGGCTGGGCTAATTGACGAGGCCAGGGATTTCAGAGTGCTGGTGGATAGGGAGTTGAAGTTTAGGGGGCATATTGCAAAAGTGGATAAATCAGCTCATCAAATCACTTGGTTGCTGAAAAATACTTTGACGAGCAGAGAAAAACAGGCTATTGTTCCTCTGTATCGAGCCTTGATAAGACCCCACATAGACTACTGTGCCCAAATTTGGGCGCCAGGGTTTCTTCTTGATGGGGAGGAGGTAGAGAGGATCCAGAGACGAGTGACCAAGATGATAGCAGGTCTATGGAATGAACCTTATGAGAACAGGTTGAAGATCTGTGGGTTGCAGAAATTGGTTGATAGGCAGAAAAGGGGTGATATGATTGAGACATTCAAATTACTGAAGGGTTTCTATAAGATTAATTCAGAAGATATATTTGAGAATAGGACTGGTGGTGGGAGGACTAGGGGCCATCCATGGAAGCTGGGCAAGAGTGTAGTTAGCAAGGGTGTTAGAGCTAGGTTTTTTACTTGGAGAGTAGTGAATGAGTGGAATAGGCTGCCAGAGTCTGTTGTGAGTGCAATGACTGTGAATGAGTTCAAGGCGAAGTATGAGATATACGGTGTGAATGTTGAATAGTTGTTCTCGACATGATGTTAGGGCTTCTCTCGATGAGCCTAAGGACTCCTTGGAGTTGCCCATACTACTACTACTACTACTACTACTACTACTACTACTACTAATAATAATAATTGCAACTTCCATCCACGCGAAACTTTGGAAACCAAAGTGCATAAGTACTGTTGTCAGGCTA
Source organism: Typopeltis vanoorti (assembly GCF_054136105.1). Classification (NCBI taxonomy): domain Eukaryota; kingdom Metazoa; phylum Arthropoda; class Arachnida; order Uropygi; family Thelyphonidae; genus Typopeltis; species Typopeltis vanoorti. The sequence goes on along the minus strand of NC_143563.1, from coordinate 42,627,980 downwards.
AGTTTTTTTGTATAATTTTTAATATTTTATTATTATTATTTTTTTACGTAATCTGGAAACCCTGCTCTAGCCTAGCGACCAAACACGAAACTTTTCAAGCCACTTCAGACCTTAGTAGGGCGATGGCTACGCTGGAAAATGCAATTCAACTGTCACCTAAATTGGTCAAATTACTTTCTATAATATGGACAAGAGAGCACTTATGTAAATTCTATTTTATTCAGATCAAGTATATATACACACACATATATATACATATATAAATATGTAAATAAGTTGTTTTTACCTTGGGAATAATGTATATTAGGGTTACCAAGTAATTTTATAAACTTGGTTATTTTACTCCTAATCCCAAATAGCAAACAGTTAAGTTTGCCCATGAAACGTAGTTCAAGTCTAAAGGTGGTGCAACACCAGGGCAACTCATTGCAAAATTGTAAAGGTGGGTAAAGCTCTGATCACTATTCTTAGTATTTTCCATAATGTAAAGCACATCTCACTAAGAGATGATTTACAATGAGTTTCTCTGGTGTTGCACCACCTTTAGATTTGAACTACGTTTCAGGCTCAAACTTAACTGTTTGCTTACTTGGGATGAGGAGTAAAATAACCAAGTTTATAAAATTACTTGGTAACCCTAATATATATATATATATATATATATATATATATATATATATATATATATATATATATATATATATATATATATATATATATATATATATATATATATATATATATACTGTATATATATATATATGAAAGAATGTTGATCATTAACTCGGTTAACATACATATTTTTTAAAAATAATTGAATGACTAGAACCGAGATTTAAGTAAAAAGGCGTTAATATTAAAACACGACTAGTTTCGGCTTCTAACAGCCTTCATCAGGTGACATTATAAAAGAAAGAAAAACCACTGAAGCTTAAATAAACTATGAACAACATAGAGAGTCTCTATACATACTTGACATTAAAATGTGATTGTATTTAAAGCTGTTATTTTGTTTGTTGTATTGTTGGGAAAGTACGTGCTAGTAGCATCTCGTGAACGCCAGTACATGATTACAGCTGAATGACTATCTGGGAGGTTGTAGCTCAAGTTATTATTTAGATGAACAGGATTGAAGATGATTTCCCTAGATTCAACGGATTTTCTCTCTAGTTCATCTTTGCAACGGAAGATATTAGTAGATTTTTCCCAGCAGACTTTGTGACTTTGGCTTTCATCATTAAGATTAGCTGAGAAAAGGATATGACTTGATAATGCACTGGCTCGCTGTCTCTTGTAAGTAATTTCCCTCATGTGTTCTTCCATACACAATTCGACAGATTTGTCTGTCTGCCCAAAATAAGGAATATCACAATCACACAATATTTTATATACACCAGGGTATTTAAGATGATGATCACAAGGTTTTGGGTGGCTTATTAAGAAACGGATTTTTGGAAGTGGAGTGAACAAAGTTCTGATATTGTATTTTCTTAGAACTTTTTAGAACAATCTGACTGCTTGCTTCACATTTCAAAGAATCTCTCCGTTAAGAGCCTTTCCTATAGCGATTTCTAGTGAGTTCTACCACCAAGATTATCTCTTAGTGAATAAGCACTTTATTTTTATTTTTATGCGACTCTCCCTCCCATGAAAAGTTACAGACTTATAGTACATTAACATCTTGGGTGCGCTAGGGATTTTTTTTTAATATAACTGATTTTTAGTTACTTATTTTACTTAATCTGCAAATCCTACTCTGCAGACTGGACCTTTTACATTTTGCTTTAGGCCTCCAATAAGTTGGGACATGAAATCAACGTACGGCCGTAATGCTGGCGGTGAAGAATCGAGGAGTTTTTTACAAGGTCTCGAATCTGAAGTTTAGTGTTAAGGCCCTACTGCGAAATAAGCAATAAACATGTTCTTTTAAAGAGGCCACTCATTCAAAATTATCTGGGGGTGCAACAGTTTTGATATCCCTTAAATTTAATATACTAGCGATGCTACTGCACATTGGAGTATGAGCTCAATTTACTTGATACAATTCGCTCAACTTACTGGCCGAACGATTTTTGACCTCGTTACAAAAGAAAATACCTGATTGTTTAGAGTCATGGCAGAAGCAACTATGGCTATGAGGATAGTATATTACGTGCGATTTAATCACATTTATTACATGGGAATTTGTGGCCTGTAATAGTTTGAAAATCACCAATAGCTTATTTAAATATAAAAATATACATGGGAAGCCAGAGGATATAAAAGCGTCATTGACTATATAATAGTGGGTGAAAAACTAAAGAAGTTCGTAAGAAATTGTATACAGAGGATGAAAAAAGTATACAGAGGATGCAATATTGACTCAGACCACCATTTATTAATCAATACTGTTAAGATCCCCAGAGAAATAGAAACAATACAAGAACACAAAAACAAAAGCAGGAGCAATTTAAGATAGAACTGTTACATCAAAATAAATGAAGATACAGATATGTAGAAAATGAATGTTCAAAACATTAAACAAATAGTAAAGCAAGCAGCATATGAAACATAGGAACAAAACTGTGAAGAAAAAGGAAAGGACTAGGAACCTGGAACCCAGAAATAGAATCTTTAATAAGAAAGAAAAAAGAAATCTAAGCTGGTTAAACGAGAATTATAGGAAATGAAATAGAATATAAAAAGATTCAGAGCAATAACAAGAAGAGAAATTAGGAAAATCAGAAGACAAGACTAAAAAATTTGTATCAAGATTAGAGCATGACATAAATGGATCTCAACTAAAGAGCTATAAAATCATAAAAAAATCAAGAAACAAAGGATAATCTACAATTAGAAGGACCCTCCGCAAAAGAATGGACCAATCACTACACCCAGCTTCTAAACAATAATAATCAAATTGAAATAAAACAAGTAATAAGTCAAGAAACAAATGAAGAACCAATACAGTTAAATGATCTAAAGAAAATATTGGAAAAACTAAATAATAGAAAAGCTACAGGAGAAGATGGAATAAATTCAGAACAATACAAATACAGCTCTAAACCATTTCAATTGCGATTAATTAAATTTGTAAACAGAATATGGGAAGAAGGAAACATCCCACAAGAATGGAAGACAGCAATAGTCATAAACATATTCAAAAAAGGAAACAGAAAGGATTGCGGAAACTACAGAAGAATATCCTTCTTAAATATATGCTAAAAATATATCTAGGTATAATTAAATAAACACCATGCGCCGAGGAAATTATTAGAGAAGAACAATGCGGCTTTAGGAAAGGAAGATCCTGTACAGATCCCGCATTCATACTCAATTATAGAAAAAAGAATAGAATTTAACCTGCTAACATATATGGCCTTCTTAGATTATGGGAAATCATATGATCAAATCAACAGAACAAAATTAATCAATATACTGTATGAATTGAAAGCTCCACCTGAAACCACAAAAGCAATAGCAGATATAATGGAAGAAAGCTATATTAAAATTAAAATTAATAATGAAACCGAAAAAATTAAAACAAATAGAGGTCTCATTCAAGGAAATCGATTATCACCAATATTCTTCAATATAGATATATATGGAAAAAATTTCAAGAGAATGGTGGAAAAACAAAATCATAGGAATTAAAATAGGAAATAAAGAATTAACCAGATTTTTGTATGCTGACGATCAAGTTATTTTTTCAGAAAATGAAGACCAATTACAGAAAAATGTACACGTATTGAATAAAACAATAGAACAGTATGACATGAAAATTTCTATAAATATAACTAAATCGATTGCATTTCAAGGAAAAGAAATGAAAAGATGCAAACTAGTCATCCACAACAAAATAATAGAACAAGTGAACAAATTTAAATATGTAGGAAATTACATAAGCTGCAATGGAGAAATCCACATTTGCATATAAAAAGCAAAAATTCCTAGCAGTCATTGGATCTTTGAACAGACACTTCAATAAACAGATGTCCACAATGAAACATGAAACTATATAAAATAATGGCCAAATCAATTCTGAAATATGGCAGTGAAACATGGACTTGGGGAGAACGAGATAAAAGACAAGTAGATGCTGCAGAAATGAAGTTCCTAAGACCTCTCGCAGGCTATAAAAGAATAGACAAGATAAGAAAAGAAGAAATAAGAAAACACTTATCCATAATTAACATAACAGAAGACATTACAAACTATAGAAAGAACTGGAAAAATCACATAGAAAGAATGAATGAGGACAGATGGCCAAATATTGCATGGAAATATAAACCAAAGGGACACCGATTAAGAGGAAGACCAAGGAGGAGATGGGCAGAAGACTTTTTAAATCCTTGAAAACGGGCAAGCATACAATTGCCTAATACGGGAAGCCAAGAAGATTATCTGGCCGATGCTCCTGCTTTTTTAGGAGAGGAGGTTTGAGTTTCCAGAATTAATGTGTGAGATTGAGTAACTCACCTAAGTTGAAAAGCTTTTATAAAGGCTCTTTGGCTCAGACAGGATTCAAATCAGTCTTTCCAGTCGAAGTGCAAAGATGGATTCGTCTTCCTGAATGCATCACTAAATAAAATATCTTATTTTTTAACAGAAGTGGTTCTTTTATTCTTCTGCAGATATAATTTACTAATTACCATGCATGCAGAAACAATGTCATCTAGATGTACGCTGATAATTTTGTCGAAGTAATGTAAGCAGCATGCGTAAAGAGAAAACTATTCTACTATTTTTCTTCAATCTTCATAATTAAAGTGTTTTAGTTGATCATCGTTTCATCCACTGAACGAATTTATCTTATGATAAATCAGTGGCATCTAACGCTAACTTAAACTCTTTTTCATATATTTCATATTAAGCTGGCCTGGTTGGCCGAGTGGTCAGAGTATCTGCTCTCTCGCCAAAAGGCTGCAGGTTAGAATTCTGCCATGGGCATGGATGTTTGTGATTGTTTGTAAAAATGCTAGTGATGATATTGGACGGTAGATGGCGTTGGAGTAGATGCTAACGGGAATTGCGGTTCATTGTTGTTGATGGATTGAGTGGTGGAGATGGAGAGTTGTAGAGTAAGTGCACTCCCTTGATGAGTCTTTGGGCTCCCTGGAGGTGTCAAGTAATAATAATATATCCACTTCTCCAATTTTTGTCTATTTTCCCCTGTCTCTTCAATTCCTCCTTTCAAATAATAGTAGTAATCATACTAATAAGCTAATGCTTTTTTATTCCCTTATAGAAAGTAGACGAGGCCTTTAAATCCTATCTAGATTTTTGGAGACTGGATGGACAGTTCAATCTCCACCGGTAGCCAATCTGAGAGAGCTGGCCCATGTCGTTCACTAATTATACGCAGCTACCGAGGAAGAGACCGGCAAACAAGTGCTGCCATCTCTTGGTATATATATATATTCTTCTCATGAAGAATTAGGCATCTGTCTCTTTGGCTTATTGGTCTTTCCTTTTAGCAACGAGTCTACTTTTCACACTCTCCCCCCTCTTTTATCCTCTTTGTCTTTTGGTAATCGATAGACAGTTCAGTGTGTGAATGTGTGTGTAATATGCCCAAGCGAGTAGGAAAGACCACAAATCAGAATGGGATAGTTAGTATAAGGCATCAAAATAGGGATGAGACAAATCGGCTTCTTCAGTTCATGTATACAAATACCAGAAGTATTAGGAACAAGAAGGAAGAATTTTTGGCCTTGGTTGGCACTTCCAGACCACAGGTTATTGGCATCAGTGAAACATGGCTGACAGAAGATGACACAGCTAGTGAAATTAAATGTGAGGGGTATGGTGTGTTCAGGAGAGACAGGGAGAATAAAATGGGGGAGGTGTATTATTGATGATAGCGGATGAGCTACAGCCAAGGAGAATAGAAGTGGAACTGCAGGATAGAGATAAGAGCACATTTGAGGCTATTTGGTGTGAGATTGAAACTAGCAGAACAAAATATACAGTTGGGTGCTGCTATAGACCAGGTGATGGAATAGATGGTGGAGATAGTATGCATAAGCAAATAGAAGAAATGAGTGGAAGTAGGGTAATTATTATGGGAGATTTCAACTATGTTAACATTGATTGGAAGGAGGAGAGGACACATGGGAGGAAGGAATTGGATTTTATGCGGCTGTTAAGGGATAACTATCTGCGACAGCATGTAATGGAAAATACTAGGGGTCAGAGAGTGCTTGACCTAGTAATTGCATCTGAGAATATGGCTGTAACGAATATGACCACGTTGCCACCAATTGGTGAGAGCGGTCATAGGGTCTTGACTTGGGAGGTGGCTAAAGGTGTGGAATTTACAATTAAGACAGAGTACATATGTAATTATTGGGCTGGTAAGTATGGCAAGCTTAGGAGATTGATTGGTACAGTGCCATGGCATATAAAACTGCAAAGGCTAGAATTTGACAGTGCATGGGACGCGGTTAAGAAGTGTTTGCATGAAGCAATGGCTGACTGTGTACCTAGAGTCCGAATAATAAATCAAGTAGGAGTTAAATGGATGAATAACACCATTAAGCTTGAGCTGCAAAAAAAAAAAAAATAACTATGGAGGGAATTTAAGGAGAAAGGTGACCGGCAGACACATGAACAGTATAAAGCCCAGGCCAGAAGGGTAACGAATGTGGTAAAAAAAGCAAAAAAGGATTACGAAAGAACATTGGCCATGCCGGCTAAAGACAATCCTGAACAGTTTTTTCGATATGTTGCAAGTAGAAGAAAAAATGTATATGGCAGAATGATTTTAAAGAATTTCGATGGTAAGGAGGTAACTGAATCAGTTGATATAGTTGAATTACTGAGCGAGCACTTTGCAAGAGTATATCATCTAGGTGGTGACATTGCAGAAATGAATGAACCAAAAGTTTATACGGGAATTGTGGTGAATGAAGTGGAAGTGAGTAGTCTATTACATAACTTCAATATCAATAGATCTTGTGGAATTGGATGGTATACCAGCTCGTGACGTACGTGAAGCGGCTGAAGAATTGTCAGTACCCTTGACCATTCTGTTTAATCTGAGTCTCGGGTCTGGGTTAGTCCCGAGGGGGTGGAAAGAGGGGAAAATAGTTCCACTGCATAAAGGAGGTTCCAAGACTGCTGTTGTAAATTACCGACCAATTAGCATATCAGGAATCGTTGTCAAGGTCTTGGAGAAATCAGTCAAGAAATGAAAACAGGATTGGATAGATGAAAATGGGATATTGTATGGGGGACAACATGGTTTTGTGAAGGGTAGATCATGCCTCAGTAATTTGCTCACGTTTTATAACACAGTAACGACTGAACTGGATAAGGGTAATGGTTTACAGTGATTCTACTGGACCTTGCCAAGGCCTTTAATAGGATACCACATGGAACTCTAATGAGTAAACTGGAGCAGATGGGGATGGATATAGGGTTGGTGAGATGGATAGGTGGGTGGTTGATGGAGATGGATAACCACAGAGTGGTTTATTCAGGAGTGGAGTCCAAAAGACGGCTTGTGACTAGTGGTGTGCCACAGGGTTCTGTTCTTGGACCACTACTTTTCAATTTTTTCCATTAACGATATAGGAAAGGGTCTGAGAGGAAGTGTTCACTTGTTTGCTGATGATGAAAATTTGGGTAGAGCAATTGTGAGTGCACAGGATGTCAAAATTTTGCAGGATGATTTAGATAGTTTGGAGGACTGGGCTAAGGAAAATGGATGTCAATTTAATGTGGCAAAATGTAAGGTTATGCATTTTGAAGTGAAAAGATTAGCAGCTGTATATCACATTGGTGGAATCGTATTCCAGGAGATTGATGAGGCCAGGGATTTGAGAGTGTTGGTGGATAGGGAGTTGAAGTTTAGGGGGCACATTGCAAAAGTGGCTAAAACAGCTCAAAATCACTTGGTTACTGAAAAATACTTTAACGAGCAGAAAGAAACAAGTTATTGTTCCTCTATATCGAGCCCTGATAAGACTCCATCTGGACTACTGTGCCCAGATATGGGCGCCAGGGTTTCTTCTTGATGGGGAGGAGGTAGAGAGGATCCAGAGACGAGTGACCAAGATGGTGGCAGGTACATGAACCTTATGAGAACAGATTGAAGATTTGTGTGTTGCAAAAATTGGTTGATAGGCGGAAAAGGAGTGATATGATTGAGACATTCAAATTACTAAAGGGTTTCTATAAGATTAATCCAGAAGATATTTTTGAGAATAGGGCCGGTGGTGGGAGGACTAGGGGCCATACATGGAAGCTGGGCAAAAATGTGGTTAACAGGAGTGTTAGAACTAGGTTCTTTACTTGGAAAGTGGTAAATGAGTGGAATAAGCTGCCAGAGTCTGTTGTGGGTGCTATGGCCGTGAATGAGTTTAAGGCGAGGTATGATAGATACTGCGTGAAAGACGAATAGTTGTTCTTGACATGATGTTAGGGCCTCCCTCGATGAGTCTGTCGACTCCTTGGAGTTGCCCGTAATAATAATAATAATAATAATAATAATAATAATAATAATAATAATAATAATAATAATAATAATCTTTCTATCTTTCATAAATGCTCGTTCTATTTCTTTCTATATTTCTTGATATTTTCATTTAAATTATAAATATCTAACTCTTTCCAATAATTTCTTTCATCTTTTTTTCCCATTGTCTTTTGAAGTTCAAATGTAACTGAAACATTTTTCAAAGAAATCTGGCCTAATTCATGGCAACCAGAAGGCAGACAATTCGTTTCTCCTGAGTACTATGTTAATGTTTAATTCATTAGCGGAGAACTGAGTATTCCTCCTTTTACACCAATCATAGATTGAAAGTACAACTCGCTATTAGCCCAAGAAGAGCACCTTGTAGTTCAACCGTTAGCATCTTCTCTGAAGATGATGCAATTTCTTCTATGAAAAAAGGTAACCACCACTGTCTTCTATTAGTTCGGTGCACTTCCAAGGAATCGAGGCTTCATAGAGGGAGGGTATTATACTCTGCTATATGCAATTCACCATCTCAATTACTTAAGTAATCCAACAAGTACACACAACGCCTAAACCAATAGTAGTTTTAGTCTGTCAATTGCGTGTGTTCTGCACCGACTTGCCTGTATGCAAGTGGAAAAACCCGAGTTTAAGCTGTTTTTTTATTATTATTATTTATTTTTTGTTACTAATGATCCTTGTTGCCGTATAACAGGTGTCAACGCAACATATAAGAAGTCACTTACATGCTTACTCGAGGGAAGGGAAGCGTAAAGAAAAAAATTTTTTTTTTCTCTTTACGCTTTTAAATAGTATTGTAATTGAAATATACGACTCGTAGTATGCTGAAGTTATATACGTGTTATATAACTTCTATATATAACACGTATATATAAATTTTCGTGTAAAATGACACGAAATTTATTTATATTGCTATAATCAGTTGAATTAATGTGTACTAACATTACTATATCGATGTAAAATAAATTCGGTTATTAATTGATCACATAGCGACAATCTTAATGACTTCAACGTATTTATAACCAAAAAAAAAAGATCATGAATACTCTGGATATAGTAGGCTGGAACTTTCGTACTACCACTGTCAGCTGTGAATCTGTACTTCTATTTTTTATTTGCACGTCCAAGTTTTATTCAAGCATTCTGTCAATAATTGATCCCTAACGAAACAAAACTTAAATTAATCCAGTATTATATATCCTGAGTAGATATGTATCTGAAACTTGATGAAGATTAAAAAATAATAATAATAAAAAAATAGTGTCACTTTACTATACATTGACAATTTATAACTTAATTTGAAATCTCACTGCATTAATTAAGCAAATATAACCAGATTTCAGTGAATTAATCTGCGAGTAGTTTCCGTTGGTTAATAAAAAACAAAGCGTTTAGCAACTGCTCTTTGTAAATGTTTTCACTTTGCCATTCTGGACTGGACTTTCAGGATTTCTACAAAATTTGCTTTGTAGACTTAAGCGTTCCCTATAAGAAAATAACCAATATATATAGTTAAATACAATGAACTAGATTTTATATGTGCAATACATAATGTATAAAATAAAATTTAGAAATTAAAGAATTTCTTCTCGTCCCTAAACAGTAGCAACTCTTTACAATTCCCAAATGTGTTCACTCTTGGAATGCAGTTCTGATATTAATTCATCTAGTTATTTGATTACTTATATTTTGATTACTAAAACCGCCATTTAAAAGGTTTCTAGAAAGAATGCGAACTCGGGTCTTTCCAACTAAACGGAGTTCGTCATTACCAATTGGGATTTTAAAGGAAGGTCAATATCGATATTAAAATATGATCGAAATATAGAGCTTTACGGAGGGAAAAAAAAAAAAAACTTTCGGTCTTCGCACGAGTCAGCCTAATTCACCTTGACCTAGAAACTCCTTATACAAGTTCTTAGTATTCTAGAGGAAATTCCAATTAAAAGACAAATAACACGACCTTGTCGGAATTCAAGAAGAATAAGTGAAAGGAGAACGAACACATTGCTAATAGGAATATAAATATGAAATCTATATTCTTTGGGAAGAGTCATATATATATATATATATATATATATATATATATATATATAAAGTAAAAAAGTGGCATGATAAGACTAATCTCAAGTTCGAGGTTTTGACAGGGATTTAGCAAACTACATCCAAATTTCTTAAAGACGTGGCGAAAATTGCGATATTGTAAGTCTGAGGCAACTCGTGGTAACGTAGTGCCAGCCTGAGGCAACTCGTGGTAAAGGTGGATTAAGCTCTGATCATTTTCCTTAGCATTTTTCCCTAATGTAAAGCATATCCCCTTGCGGAGATGTATGATGCTATGTATTAAAAGCAATGGTCACTACCCATACCGGTTTCGACCTTTATTGAGGTCTCGTCAGTGGGAGCCAGACCTGAAAATGCTAAGGTTGAAGTAATGCAGAGCTTATGAATTTTACCTAAACAAGTTGCCACAAGGTGCTTTGACCTTATTAAATATAAATTCTCAGGATGAGAGATAGATGTAGAAAGTGTTTTAACTTGGGTATATTATGTATTCAAGATACCAAGTAATTTTATATAAACTTGGTTTTTAATCCTATTTCTCAAGTAAGCAAACAGGCAAGTAAGTCAAGTTTGCACCTGCACGTAGTGCAAATCTGAGGCAACTCGTGGTAAAGGTGAATTAAGCTCCGATCCCTTTCCTTAGTAATTTTCCCCTAATGTAAAGCACATCCCCTTGCGGCAACTTGTTTAGGTAAAATTCATAAGCTTTGCATTACTTACCTTAGCATTTTTAGGTCTGGCTCCCACTGACGAGACCTCAATAAAGGTCGAAACCGGTATGGGTAGTGACCATTGCCTTTAATGCATAGCATCATACATCTCCACAAGGGTATGTGCTTTAAATTAGGAAAAAATACTAAGGAAAATTATCAGAGCTAGCTCCACCTTTACCACGAGTTGCCTCAGACTTGCACTACATGCAGGCGGAAAACTTGACTTACTTCTTGTCTGTTTGCTTACTTGAGAAATAGGATTAAAAACCAAGTTTATATAAAATTACTTGGTATCTTGAATACATATATATACCCAAGTTAAAAAACTTTCTCTCTCTATATATATATATAATTTCGGCTTATCAACTTAATCGGCTTAACCCGACTCAAAACAAAGAAGAGACAAAAAAAAAAAAAAAAAACGTGACATAAAAACGTTTCAAATTTTGGCTTATCTTTATATATATATATATATATATATAAAGATAAGCCGAAATTTGAAACGTTTCACGTCCAACAATGTATGTGCCTTCATGAGGCAATAATTTGTTGGACGTTTCAAAACACCGGAGAACCGGCTTACTAGCCCGGAATATATATATATATATATATATATATATATATATATATATATATATATATATATATATATATATATATATTAAAAAATTTTAATGACTGATACCGAGAAATAAAAAGATGACCTGGTATATTTGAAAAGATACTACTAGTACACTAGTTTCGTTGAATTGATTAACATCTTCAGGTATCACAATCAAACAAATACGTGGGCTGGCCAATAAGTAATAAGACTAATTTTACTGTGGCGAAACCACTCATCACAATATTAATTTCTGTGGGATAAAGAAATGTTGCTGTCTGTATTAACAAAAGAGGTTGATAGATGGCGTATACGGGCTGATGTGCCAGAGTGTCACTTGACTAAACGCAAGTGCTCATCGGCGCGCCTACGAGGTTCGACCCGTCTTCGAAATGGAAGCGTCCTTGGAACAGCGTTATGCGATTAAATTTTGTGTGCGTTTGCAAAAATCGGCATCGGACACTTTTAACATGATACGCGAATCTTTCCACGATGAAGCAATGTCGAGGGCAAGTGTTTTTCGCTGGCATAAAACTTTTAAGGACGTTGAAGGTCTTCCCTCAGGTTCAAGATCTTCCACATTTTGCCTTCCTTCCACAGAGACATGATCAACACAGCAGCGATTATCATCAAGCACGTCAAAAGGAAGCGTTCATTGCTGGAGAATGGCTTCTTATTGCACCACGATAACGCAAGGCCACATATTATTGGTTGTGTAGTGGACGTTTTGCTGAAGAACAACACAGATATCCTACCACACCCTCCATACAGTCCTGATCTCGCACCGTGCTATTTCTGGCTGTTTCCTCAGCTCAAGAAACCACTAAGAGGCCGCCATTTCGAAAGCAGCAAAGCATGTGTAAAAGCTGCGGAGGCGGTTTTGAAAGAACTCTCAAAAAAACGGACTCTCACATGTGTTTAAGAAGTGGACGCAACGTTGGGACAAATGCATCGCGTCTCACAGTAGTTACTTCGAAAAAGACCATGCAAATGATGACGATTAAAGGTAATCTGTTTTCTGTATAAATATAGTCTTATTACTTATTCGACAGCCTACGTATATGAAGAATTACAGAGACTTAAAATTGCATTAACAGAACAAGTACAAAAAGACAGTAGCGTGTTTGAAAACAAAATGCGAGCTTGAGTTCCAAATAAACATAGACTATGCGCTGTCGCGAGTGCGCCTCATGAAATTATTAATGAGGCAACATGGCGTCAGAGAGATTGAAACTTAGGCTGTTGTTGATATGAGAAGAATTTAGAGAAATTTCTCTAGATTCCACAATCTTTCTCTCGAGTTCATCATAGCACACATGGATGTTAGAAGTTTGCGTCCAGTTCACAATGTGTTTTGGCGGCCTTCGTTTGAGTTAACTGAAAAGAGAACGTGGCTAGAGAGAGCGCTGGCTCTAGTCCTGTTATAGGAGATATCTCTACGGTGTTCTTCCAAACGTAGAAGGATGGATTTAGAAGTCTGGCCAAAGTATGACTTTCCACAATCACATAAAATCTTGTACACTCCTGGAAACTGAGTTGGAAGATGTTTCTCTTTAGGTTTACTAAGTATTGAAGTTTTGGGAGCGTAGAAAAGCAAGTTCTAAAGTTAAACTTCTTGAGAATTTTTGCCAGTTTTGGTGAAAGAGAGCTGATGTAAGGCAAAGAGATGAAGGTTCTGGGGGAAGAGGGATCTTCAGAAGTAGTTGAGTGACTGGAGGAAAGAAAATTTTCAATTTTCTTAGGAGAGAAACCATTATTAATAAACGTTTTTTTAAGAAAAAGGAGTTCATTTTCAATTTCTGCTTCTTCTGTAAGTAAAGATTTGGCTCGGTGAGCTAAGGTGGAAAGAATACCAAATTTTTGTGGGGGATAGTGATGGGAGGAAGCATGAAGGTATCCATCAGTATGAGTAGGCTTTTTAAAAATTGAGATTTTAATACTCTCAGCACATCTGGTAAGTTTCAGGTCTAAAAAGGGGAGGCAGTCATCGGATTCCAGTTCGAAGTAAAAGAGATTTTTTCATGACACTTTTTTAGGTGGTCTAAAAATAAACGGAGGTTGTTGACACCATCTTCCCAGATGAGGAAAATATCATCAATATAACGATACCAAAATTTTGGTTTAAGGGAGAAGGAGTTAATAGCTTTTTCTTCAAAATCGTTGAGAAATATATCTGCGAGAATCGGAGAGAGTGGGCTGCCCATGGCCAGACCCGAGTTTTGTAAGTAGATCTTATTGTCATATTTGAAGTATCCTAACTTTATGCAATGGGAGAGTAAAGGAAAGAGTTTTTTTGATAATTTGTTCTTGAGAAGATCGAGGACTTCTTGAGCAGGCACATTTGTAAAGAGAGAAACAATATTGAAACTGGCCATTAAATCTGTTCTTTTAAGTTTGATATCCTTGATTTTCGAAACAAAATGAATTATGATAATATATATATATATTTTTTTCCCTTTTTTTCCTGTAAACAATTTAAATGCTGTTAAAAGATAAAATAAGAATATTCGATCTATGTTCTTCACCTATTAAATGTGCAAAGTTATGATTAATAAACTTCCCTCATTACAATTATAATAAAAGAGACTGTACAAGTGGAATACTTACTTTTGGTTAATAACATTCATTGGAGTTATCTGGATATAGTTTACAAAGATTTCCTTTGACTGGAATATGTTCACCCACTTAAGAAGCGAACTTTTCCATTTCAGAGACACAACTTTAATCTTTCCCAGATTTTTTGGAGTAGTGATTAAATAGCTGTACTGAACTCCATGCACCAAGTCTTGATTTCTTAAAAAATATATCATTTATATATATATATATATAATTAAATAAATACATTTTAATTAAGTAATTATTTAATTTAGGTTATATATATTTAAATTTGAGTGTTATAATGGTTTGTATTAGAAAGTACTGAAAGCAACACTATTTATGTTTCTAATTATCGGGACTTTGCAGACATAATGAGTAGCACCCTAAACAAATAATATGCGGCTATCAGTACGTCTGCTCGCTCAATGGAACAAAAATCTCCATAAAGTACTGAAAAATTTTCCACTCCTTTGTGGAAAATATTTCTTACCATTGGTATCAATACAATTAGCTCACGAATCCGTTCACTCTCATATTACGCAAATTGTGCAATACCTTTATAAACGAATCCTTTCTAAATGTGCACGCCACACATTTGATTGACTGTAAAAAAGCAACGTGTGTAGCTTCACGGCATACAATTTTAAAGACTATTTATTAGAATTAGTATTATTTTTCAGGTCTCCATGAAGTCACAAAACTGATCATGGAAGGCTACATTTTCTATAGCCCACCATGTGTATAATGGTGCTTTGAGTTTTCTTGCTTTGAATACACGTAGTTTGAATACATTGCCAAAGTGGGTGGTGCACGCACTTTTGCAATGTGCCTCAACCCCTCCTAGACGCATGAGAAAGATAGGATAGTTGGTAGGAGAACGAGGTACTGCTATAATAATTCGCCTATATCTAGTTGATAGAATTTTTCGTACTAACTTTTATGTCTCAATCATATCTTTCCTTTACCTCGTATTCTCTAAAGCTGTGGTCTCGTACTGGACGATGAAATCCATCTACAATCGAATGACATAACGACCAACTTCAGTTGGATACAAACATAATCCTATTTTACTAAAATAAAGAGCTGAAAGGCTTCAGTTCAGCGATGCAAAATTACATAAGCAAAGTGGATATTAGACCCAGCATT
Source organism: Typopeltis vanoorti (assembly GCF_054136105.1). Taxonomy (NCBI): domain Eukaryota; kingdom Metazoa; phylum Arthropoda; class Arachnida; order Uropygi; family Thelyphonidae; genus Typopeltis; species Typopeltis vanoorti. Next base: position 42,612,391 of record NC_143563.1, on the reverse strand, counting down.
ATTTCATAGCCGAATGTAGAAACTATGAAAGTTTCGTAAGTTGACCAGAGAGCTTGCGGGAATACACTCACCAGCTGCCTTAGTGTGGACTACTTAAGAGACATAGGCACCGCCGAAGCGTCTAATATATTCGTCTTTTATTAGGACCATTTTGATAAGGTTTCACTGGCTCAACAGCTGTTTCCAACTGATTGATTCTCTTCAGAGACCAGGCAGAAACCTTAAGAGAGCAAAAATTCTCGTTCAGTACTAGGTAATTTTGCGTCGCCGAACTGAAGCCTTTCGGCTCTTTATTTTAGTAATTACTTTTACGCACCGATCGAGAGTTCGCTTACGAAAAATACATTTCTCTGATATTTCTAGTTCCTTAACAGTAAACGATAGTTTTTGCTCTCTTAAGGTTTCTGCCTGGTCTCTGAAGAGAACCAACTAGTCCGAAGCAGCTGTAGGGCCAGTGAAACGTTATCAAAATGGGCTAATAAAAGTGAATATATAGACGCTTGGGCGGCGCCGGTGTCTTTTAAGTAGTCCACAGGCAATTCGTGAATGCAGAGGAATGTATTCCTGCAAGCTCTGTGGTCAACTTACCAAACTTTCATAGTTTCTACGTTTGGCTTTGAAATAATGCTGGATCTAATATCCACTTTATTTATGTAATAAGTCCTATTGGTTGGAGAATAGACGCTTATCTACTTGGCCAACCAGGATGGCAGTATGAAATAATATGAATGGTTTTAATTTAAATAAAACAATACCCCCACTACAAAAACATTAAAAGAGAAGGCCTAGTAATAATATATCTAAAATTACTGACGCAAGTGTTGAAGAATGTCAAGAACATCTTCCAAAATTTCAGCCATGTGTAGATTTTTGAGTTTATGGACTGATAGTTTTTTTTTTTATTTACTTATTTATTTTATTTTTATTTTTACCAATTAACCTCACTTCATTTATCTAAAAATGATTACTGTCACGCCTCTCATTTCAAAATTTGCAGCTTTTTTGATTTGGTTTTGACGTTTTTTTTTTTAACTCACAAATTAATTTTTTTAACATCATTAATTAGTAAAACCAACGTAATATGCCATTTAAAAAAATTGATGTGGCCATAAATTATTTTTGATACTACGTTAACGAGCTATTCGTTATATTTAATATGAATAACATTCAAAAGAATGCCTACATAGTAACGTCTACATCAGCAAACAAAGACAGTTAAATGTCCGACAGTCACAACTAAAATTTTATTCTAAGCCACCGTCTTTTTTTTTTTTTTTCCCCATCTATTCCTTGTTATTTGATCTTTAGAGAAGGCAACAGGTTTGTTTTTTCTTCCTCCAAAAAACTCGGATTGTTGATTTCGCAACTCGTCACCTGTGGGCTACGTCTATGGAAAAGGACTCGTTACAACCGAAGGTAAGCTGTCTCACTCGGACATTTCTTCTTGTTCCATATAACTCGCGTTTCATTGTACACTATCCAAGCCAATCGTAGAATGAAGTTAAACGAAGACATCAGGATATATATTGGGCCGGTGACATAAGAACAGGAGATAGGAAAGATGCGTAGGTAACAGATGGGGGAAAACTCAAGGACTTCTCAAGGACCAATGCATTTTTGTGTTTGTTCCTATCCCTATACAATAATAAGCCACCTAGCAACATAAAAATATCGACTGTAGAACTCACACAATATTCATACAGTCATACTAGTTAGGATTAGGAACAAGATATATTCTGATATTCTATTATATTCTTGTCATCTCGTTTAGCTTGCTTAGAAACGCACTCGCTTCCAGTGACAGCGAAAAGTGCAAACTGCCTACTGCCTTCCAAATGTCTGGACTAAATACCGCGGTCCATTTTCTTTTCAAGAATAAATGAGATAAGATCTAGACACTGACCGCCAGCACTGCTTCTGGTTGTGTAATTAGTTTTCGGGAAGTTCTCTTGGAAAATGATACACGAGAGGTCCTAGCTTTCACGATATTTCTGCACTATTCTATGTTCCTAATCCCAAATAGACAGTAGAACTCATCGAATAGGTATTTGGTGTGTTCTACTATTTGATTGTGCTGGATACAGGATTAAAAACCAGGTTTTTAACCATATCTTGGTTGGAGTTCACAGACTAAGACCTACCTCACCTGCTTCAAAGGTCTAATAACTTTGGAATCGGCTGAAAAAAAAAATCACAAAAGGTGTTTCTCTAATCTGTGAGTAGAATCGGATCTGATAATTATTTCATAAAGTGATTCTATCCAATCTCAGAGGTTTTAAAAGGATATCGTAAACGTTTTATACATTCTATCAATTCAAATGTTATTTTTTATATAAATTTGGAGACAATATGAGCAAATAATCACTACCTTTCGAATTTATGTACCTATACAATTACATCATAATCCTGAATATTATTGTTGATCAATTAACTTTTAATTCTAACACCACTTACTCTGAGTTCAAATCAAATGTTTCGTCTTCCAAATCTCCATGTAGCATGAGTTCTAATCTGCCATTTTGATCGTGGTGCCTGGAGTTTGGTATATACAACGATATTTCCAATTGGTAGTGAAACACTGCAAAGTTAATGGTAGAGATTAACTCCTTATACGGCAAAGATCAAATCTTACTTTAAATTTTGTACACATTAATTATATATCTAGGTATATGTAAGCAAATTCTCTGATACCTCACTGAAATCTTAAAACGACCCAAAGTAATTGAAAATAATGCAATTACTAATCTGTTTTCTTTTCAAAAATTATATTTGCATTAACATCTTAATCCATTATTGGTTTCTCGTGGTACATCTAAATTGACTGATAATGAACTTCAAGGCATTAAAGACAACTGTAACTCTCGTACTGGACAGATTAGTAAGTTTAAAGGACCGATTCCTCTATTAAAGCTAGTGAAGCAATAGGCTTCCACATTACAATATGAATTAACAAAAGAGTAATGTATATTTGTACATGAATCTTTATAAGGAATTTTCAATTGAAGGTGAGCTAGCTAGTGTCAAGTAGGCAACAGAGTTTTCCTCCCTGAAACTCCGAGTTTTCTGTCACAAAACAGGAAATAGGCCAGAGAACGCACTATTTAACACAAAAATACACTTGCGTGGTAGATTAGTGTGTAGTGGTGTTGTCACCTTCAAGATGAGTTCCGGGGGTTCCATAGAGGTGCCGTATGATAATTTTTGCCTTCTATGTAATTACAGCAGTTTATTGCACTTGATGCAACAGCTTGTCTTCTTTTAGCAGTATATTATTGCCCTCTGATATTTAATAGACTGAAATGCTAAACACCAATGCTGCGTACATTAGAACGCATCCATCTTTAACCCCTTTCGGATGAAATGATATCAGCAATTCTAAAAAAATGACACTCTATTGATTTTTATTAAACAATCTTGCAAATAATGCGATTTTGATAAACAACGAATAAAGTCCTTTTGAAGTAAATTTCCATTGGTTTAATTGCACAGCGTAAGTAAGAGTGAAATTTCATCTAATCTTCTTTATATCCTCTTTTACCTTGCGATGTCGAGGGTTTATTAATCATCGGACCTCAACAGTTCACAGGATAAGGTGGTGTCAGCAATATGCCCCGGTGTATCCTCTGTCCTGCAGTATTGAGTTTTCAAGGCCGGTTTATCTGCTTTGCGGGATGAAAAACCTGCAAGGCAGGCAAAGGATAAACTAGGGAGAAAACCCTGCTGTCCACGCCAAAGACCGGCTAACTTGGCTATGGCTGAGGAAGATCCTTTAGCTTCTCACGTCACTGACGGGAATCGAACCTAGAACACTCCTTCCCCAGGCATATGGTTGCGAAGAGCACAGCCACTGGGCTAACCGCGAAGACAAGCGTGAGATCCATGATAGAAATTTCATTGGAGCTCTATAGCCTTTCTCTATATACATGTCTATCTCTATCGTCTAACCGGAAATACCCGAATTCAAATACTGGAAATACCCGAGTTTGAGGAACGCTGAGTAAGCGTTCTTCGCCTACTAGAATTTCATTCTGGAAACTCACTCTCCTGCAAAACAACTAAATTGCAACAGAACTCTCCACGCAATTACTAGACATAATATAATTGCTCCATAGCCTTAATTTGTTTGGACATGATTCTATATAACAACACGAAATGGAGATACAGGTATGCCACCGATTTTAGGCACCCTTAATTTCCAGAGCCTTGCCGGATGAGCCGTTTTTCCGGAGGAACCGAGGTCATGTAATTAGAATTCTTATAATTAGAATTCTAAAGCGGCATGTACCTAGGAACTTAAATATTAAATGCAAATTAAATGTGATTTAATTGATGGAACGCTATTCTTTCATCGCTTTTATGATTCAGAACAATGTCCATCATTTTAGAGCCAGTCATGAACAAGGTGTTTCTTCATCCACTTAGTCAGCTTTTCTTCATTAAGCCTACTTGCTATATCAAAGCAGGTCCCGTAACACTCTTTACATACTCAAGCAGCACAGGAACTGCTTTATCCTTTCCTCTGATGCATCCTATAAAGTCATTAGTCCAGATGTCCGAAGAGGCCACAACTCGTGCCATCCATTTTTTAGTGTTGACTTTGTGCCTTTTTCTAGTCACAAGCAACGACTCGAAGCACTTTTTTTCTCATGTTAAATTCTTCAATAAATTTATACACGCTTGAAAGCATTTACATCAGTTTCATGAAAAGTTAGCGATACTCAGTTTTTCCAGAGCATCATATTCTTTGGCAGGATGCACCGTTTGGTGGTAAACACACTGTATAAACATTTTTCTTAGCTCTGAGGGTGAGTTGAGCAATCCAGAATGAGAATTTTGCAATTTTCCGGTAGTCCTACACATAGTCAGTGTGCTTGGGCACACAATTTTCATTCTTTTTTTTTTTTTTTTCATTATGTTGTTCATGTAAGAAATTTCTGCTGAGTTTGCGAGCGCCGCTTGCTGCAGTACTAATTCTTTCGCTCTAATTACAAAAATTTCCACTGAAACTGTGGTAAATTCAACATTTCATTTATTTCTTATTTATTTATTTATTTTACATAATCTGGGAATCTTGCTATGGAGTCTAAACGGAACTTTTTCAAACCTGTGTATATGTTTGTGTGTAATAAAATTCTTCTACAATTGTTTAAACCACTTTTTTTTTTCAGATCTGTAAGTATTAATTACGCAAATCAATATTAATGGGTATTTATTAATCCCTAAAATATAAGTTGCTTTAAATTAATACTGTTTTTGTTACTTACACCAAAAAGGTCTTGCCGATCCGGTCTTCAGATACAATTTCATTTGTCGACTCTTGTTGCTATGTGCTCTAAACTCGTCTGCTCGAAAGCCCATAATAGCACATCTACTACCATCAGGTCCACAATCAGTGCATTTGCCATCTAGAAAAGTCGTCCAATCAGTGCACTGGTATCCTACTTGGGACACGCTTGGATAGTTAATGGAGTAAATGAAAAAATCAACTGCCCTCTGGTGATCACACCTAACAAATCGACGCCCAGCTAAAATAAAAACGAAAGTAATGTATGCATTTCTAAGAATCGATTATTCACTTCAGGTCAACAGAAAACTAAAACAGTTTTACTACACTATACTCGCTAATAAAATTTAAGGGATGCTTCTGCAATTGGTGGGAACTGGATGCGCTAATAATATGTACGTTTTGTGGCCTAGAAAATAGCAGTTCTCCCTCTCTCTCTCTCTCTGAAGGCATTTTGATCTTGTATACCAAATCATGGGATCACAGATAACATTTTAGAGATAACAGCGTTTCACATGGGAATGACGGTCGGATATAAATTATTGAAAATGTCTGTAGATGCTGCTAAAATTAAGCATTGTAGAAACCAAGAGTTGGCGATATTCTGATAAAATGGAAATCTACAGGTGAAAACAGGTTCGTGAATACAGTTAATATCACAGATAGGATGGTAAGCTCCTTGAAAAGACCGGTCATCTTATCTTACTGTGAGATCCTAGTGAATCTTTAAAGTCCTAGAGATGAGTGTGGTCACACGCAATGAAATACGTGTTTCCAATTAGAAAGTGGCATAAGAGCTTTTTAATAGCAATGTGTATATCGTCGATCAGTTATGCTGACCGACAATTGTTTCGTAGACTGTTCAGTTATTAGTCTTGTGGTAAGCTGCGTGCAGATTCTAGACAGATGGGTATAGAAGAGGCATTGAAAATACTTTCTAGCATGAGAATGCTTCAACTGTTCCAGGTACCCCAGGCGAAAATAAAAAGTATCCTGCATCGCTATTTCATTCCTGGCACCAAGAATTTTAAATCTCTTATATTTATAAATTGAGGGACACAAAAACACACGTATTGAAAAGACTATTTTATTAATTATTAATAAAATAAAACTTGACGTTTCGACCCTCGTATCGAGGTCATCATCAAAAGGATACATGCGTATAAGGAACCAAGCTACATGCTCTAGCCCTGTATACTGGTAAACTAAATCTACGTAGTTAATTAATCCTTTTTCCTAACCATTCCATCATGATGGCCTAACCATTCCAAGAATGTGGAGGACCCATCTACAACCTGTATAACAACCCAAACTAGCCGAAGAAAAATCCCACTACAAGAAGACAACCTGGTGAAGTGTTTATAACATTCAACAGCAACTGAAGGAAATCATATCATAACAATCAGAACTGTACAAATCCAGAAGAATATTAATACATGAGGACTTTAGCAGTTTATTGTAGTTGTAGTTTTTTTTTTTAATCACTAGAGGTCAGGCTAGGAAAAAGGATTAATTAACTACGTAGATTTAGTTTACCGGTATACAGGGCTAGAACATGTGGCTTGGTTCCTTATACGCATGTATCCTTCTGATGATCACCTCGATACAGGGGTAGAAACGTCAAGTTTTATTTTATTAATAATTAATAAAATAATCTTTTCGACACGTGTGTTTTTTGTGTCCCTAAATTTATAAATATGAATGCTGATCACCGTGTAACCTTAAAAGAAAGAATTTAACTCTCTTAACAAAGAGCTTAGAAATGAGGAATTGGAAGCAATCTTTATGAGAGGATTAAAACTATTTCCGGAAGCCCTAAATGACGCTGATGACACGTTGCTTATTTTTATCTAGATATGCACTAATGAGGTTCAGAGTAGTTTGCTCAATGTAAAATGTGTATATTTATTATTAATAAATAACAATTCTTATCTGGAAAAGAGATAGATCATTATTATAGAGCATAATAATTATTAGGTTTTTTTTAACATTAAATTGTCATTATCAAATGAAATTAAATAATATTCAAGAAAAGCCAGCATACACACACACACACACACACACACACACACACACACACACACACACACACACACACACACACACACACACACACACATATATATTTGTTGAAATATATATGTGTATTTAAATATAAATAAATATATTTGTTGTGATACTACCAGTAAACCTTGAAGACATTTCATGTTTGGTGTGCAGAGAAGAGTTTTCGGATTATATAAGTACTAAATAAAAATAATTGAAAAAAAAAAGAGAAAAACCTTAGTCTGCTTACAGTGATAAAGTACATGGGTTTACAACCTTTATTGAGTAGGAGTCGTAAAAAAGAGTCAGTAGAATGGTAGGCACTAGTAACCAGATTAAAATGAAGATAAGGAATCGTGACGTATGTTATGTTCATCTGTGAATATGTGTTAAAAATCAACAATTTGGAATATTCAGAAAACCTAGATAGTACCAAGATGTTCCCATTCTGGAAAGAAATGTAAGTTAATTTTTTTAACTTAAGCATAACAATTGATAATCGTAATTTCAATATTCACTGCTCGAATGTTTAGGTAAGCGTAATTCTAATACTGAATAGTTTTTTTTTTCCCATAAAAATAATCATAGGGTACATATTAGAGTATCAACATGGATACATTAGCGACTTTTCATGTCTAATGTGTGTGTGTCTGTGTGTGTTTGAGGGACACCAGCATATAATTAAATTATTCAGAAATCCCTAAATCCCTAATCACTGCCGCCATCACGACTCTACTCTAAGAATTCCCACCCTTTAACAGGAAAGAAACACCTCAAAATGTATTCGAAAATTAGTACAACCATCTATAGACAACAACAGACAAAACATGACAATGACAGATGTGTGTATCACCCTAGGAAAATTCCAAGATATCTTATCTCAAAAACATCGCCCACAATTCCACAAACTAAAACACCATGTGATATCACAGAGAGACATATGTTTCCCAGAAATTTCCAAATACATAACGTCACGATTCTTATCTCCAAAATACACCCACAAAGTATTAAACGAACCAAACACACCACGTGATGTCTCTGACAGACGAGGGCCCCAGCGAAATTCCAAACTCTATAATAACACACATCCATCTCATGATTCCTTATCTTATCTTGATCGTGATCTAGTTAAAAGTGTCCCACCAATCACGACACGATTCCTTATCCACTAATATATCTTCCTTTCCATTCAAAACAATAATGTCACTTATTTACAACTAACAAATGACGTCACTTATCTTCATCTGATAACAACAAACATTCACGTCACGATTCCTTATCATATCTTGATCTGGTCAGAAATGTCCCACCAATCACGACATGATTCCATGATTCCTTATCCACTAATATATCTTCCTTTCCATTCAAAACAAAACATCACTTATTTACAACTAACAAATGATGTCACTTATCTACATCTGATAACAACACACACCCACGACACGATTCCTTGTCTTATCTTGATCTTGATCTGGTCAGAAGTGCCACACCAATCACAACACGAATTCTTATCTCTACCATCACCCATAATTCCATACGTGAACCAAAACACAAGAACTGACGTCACTGAGACATATGCCCCCAGGGAAATTCCAAACATTACAAACTCATTACACATACAATGACGTCATGAAATAAACAACCAATCATGTCACGATTCCTTATCTTATCTTGATCTGGTCACTAGTGTGCCTACCATTCTACTAGAGTCGTTTCCTTTCTTTTAGTTAAAATTATCCTATTAAACCAATGAGATCCGATCCTTAGATTAGCAGCATGGTGAGGGATACGAATAAAGAGAAAGACTTATGGATGCTTATTCCTGTGCTTAAAATTATTGATTCGCATATATATCGCTTTATAAGTTTTTATTTTTTTGCGAATAAAGTTTATAAAAAGAGAATTGTGTCAATATTAACATTTGCATACTCACAAGGAATAATTTTTGGTGTTTTCATTAACTGTGCCGAACCAGAAGTGGTTCCGAATCGAAATTCCAGTGCATTGCATTCATCATATTATTTTATCTGTTAATTTTGTTTGTTCTTTTGAAGATTCGACTCTTTTAAGATGAAAAAAACCTGAGTTTGCCAGAGGAAACTTCAGCCATCTCTGTGTCCTTTAGGTTCTTCGCTTCTAGAAGTATTTGAATGTTTTTTTTTTTTGTTGTTGTTGTTCCCAATAGAAGGACATCGTCCTTAACGAATGAAACTAGAATAAGAAAATGAGCAATTACAGAAGTCACAGATACACATCGCATTGTACTATTGCCTTACCTACAGTCTAATATCCTTTCGGATAATGCATATGAGAAGTGTCTCTTACGGGTGTATTTCATAAATATCGAAGAAATCAGAAGTCCATAAGCACCCAGTTTGAGTTTAACTATAAAAGGGATTAGAACACCTCCCGATTAATGAAAGCCACTCAGTGTAATCTGACATACTGAAGGTAACAGAATGAGAGAAAGTAGAACTTTGGTATTTTATAGCAGTAATTCTAACAATTTTACTATGGGTTTGGAAAAAATACCAACTTTCAATGAGACCCTTCGTGAATATCGAAGTCACAATTTCTTTTGTACAGCCAGGCTGGTCTTTTCCATCGTTCGGAAAAAAATCCACGTGTCCTACTAGTTGAGACATACCAAGTCCTGGAAAAGAATATCAAACCATTTGACAACCTTATTTCAACTATTATAATATTTTCTGAATGATTACAGTTAAATCATCTTTGAATGTTACAGTGTTAAAATTTTTCAAAAATTTTCTTCTTTTTTATATTTGAGTAAATTTATTCAGTAAATTTTGTGCAGTACACACAAGTATTACACAACTACAAGAAAAATGTATCATAAGGTGATATAATGTAAATAAATGAAGATAATATTAAGATGAGATATTGAGATGTACTGCACTAACATAAGAAAGTAAATAGTTGATGTACAGCTGTTAACAATAATAATCATAAATACGTGAGTGTAACAAAGAAAAAAGCAAATGTGTAACTAAAAAAAGCAAATCAATTCAGGATGAATGCACAGTATAATTGATATTCAGTTACATAAGTTATATCTGATATATAATATATTTTTTTCTTCCAGAAAATAGGTTTAATGACATAGCTCCTCGTCTTTTTTTTTTTTTTTTTTAATACATTTGATGATAAGGATTTTATAACGTCAGGTAGTATCAGCGAAGAATGGTTATCTTTTGCCAGATAAGAAGATCGTTAATATAAATTAAAAAAAAAAAAAGGGATAGGTGGTAGTACTGATCTTTGAGTTACGCTATATTTTATATTTTTCATTTCGGTTTTAAATAAATGTAAGTATAATATGCATCAGACTGAAACTTACCGAAGAAGATAATGGATTTGGCGTCTGAATGAATGACATCAACAAAATCAGCATCAGAAGAATCAAGACGGACAGTGGAAGGCATGTTCTGGAAATAAGGTTCAGCTGGATCGAGGCCTAACAGAGAAAAATTCATAATAAATAGATAAACGTATGTTAGGATAAACTGGGCGCTTGCTTTAAGAAACAGAAAATATAAACGAATAATTTTTTTTTAAATGTGAATTCCATCCCATGTTTTAGTTTTCCATCACAGCTTTTAGTTATAGAGCAGAGCAACTGCCCAAAAGTCTAGTGAAACCGGCACGCTGGTTTTTTCTCTCCAAATTCACATTCATAATGTTATAAACTGCTCTTGCTTGTATCTTAAACTGATTCAATTCTCCTGTTTTTAAATTATTCATCATATACTTTAAGAATGACATCTTTCGGTGTGTAACATCGTGTAATTTAGTAATGGTAAACAAATGTTTAACTCAAAATTAAAGTTTTGTGATAAATTTATAAAATGAAAACGGAATATTGCGAATTGATAAAAATCGCACATAGTGATGACACCCTGCCTTACAAGGCAGTTTTCAAGTAATTGAAATGTTTTGGAAAAGTTTAGGAAAGCCTTAATATGATTACAGAAAAATACAGCTTCTTATGAACTATCCATTGTCTAATACAAGATAACACCATCCTGAAAAAAATTACCCACACACTGTATTCTCTCGCCTGTTAAGTGCAATGACCGTAGATGGGAAAGGTTGCTTCCGATGAGAATCCATTGTCATACTGCCCGTGAATAATTTTATGGCACATATGTTGTGACCATTCTATAGATATGACCTGGTTGAGTATGAGACGATAATGGATCACGGCATATTACAAGCGCGTGGTGACATGGTTTTAAGAATGCAAGTGCAAAGGCCAGAAGGGTTACACCGATGCATATCGTAACTCTAGCTTCTATTTCATGCGACAGTAAATATTTTCCTAAGATGCTAAAATGAGATCAGTCTGAATCTTTTGATAAACCAAAATATGCCTACGTGAAATACTTAGAAAATGAATAGATTTAATAACTGCTAGTATAAGCTAAAGACAAACATTCCTAATATAGAAAAGGCATAAAGAAGAAACAAAAGACAGATCAATTATTCTGCAGAATGTATCATATACAATTAGGAAGTATTTGGCAGAAAAATTGACAAAACAAGTTCGGTGGAAATGTTTGTTGATTTAATGTTGACCTGAATAAAGAAGTGATTACAATTAGTATAAGAGGCATGAAACTAGACAAAAAAGTATATTTTTTAAGCTTACAATACATCGTTACCGTTAAATTGCCCTACCTGTTATTCTTCCCAATTTCTTTAAATTCTTCCCAGTATAACTTGCAATATGAGCTCCAAGACTGTGACCAATGATATGACAGTCCTCTTCTTTAAGACCGAGAATATACTAAAGGAAACAATGACTCATGACATTAATATGTGTAAAATAATTATATTAAAATCATTTCAAACAGAACGTTTGCATTTATTATTATTATCAGACCTCCATGGAACACACGAACACACACACACACACACACACACACACACACACACACACACACACACACACACACACACACACACACACACACACACACACACACACACACACACACACACACACACACACACACACACACACACACACACACACACACACACACACAGTGCAGTGCAGTGCATATTAATACATATAATTGGAGTAATGGTTCATTATTACTACTCAGGCTTTGCTAGGAATGCTAAGTTTTTTATTATAGGAGACTTGGATATTTATCTGCATTTGGCTGACACTCAAAACGAACAACATAAGCATCAAAGAATAAGGCCGATGCCAAGTCATGGTCATTGTTCTGTGCAGTCATTGCTTTCTCGCTTTTAGTATAATAAGTCGATACAACAGATCAATGTAAAACCTGGTCAATTGTGTGGCTTAACCTATCTTTTTAGCTCAGGAAATTACCAGTTACGAATTCAAGTAGCAATCGCTAAAAGGAACATATCTGTTCCTTTAGCGATTTTTTAGTGTTATATGACTAGCAAGTCGATTTATTGTCCAGCTGGATGTGTTCCACTTACCATATCACTCGGAATTATCACTCATACTAAAAATTATCTAATAAAGTCCATCTTTTTGCTGGCTTGTGATGTTAATAGTTTTTTTTTGTTGTTGTTGTTTATTTTGCATTCTTTTAAATTCATAGTTTAATCCATTTTTTCGCAACTGTTTTTTATATTTTTTACGAACATTTTAAATGATATTTGAATTTAAAAAAGAGAATTTTTTTCATAAGCTTCTGTCACTCTCTTCTCATAGTTGCATCGTTAATTACATGAAATTCTGGAAAAAAATAAATAAATGCATTTAATATTTAAAAGAATCTTACCTTCATTTTCGTAATAAGAAGGGCAATTTCAGCGCCAACTACTCTACTATTTGCTACAGCTTGGTAATATGGTGCTTTATTACCTCCACTCCAGTCTACTATGATCACGTTTTCATCATCGTTTAGCAGTAAATCATCTTTCATTTCCTATAAAGAATAAACCAAGTCAAAAACAAATATTTATCAGATGCTAATATACGAAATATTTGTTGAAGCACTGAACTGTGAAATTAACGTTTAAGAAATAATAGATGGCTCTACTGTATTCGTCTTTCTGTATGTTTTATTGTTACATGATTTTGTCATTAAAAAATAAAATTAAATGAAATTAAATTAAATTAAAATGACCTATACAAAGCTCTCTCGTATTCAAGTCAAATAATGGAATTTAAAATTAGTTTATTATTTCCATATCATAAAAACGTTTCTCAGACAATTTCATTTTCAGACAATAATAATAGAGTCCGCTTTTTAAGAAATGAACCTGTTTCCAAGCAGGCCTATAACTAAACACGAAAACATTTTCTTGAATTAAACAAAAAAAGAGCCATACAAGTAGCCTGCTGCGTGCGTGTTGAGGACCAGTTAATTGATTGAAATAAATAAATAATGGAAAAAATTAAAATACAAAAGGGAATAACTATCTATATTAATATAAACAATAAATGTTTATGACAAAATTAGCATTAATGTATATTATATTAATTTATATTAATGTACTCAATGCTAATTAAAGCAAATGGCTTCCTTAATATAATGAAATATGTAACGAATGTATATTAATGAATATATTCTCTGTCAAATAAACGACGTTTTCCCCTAAAAATGACATAGATTTATCTTGCAACAATTACGCGGAAAACAAAGGATATTTAACTCGTTTTTAAAATAGTTTCACAGAATTCTCAAAATTAATTCACAGACTTTAAATGCACTTTATGGAATTTACTAAGAGTTTTATTTAAGTAAAATAAACATCAGACGACATAAGAGATGCAGACGACATGAGATCGCAAATTTACTCATAGCTGTGTACATTGCCGCATGAAAACATTGGTCAGTATGGTGCTTCTTCGTTTCGCCAGAAATTTTTGAAATATGTCATATTAAAGATTAAAGAGCATGTATAAACTTTTTTTTTTTTAGGATTTTTTTCCCAGCAGATTATGAATGACTGTGGACTAGTTTCCAAAAAATTACTAAAGAGTGTTACATATTCCCATCAATATTTAAAAAGGCGTAGGGAATTAATTAATTAATTTATTTATATTTTATTGAAATTTTATTTTATTTTATTTATTTGATTTGAATTTTATTTTATTTTATTTATTTTATTTGAATTTTATTTTATTTTATTTATTTTATTTGAATTTTATTTTATTTATATTTTATTTAATTTATCTGCATATTTTAAAAATAAAACATAATCAATAGTTATTAAGACAAAATATATGCTGATTCCTCTGATACCTTACGAATATTCATAAATGTCTTTATAAGATAAATGACACTCACCATCATCCATGGACCGTAAAACGTATGATCCAGAAAACCATGAGTAATAAATCTTGTTTTATGACTAGGATCAATCGTAGAGTTTCTGATACGGTTTTCATCGTGAGAATTAAGAGTAACACCTTCTCGTGGATTTTCCCGTGTATAAAGAATAAATTTAGTATTGATGGTCATTCTGTCGTATGGAGAAACATTAATGGGGCGATAGAGTAAGTGTACAAAATCGTCGGTGATAGGAAAACATCCAAGCTCGTCCATGCAGACACCCTCTGTAAAACAAGAAAAAATAAATAAACCAATTACATAAATAAAATTTATTTTAACTGAATCTGTGCTTCTACGAAGGTCAGTTTAAAAGTCCTGCATACTGCCTTGCTCTTGTTAAACCAAATAAACATTTATTTAACAAAATACTTAGAGGTCTTCAATATAAGATTGATTCTGCCTTATCACTACAGTACTTTTATGGTTGATGTGTTTGATAAGTCACTTCAGCAGAAACCTCGTTGAAAGTGGTTCTTTAAACTCTGAGAACGAATCGAAGTATGGAGAATTCATAGGATAATATGGGATGTTCACGTGAAATATATAGTTTCGTATTGGTTTCAAAATTGCGAGATATCCGACCTGAGTTAACTTCTGAATCCATTTAAAAATCTTATTAGTGGAACAAGAACAACTAGAAAAATGAAATGAGCGCAATGGATTTTTACTGAGTCTAGCATGTAGCGGAAGTGAAGGTGGAAGCGATTACACGATTTTAATGGCCACACATGCGCAGTTTTCAGAACTTCTGATATCAAATAAACCGTACGTAAGCAACAATTACCCATATGCCGTATCTTCAAATCAGAAAATAGGCTTTACTTCGAAGCGTCAGAAACGCTTTCTTTGTCCTTTCATTGGATGGAAAGGTTCGAATTCCGTGTAGGCGAGTTAAAGTTAAACTGGTTTCAGAGAACTGTGGCAAGTTTCTCTCTCTCTCTCTCTCTCTCTCTCTCTCTCTTTCAGTAGAATTCTGGTTTTTCGTTCTGCAAAGCAGGCAAACTAGTCAGAAGAACACAAGCAATTAGCAGACATATTACACTAGCTTCATAGCCCTAGTTGCTAGGCAACGATTTAAAAACAATCCAACTCAAAACGTAGCGCATGACGTCACCAGAAAATAGACAAGGGCGTGTGAAGTGATGATCTTCGAAAAGGTTGAAAGGTAGCAAATAGTCATCCCTCGACTTACGTCCGTTCGAAGACACGTCTGGGATCTCATAAGGGAATAAGTCATATTTTTAATTATACTTTCGAGCAAGCGAGCGTAAAATAAAAAGGTTTTTATTTAGCAACAATACATCATGCTCAGTGGCAACAACGCATTCAGTGGCGAGCTCGCTCGGCAGTCTGTACGTGTCTTCAACAGTTCCTCTGTTGATTTCAGAAATAGGTTATCTGTGTATTTATCGTTAAACACTCGTGTTTTGCGATATTTTGTGCAACATGGACCCTACACGCCCAATCAAAAAACCTAGTGAAGAATCACTGAAAAGAATCTAGCAATTGATCTTGAAACGAAGTTGCAAGTTATAGAGCAACATGAAGCTGGTAGGCCTGTCAGTGTGATCGCACATGATTTCGGATGGTCTCATTCTACAGTGATGATTATTTTGAAAAATAAGAATAAAATCGTAGAGGCTGTGAAAGGATCTGCTTCCATTAAATCGACGATAGTGACGAAGCAACGACAAGGTCCTATTGGTGATATGGAAAAGCTACTTACATCATGGATAGAGGACCTGAACCAAAACGCATACTCCTTAGCACCATGACCATAACCGCCAAGGCACTAAGTCTCTTCAACATGTTGAAGGAGAAAGCAGAACCCGATTACGACTACGAATTCAACGCTTCCGATTGGATTATGGGATTCAAGCAGAATTTTGCGCCTCATAATGTGAAAATATATGGTGAATCTGAAAGTGCCATTGAGAAGGCTGCCAAGGAGTTTGTGGATTATTTCCGCAGCAAATATTTAATATGGATGAGACCTCCCTGTGGTCTCATCCATCATAAATGGATGAGACCACGGGAAAGAATGCCCCAGCAGACATTCACCCACCAAAAGCTAAAATCTATGCCTGGTTTCAAAGCTCTTAAACACCGTATTACGATTCTGTTAAGGGTAATGTGGCTGGATATGAACTGAAACCATTTGTGATATGGCGCAGTGAGAATCCACGAGCATTCAAAATCATTGGAAAGCATACGCTTCCAGTTCATTATCGGAGCAATAAGAAGTGATGGACGACTCAAAAATTGTTTGCGGATGCTTTAATCAACTGTTATGCGAGTGAAATGGAAAGCTATTGTGTGCAAGAAAATGTAGAATTTAAAATTTTATTTTTAGATAATGCTTCAGGTCATCCATCTTATATCTGTGATCTTTACCAAGTTCAAAGTCATGTTTCTCCCTGCAAATACTATTTCATTGATCCAACCGATGAATCAGGGAGTTCTTGCAGTGTTTAAGGCTTATTATCTACGGAGAACTTTTTCACCAGCTATTTCTGCCACTGAAGGAAATGACCAGACCCTCATGCAATTCTGGAAAACATTCAATATTGATCATGCAATTTAAAATATTGCTGTGGCTTGGAACGAAGTGACCTCTCAATGTATGAGTGGCATATGGAAAAAGACATTAAAAAGATTTGTGCAGGAATTTGGAAGTTTTGAAAAAAAAATAAAGACCTTTGTAAGTTGAGTGAAGAAATAGTGGGCCTAGCAAATAATCTGAATCTCGAAGTGAATGATGATGACATAGTTCAACCCATAGAAAGTGCCTTTGAAGTGTTGACCAACGAAGAAGTGGTCGAACTGGAGAACAACGTTTTTCAGAAGAGGAAGAACGAGAAAAGGAAGAGGGAAAAGAGAAACAAGAAAAGGTAGTTAAAGAATTCACAGTGAAGGGTCTTGCAGAAGTGTTCTCTGCAGTTAGCGATGTTCTCAAAATGGCTGAAGACATGGAACCCCCCCCCACCCAATGTCGAACGCTACTTATTAGTAGAAACGAAAGTACATGATGCGTTTGCTTGCTATCAACAAATTTATGATGAGAACAAGAAGAGGAATAAGCAAAGCACGTTGGACATTTTCATCAAAAGACAAACAAAAGGCTATATCAGAAGAGCCGCAGCCACCTAGTTCTTCACATAGGGCAAGTAATAAAGGTATGTGATTGTGAACTAAGATTTGGGTGATTATTCTCTTGTTTTATAGTGGAAGTAATGCACAGTACAGTTTTTTAAGGTTTAAAAATTAAAATGACAGTATACTTATTACGGTTAAGTCCCTAACCACTATAACCCTGTTGATTTAATCTATCGACTTACGTCCTGCCGGATGGAACGGAACCCGGAGTAAGTCGAGGGATGACTGTATCCAGGAAAGTGTAATGGTTCTCGTGGTGTTGTGTATAAATTAATTCTCCAATGCTGTTTATTCGCAAAGTTTTTTCATGTGGACAGAACATACAGTATAAAATAACGGACAAAGCGATTTACAGTACGAAGCTTGAATCTATCATGCTTAGTCAAAATAATTGAAGGCTCTGGTGGACTGAAACATGTTTAAGTCCGAAAGATCAAGAGCTAAAAGGAGAGACTTACCGAAACATTATTTATGGCAGGTAAATCTATTGATTATGACCAGTTATCCCAGTAATTTTTAAACTTTTTTTAAAAAATATCTTCCTTTTGGTAAAAATAAAAATTCTTATGTTTCGTAAAGATTTCTTAGCGTTCATTTGAGTCTAATACCTCTCCTTAGTAGGTACCGTCCCGTAGTTTGACAGCCGGTTCATGGTCCAACTTACTGGGAGGCAGTTACCTTTAAGAAACTATCCACTCATTGTATGCCATGATGCTCACAACATTCGTGATCAACTGTGACAGACATCATTAAAAAAATGAAATAAAGAAATGCACGAAATGGTCAGGAAAAATGATACGAAGTGACGTTAAACACCAATGTATCATTTAAAATAAGATTTTAGTGTATCAACAGAGAATTTGTATATGCTAGTACGTACACTATGATCAGAAAAACATCATTCGATATGTCGAGTTTATGGTGTTTATTGATGGATGGATAGGTGGACATGAATGAATCGAACAGTACGTTGCTAGAGTTCTATGGTATGGAGTGAGTAACGACGACACACGCTCTTCAAATAACATAGACGCATTAGGGTATAGCAATTGCAAGGATAATGCTATTATTAGATTACATCATTCCATCTGTGAAGGTTGGGAGGTGGTGATTATGTGGAGGGAATGCAATACTTCTTGAATAAATGATCCTAATTATAGTCCTTTGTCGTGATGTCAGAAAAAATAACCATGATAGTTTTGTTTTGTTTTTTTAACTACATACTGAGAAGTTCCACGATATGTACACTGTGACATCGTATAAGAACTATTCAGTTTATAGAAATGAGAATGGTAAGAGAAACCGACCAAATAACCTTGTCCCTTTATAACACGGAATAAATGGAGCGTCATTTGTCATAGACGGTTTGTACACCATTTGCACGAAACTTAGCTAAAGTTGATCTTCGTAAAACACTCGGTTATTCGTATAATTTTTTGCATTGCAGCGAATATTCACATATTGTAGTCAGCGAAGATTATTAATAAGTCTGGTAATGGGGTAATGAATCATAAGAAGAAAATAGTGATTTACAGTTTCCAGTCAAAATATTATGATCACTCCCACTATTTCACAGTTGGTCATTCTGCCTTGGGTGGATATGTGTGACGTACTGTTCATTCGAAGTCACTGTTCAATATAGGCAAGGGACCAGGGGCGAATTCTCCATGCTTGCTTCGCAAGCTCATTACTTGAGAAAAAAGTAATATTTACTTGTTAATAAATGCATGCATTTATAAACATTCCATTTAGGCTTTCATTTTTTTTTGTAGACAGAAGACGTCTTAAGCTTGCGCGGCAATAATTGAGCTTTGCGTTGTGTATCGAAGGCCGATGCTTGCTCGTCTAATCAAAGCTACCTTGGCTTGCTCGGTTGCAGGAGCTTCCAGGTCCTTGCAAGCAGCACTGTGATTTCATGCGCGCGCATAGCCATTTCACGTCGTCTCAATTATGTTGCTTAAGCACAGGCCCTACGCAGTCAACGTAGCTGTAGCCAGTGAGCTTCAGTCAGCCTTTACAAGTGTGCGTGTTGCTTGGGAAAATTAAGTTACAACCAACTTTTTATGACGATGTTATTGACCAGTTTATAAAGAACCGTAGGATAGAATTTGAATTCAAGTAGGTCAATCATTTGTAAAATAAATGCTGTATTTGTATGAGTAAATGTACATAAATTTCTAAATATATAATTTTAAATGGTTAGTAATTCATTATTCCGCTAATCAGACTTCAATCACACCTCTCACTCCCTGAATGATTACAAGAGCAAGTATGAATTTCTAGACCAGCATTCGCCCCTGAAAGGGACGTGATCTGAAGCTCTTCGAAAAAGGCGTAATCATAAGTAAACGTTGAAGGATAGCAGTAGCCAGGAAAGTGCCAATATTTTACGTACTTCGCACGATGCTCTAGTTAAGGTTTTCTAAGAGTGGAAGGATACTAAACAGAATAGTAGTTGCAAGTCCAATGGTGGGCTGCCACATCTCATCGATTCTCATGGTGAATCTCCTACCTTGTCCAAGTACATAGGCAGAAAAGTGTGCAACGGCTGACCATGGAATTTAACTGATGAATAATCATGCTTTCCAAACCACAGTCCAATATATCTCCTCATATGGACCTCTGAAGCAGAAGCCCAGTCAAGAGACGCCTGATCATCGATGAACACGTGTGAAAGACATTAGACCATAGGGAAAAAGTTTCATTTTCGCATGAATCTCATTTCCATCTCTGCCATATGGATTGTAGAAGAAAACCTGGGAAGAGGAATCACGCCAATATCAAGGTCCAGATGAAACAGCAGGTGGTAGACGCCCACAGCGTTATTATTATATTATTATTATTTTAATTATGATATTATTAATTCCACATGAATCAGTGTTATGTGTAATGAATGTCACCAATACATACGATCAAGGGCACCTATATTAGAATGAATTTTTGTTTAACATCAGGTATTTTGTTATAGAATGATCAGGATTTTAAAAAAAAAATCTATGTACTGTATGGACAGACCATGCCCATTCCATGCCGACAAGTTTGTTTGTTCTCATAAAGTTGTTGACGTGATAAGTGAGAGTATCGTTGATCATATGTATTTTGAAGAGTAAGCAATATCCTTTTTAATCAGACGCCCTCTATTTGAACATAGTGCTATTAAATGAATAAATAATAGATTACTATTTTATAAGTAGTTGTTTACTCTCCATGAGAATTAAGCATTGCATATGCAAGTGCAACATACTGTGCGTGTATTTTCCTGCTGTTATCTGAAGCATACTGAAATTCGCTGAAGGAGATACAAGGTTAAACGGTCTTCGTGATAGCATCAGTGGTTGGACTGAAGACGTGTTGTTTTCTCAGCATATGTGTTTATTAATAAAACCATCGATGTGGTCAAGCGTTAACTTTATGATAACAGACCGAAGCTCAATTACATTATGTATGGTCGTTTATGGGAATGGTGACAGTAGAATTCAAACCTGATTTTCTTGTATTTATTAAAATGCGTAAAATATATGAAGCAATAAGGAAGTACCAATACTCTTTATGTGAGTAAGCCTCAAACTTTCGTAGTAATAGACTTCAGACCTTTTTATTGTTGTTGTTGTAAGCGGATGTATTTTTAATTTAGCACTTGTGACAAATTCTACATTTACTCCTTTCCAACACCGGACTCTCATTCTAAATAAACAGGAGCCAATCAGTACTGTCATATTATTATTATTATTATTATTATTATTATACAACAACATAAACACAACAGTACAACATAAACCCTACCATTTGAGGGAATAACGAAAGAAAATACAGGACTTAAGCAACATAATGCAACTGATCGGCAGCAAAATTGGAATTCAAATCGCAACCACCTATATCAACCGAGGCCCACAAAAAAAAATAAAGAGAGACTACCACCAATCATCGCTCGTTTTACCAACAGAAATCTAAGAGACTCCATTCTTACAGCAAGCAAGAAAACAAGGCCGACAACAACGATCCTAACTGATAAGAAACTCCCAACACCAATCTATATAACGGAACACTGGACTCCATACTTCAAAAATTTTCCATACCAAGCAAGGAAGACAAAAAGAGAGAAAAACTACAAGTTCCTGTGGACAAAGAATTCCCAGATATTTTTGAGAAAGAATGAAAACACTCGAGTATACATAATTACAAGTGAATCCGACTTACACAGCCTACCTCTATAAAACACTAACTCTTTACATCCTTAAGAATAAGATTAGAACTCATTTAAAAACTATATAATGGAGATCTCAAACATAGGCGAACATATCCAGTCAGACAACATAAACTTCAAGGTCTTTGACTCTTTGAAGAAATGGTCAGACAACATTTCCACCAACACCAACTTCACAATCATACACACAAACATAAGAAGTATAAAAAAACACTGGCTTACATTGATAACACAGCTCAATTATACCATGATAAACATAGATGCGCTAATACTGACCGAAGTTGCAATAAACGACACAGAAATTTACGCATACAACATAAATAATTATCAAACCTACAACTTATGCAGAACAAACAAAACCAAACCCACTTCGAACATGCGGAAACACTAATTTTGGAACTAACAAATAGCCACAATAGTATCAAATACACAATAAACACAATATACAGACCCCCAGATAATAATCCACTCAGATTTCTTCACGAGTTAGAAACATGGCTAAGCGGCATCGAACCGCGCACAACACACAGGCTCATCCTAATAGGAGATATTAATATAAATACTCTTGACCGCGCTTCTTCAACCACTAACACATATCTTGATATACTAAGTCAGTACAACATAAACCCTACCATTAACTCCCCAACAAGAGAAGAAATACTCAATAACTCACAAACACAATCATGCATTGATCATATCAACATACGGGCTCCCATCCATACTTTATTTCAACTTCGTTTTATTACGTTTCCTACCCCCCCCCCCCCTCCCACCACCACAAAAGTCGACAAAACTCGATCATACTAAAGAGCATTGTCGATAACCAAGTAAAAAATACAGACTGGAATTCCCTACTTAAAACAAACGATCCTGTAACATTATACGAGAATTTTCAACTAAAGTTCAAAGAAATATACAAAAAAGCAACAAAACCTACACAAACGAGGCGACAAACAGACAACAATCCATGGATAAATGACGACATGCTAAATACTATTACTGAAAAAAAAAATCTATGGAAAAAAACTTAAAAAGTCACCCAGTAACACACATTTACAAACCTTATACAAAAACACAAGAAATAAACTAACAACAAAAATTCGTATGGCAAAAAGACGCTACTACTTCCAAAAATTCATGGAATATAACGACAACATTAAGCAAACATGGGCTACACTCAACGAATTAGTAACCCGAAAAAAGAAAACTTCAGCACAAGATTTTATTGCAAAAAGCTTCGGTCAGGACACAAACCAAGAGGAACTAGCATACTCATTCAACCATGCTTTCACAAACAACATCACACAACTCAAAAAAGACAAACTACCAACGATCAACAAAAAATTACCGACACAAAGTCAACAACAAACGATGTATTTTCCACCCATAACAAAACAGGAACTTAAAGAAACACTCCTAAAACTAAAACCAAAGGCCACTCCAGGAATAGACAAAATAAGACTCACAGACCTTATAACACACTTTGAACAAATAAATCCAATACTTTTGAAACTGGTGAACATAATATTCGACACAGGCATTATTCCACAACAACTATAAACTGCAGTAATTACGCCAATATACAAACAAGGCAAAAGAAACGATACTCAGAACTACAGACCAATAGCTACACTACCAGTCATCTCAAAAATTCTAGAAAAAATA
Source organism: Typopeltis vanoorti (assembly GCF_054136105.1). Taxonomy (NCBI): domain Eukaryota; kingdom Metazoa; phylum Arthropoda; class Arachnida; order Uropygi; family Thelyphonidae; genus Typopeltis; species Typopeltis vanoorti. The sequence goes on along the minus strand of NC_143563.1, from coordinate 42,588,687 downwards.
ACACACACCAGACTACAGAACTATTTACAGAAGTTCAACATCATCTCACAAAACCAATATGGCTTTCAGAAAACAAAAAGCACCATTACTTTATTAGAAGACATCGCCGACACAATAAACAAAGCTCTCGACAAAAACAAGTACGCCGTCCTTATACTACTGGACCTAACCAAAGCATTTGACACACTTGAACATGACATACTACTCACCAAACTATACTCAATAGGTATAAGAGGAACACTGCATACATGGTTCAAGAACTACCTCTCAAGCAGAACACAAGTAGCAAAAATAGGTACATGTCACAGTCGGAGTATACAAGTAAAACACGGTGTACTTCAAGGTGCGATATTATCACCCACTCTATTCAACATATACATTAACGATGTTCATAACATATCCATAAGAAGTCAAATATTTCAATACGCAGACGACACGGCACTACTAGCAATCCACACAGACATTAACACAGCTCTCTGCAAAGCACAACAAGACCTAAACGAAATCACAACATACTTCCACCAAAACGCAATTCTAATCAACGGCACCAAAACACAGATGTTGATATTACACAACCCAAGAATCATACGCCCTGCATCACTATCGCTACATTGTCACACATACCGCTGCATTAACAACAAAAATACCTGCCAATGTTCCGAAATCAAACCTGTAACACACGCCAAATACCTCAGTCTTTATACAGATTCCCACCTTAAATGGACAAAACATATAGAATACCTACACACCAAACTCCGGATCATCGCAGCAAAACTCTTCCAAGTTAAAGACATTATTCAACCCAACATAAAAAAACTCCTATATCACGGTATCTGCGAATCCCTACTCAGATACGGTATAACAGTCTATGCAAATACATCAAACAGCCACCTAACAAAATTAGAAACACTACACAGGAAAATCGTATCAACAGTGATCTGGACACCTTACACGCAACAACCAATATCCGACAAGCACATGGCGATACACAGAATTCTGAGCATTAAAAACCTGAAACACTACATGACATTAACAAGGAATTACTTCAACGTCACCTATCGAAACAACAGAGACACATATCGTATAACACGACCTACAACAACTCTCTACCTCCTCACACCCTTCAACAACTCATACGGTTCTTTTGTGAGATCCTATCAGATACCCACGCAACTCAACAACCTACCAAGAAAGTTAAAACACGTAAATAACTACAGAACATTAAAAAACGAACTCTGGAAAATATACCAACAAAGTTAAGAAACCATTAACACCAATATACACATCACAAATCACTAGCATCCAATGCCTACATTCCATACATAAACAGTAGCAACAACACAAATAGTGAAGGCTAAATCCCACTCTCTTCATAAAAGATAACCCAAGCTTCGAAGTAAGTGAGATTAACTTGCCTCACTCATCTACAAGTAATCCTTATAAGCAAATGCAGAAATTTGTATGTATAATCACTATTTCTCAAACTTAAAAAAAAAAAAAAAAAAAAAAAAAAAAAAAAAAAAAAACTGCATATTGTACTGAATCTTTGTAATGTACAGAAACTATGTCTCATGTATATATACGTAATACTATGTATGATAAATCTTCTCAATGTGAAAAAAAAATACTACTATTATTATTATTATTAACATTATTATATTAGTCATTCATTATACAGAAAATTCTGTACAATCTTTATTGTTAATATTCGAAGAACATGTGTTGTGAATACATAATATACAGGCAAAAATTGAAATTTTTAATTGAAATTCAATGTAGAAAATTAATCATATATGCAGCACTTAGACCTGAATTTTGTAAACATAAGTTAAAATGTCATTCAAGGTGATCATTGTATATGTGTAAATATTTTAGAAATCAATAAAATTATATATTATAAAAAAAAAAAAATAATAATCAGTACTGTCATATTATGTAACATGAGACAGTCCAACCGTAAATATATCAGAACAAGTTAAGTGCGAGAATAGATTATTCTACTGATTTTATTTATATCTCCTTGAACTGCATCCCCCCCCCCCCCCAACTAAGGTAACACACACCACAACGATAGCAGACTGCACTGCATGACGCAGTTTGAAAATTGCTGTGACATCGTACACTTCGATTAAAAAAAGACCACACTTCAATTCTTATCGTGATGAGATGGATCTTTATACGATTTTTTTTTTTTTTTCAATTGAAGGTGAGTTAGCCGATCTCATAAGGGATAGCACTTTCCCACCTCCTTTTTATCTCCTGGAAACTCGAGTTTTTCGTTTTATTCTGCATACAAGCAAATCGGCTAGTAAGGATACTAAAATAAATAAATAAATATATAAAAAACCTGGCATCCTCATTACTGCATATGAAAGAGATCATCTTTATTTATAACCTTAAATTTTAATTTGCTATATTTGAATTTTCCATTATTTATTCTACACTGAAGATGGTTTATATCACAAAACATAAGCAGAAATATCTGTGTTTTACCGTAACATATCTTTATTACGTGTGCTCTCTTGCTCAAATGGATGTCCCACAGATTCATCTCCATCAAATTACCTTTTCGTCACCTTGGTAAGTAGTGATACTGCTGCATTGGCGCACCCAGGGAGGGGGCCAAGGGGGCCCTGGCTCTCCAAAAGAAAAAGGAAATAAACACTAGAAAAATTTCCAAAACTCTTTTCCTAATTAAAATTCATTTTTCATTTATGTTGTGTCTTCTATTTCTATACTACTCAGCGTGTATTGAAGATCACTGCAGATGCTCAGTCATAGGTCGTATGCAATGCGTAGTGTGTATTCGTAAATCGTCTACTGAACTCGGTCTCCCCCCCCCCCCCCCCAGTGAGTGCGCCACTGTACTGCTGACTACTACAGCATTCTGAACATTCCCAACCCCATGTCTATATTAATGTTAGAGGAACAACAAAGCTTCGAGAGATTTCGTGTTCCTCAAACGTCATAATCAATATGACAATTTGGGGAACACGAAAATCTTTCGAAAACAAGTTAAAGGATAGATGAGATCGATATTGTCATGAAGCACAAGTAGAATATATTTACATTTCTTTTGGATAGCAAACGTCGATATTGTCGTGATTTTAATTTTCACTAATAGTTCAACCCAGAAATACGAAATGGACTAAAATTCGTCTTCTATCCTATCATATCAACATCACCATTATCATATCAATATTATCATATCAACATCGCCAGCACTTTGAAGATTTCAGTCGACCAGCCATTCTCAATAAACATAAGCCAATAATTACTGTCATATGTAAACAGAAGACAATTCGAATTTAAATATATCAGAGGAAGTTTAAGTGCGAGGAAGATTTATCCTTTTATGAACTGATTTTATTGAACTCATCACCATTCGACGAAAGGTGAGTTAGCAGGTCTCATACGGAGGTAGGGTTTTTTTTTTTTCACCCGGAAACTCGGGTTTTTCGTCTCCCAGAACAGGCAAACCGGATCCGTGAACACACAGAGATCTACTTTCATAAATACTTAATCCCCCCTATGAGGGGGCTCAACTCGCCTCAATAGGGACAGGGAAGAAAATGGAGGAAACTCCATACGAATAAATAAATAAACTAAAGTGACGCGAGGAACCTTTATCTGGTCTCTTTCGACTAAAGGTGAGTTAGTTGGTCTCATACGAAGGTAAGGTTTTTTCCCACCCGGAAACTCGGATTTTTCGTCCCCCAGACAGGCAAACTAACCCCGTGAATACGCATGGATTACAGTCATGAATACTTCCCAGCCATATGCCTGTCCCGAGCCAGGATAAAATGGGGAGGGGGGGGAGCAATGTGAACTATCGTGTAAAAATCTCACCAGGAATACTGTCGGCAATGCCTACAAAGTCACCTACTGTCCGAAACGAAAAGAAAAAACCAGAGATGTTTATGAGCGCTTCTATATACAAATTAAAGGCATAATTAATACATGTATATTAAGGAATAATTTTGATATAAATTAATAAGCATTATTTAAATGCTTATTAATTTATATCAAACCCTTTTTAAATTAAAAACATATCAAAACATTAACGAAAGCTATCATCATTTGGTATTATTGCCTACTTTTTTCTTGTATTGGCAATAAAATTTTGATGTAGATTCGTAGAGGTTGAGATTTATCGACACTGATATGAAAGACAATGAAATAAAACAAACCAATATTGAATGAGTGTGATAACAACACAGTCAAACATAATTTTTGCTGACTTTTATATGAGACTTGTTTTTTACTAATTTGGGTGCGCTGATTTCAAAAATCAAACCCATTTTTCTCTATCACGTCAGGTTTTTCCTCTATGGCATTTTCTTTTTGCTAATTTGTAAGTTTTTGATAGTTTTAAGGAGGCGGTACTATTGAGAGGATCAAAAAAATCGATTTTTTAATATTATTTCCTGAAAGTATGTACTTTTAAAAATCTGTTCCTAACTTTTTATCAAGAAATTCGAAAAATTCCCGAAGATATAGCCTATTATTCAAAGCAGTGCGCAGATCAGAATCGGAGCGCTCACCGCTCTCCCTTGTTAGTAAACGAATAAATGCGTAAGAACCTGCAACGGTACGTACTGGCGCTTTGAATGCGAGAGAGGCCGATAACCGACCTAATACATTTAGGTGATGAAAAGTAGGCGATGACAACTGCCTAAAACAAATGATTGCTATATGCGCCATAGCGGACAAAGAACGATCGAAATCAGTCAATCGTTAATCGATCGTGAAAGTCTGATGAGCGCTTATAACGTTTCAATAAAGTCTCTGTTTTTTTTTGTCTTGTTAATTGCATGTTGGTCGGCAGTGAAGAAAATACATCATGTTTTCTACTCGAAAATGTGTCAATAGTGTAGATTCCTTCTGCTACATTTGTGGCAGCTTTACTGTTCCCAGTCAAAGGACAAACATCACTGATTTCGTTAAGAAAGTGTACTTTGCATACTTTGACGTAAAACTTGCAGATCAGGACAATTCATGGGCTCCAAATAAAGTGTGTAAGTCATGTGTAGAAAATTACGACAGTGGAGCAAGGGAAAACGCCAAAAATTAGCTTTTGGCATTCCAATGATTTGGCGTGAACCGAAAAATCACGTACATGATTGCTATTTTCGTTTAGTTCAGACTTCTGGTTATAATTATAACTATAATTAGGTCGGTTATCGGCCTCTCTCGCATTCAAAGTGCCAGTATGTGCCGTTGCAGGTTCTTACGCATTTATTCGTTTACTAACAAGGGAGAGCGGTGAGCGCTCCGATTCTGATCTGCGTACCGCTTTGAATAATAGGCTATATCTTCGGGAATTTTTCGAATTTCTTGATGAAAAGTTAGGAACAGATTTTTAAAAGTACATACTTTCAGAAAACAATATTAAAAAATCGATTTTTTTGATCCTCTCAATAGCACTGCCTCCTTAAAACTATCAAAAACTTACAAATTAGCAAAAAGAAAATGCCATAGAGGAAAAACCTGACGTGATAGAGAAAAATGGGTTTGATATTTGAAATCGGCGCACCCAAATTAGTAAAAAAACAAGTGTCAGATCATAATCAGCAGAAAAAAAAATTTTTTTGTTGGCCAATGTAATTAACGTGTAGGATACTGATTCAAATCAATCAATCAATAATGAATAAATATGATTGTAAGTAAAATGCGAGGATAATAACCGATAAAATGAAATAAAAGCGGATCGAACTGAAATGGTATATTAATGGCTAAGGATAAAAATGACAAATTTAAAAAACCCAAGCACGTGAAAAACATAATAAAATATATGATTAAAGATGCAATAAGGGCGAACATGTCAACAAAAAAAATAATAATTTTTTTCTGTATGTGTGTGTGTGTGTGTGTGTGTGTGTGTGAATATCAAATAACAAAGACGTCATGTTTAAAATATGTAGCATCCAGCAGAATTTGATAAATTCATTTTCAAAGTCAAATAAAAATATGGGAAATAACCTTTCGATTCATCTTTTATTTATTGAAAAAAATAATAATAAATAATAATTCTAGGGGTAAGAGTCATTTTTAAAACTAGTTTTACACTCATCAATGAAAAGGGGTTAAAAAAAAGTCCAGTTAACTCAAGGGGATTTTTTCCCCCTCAACATATGTGTTATTAAAAAAATATTAAAGAAATAACTTACCGCCTTTGATCCAAGACGAAATGTTAAGAACATTCCATGTTGACTTCCATAATGGGAATCCAAAAACATTAGAAATCAAAAAGAGAATCACCAAGACTGAATCGATGTGTCTCATGGCTCAATAAAACTTAAATACCTTAATTTTTTTTTTCGATTCTACACTTTTACGTAGTTGTAAATGAGCAAAGTTGAACTAACACATTTATGACAAAAAGATCACCTAAATCGTGAACATTCATTGACATTTGTTTCATTGAAAATAACACGTAACTGATCTTCTATGTTTCTGTTACGAAATGGTAGTTATCTCCGGTGTAGTTTAGTATTACTGACTTCGTTTACAGACGAGAACTTACTAACAGGCACATGCTTCTGAAAAGAAGCAAAGTTTTATAGAAACCCCCACATCCGGTGAGGGTACCAACTTTCATTTGAACTTTAGACGACTTAAGTAGGAATCAGTGTATCAAACAAACAGAATAATTATGAATACATTTTCGTGGAATGTCATAGACTTAGACAGACTTGTCCTTGAACTGATTAATATGACCAATCGGTGTTGAAAGATACTTTTCATTGATATACTGTATTAGTTGGGAAAATGTCTGAATCGGCAAAGTATAGAACACTTTCGAAACTCTAAACAAGATAAGTCTATGATTTCTTTCATTTTACTGAACTTAAGCACGGATGTAGGCGAGACTCATCCTGGCTCTACAAACAATTAAAATCACCCTGTTTCATTTGTATACGAGTGTATAAACAATCCAACAAATGGGTTAATGACTTCAATTTATCGCTTGCTAGCGTGCTTTTCAAAATTAGTGAATTTCAAACTAAGTAGCCTGTCTATTGTACTTAAATACAAACATGTCGCTTAGATTTGTAGTAAGTCAGAGCAGTGCCTCACCCAAGGGGAGGTGGGAGGCAAGGGGCCCGGTCTTCCCCAAAAGAAAAAGGGAAAAAACACTAGAAATTTTTCCAAAAATCTTTTCCTAATTAAAATTCATTTTTTTATTTATGTTGTGTCGTGTCTTCTATTTCTATACTACTTATGAATTAGCGGTCACATATGGTGGGAATACCCTATAGCTCTCGGGAATCACGATCGCTGTGAACGAAGTAGTGCTCAAGAGGACCGAGTGCTACTTCGTTTGCTCGAGCACGGCCAGAGGAAATCACGGGATCATGTATTGGTGATCACAGCAGATGCTCAGTCATAGGTCGTATGCAATGCGTAGTGTGTATTCTCAAATCGTCTACTCAACTCCCTCCCCAAGATTAAATCCTGAGTGCGCCACTGGTCAGAACCCATTATCCCATGTTCTTAGGATAACTGTTAGCAGAAGAAATCTCTGCTAACGGTTCCAGGAGACTTGTAGTTTGGTTTAAAAGTTAACTTTATGTTAGCAATATATTCAGAAAGGGTGCATTTTGACAATAAGAACATTGTGTGATAATTCTGCTTAACAAATGCAATAAAAGGATTTACTGGGGGAAAAAAAAAACACGACATACTGAAGTTTTACTAATAATAGAAGAATAGTATTTTTAAGGTGTGAATGCAAGGATCTTCATTGGAAAATCATTTGGAAAAACATTTTATTAATGTCCCGCTTCTTTTTTCTTTTTTTTAGGAAAAAAGTATAAAATTTCTTTAGAGGCTTTGTTACGTCAATTGACATCCATGAAGAACATAATAAATATTTCAAATTATAAATTTCTAAAATAAAAACCCATGGAAATTTTTATATAAATTGCTTTGAAAATAATTTTAAAGCCTTGATATCTCAGTCAGTATTGATATGGCTTTTGGTTGGGAAGAACCTGGGTTCGAATCTAGTTTAGGACGCTAAGAATCTTTATCAGCGCTTTTTTCAACTGAGGGTGAGTTATCCATTCTCAGAAGAAGGAAAGTTTTTTTCCCCCCGAAACTCAGGTGCTTTCATCCCGCCAAAGGCAAATCAGGCGGAAGAACAAACGCAGATGGGATTACCCACTGTTATAAGTAGTAATAAAATTTCAAAGTTATGTAGCAGCGACAGGCCATTGAGCCTAATATGAACAGAAGATAGGATGGGACTAATTTTATTATTTCTTAATATTATTAATAATATTAACAGCATTATTTAATTAAAGAATTAAAATCTAACAACGAAAGTCGAAATAAGTCGTTTAAAAATGTGAGAGATAGATGGACAAAGAGCTGAATGAATTAAAGATAAAAGTATTCAGCATTCAGCCAACCAGGTTGTTCGTATTTTTTCGTCCACAGAAAATGGCATTCGTGTAATGTGTATACAGGAGATCCCAGACGGTTTTCACAAGAGCAAAAGACTGGAAAAAATCAGTGTTAACTTTCCACGAGACAATTCAAATAATCCATATAGGTGGCTTTCTCGTGTTCAAATATTAATGGAAATATGGGCCTAATCCTTCCATCAGTCTGTGCCCTCAGACAGTGTAATAAACTGAACACATGACCAAAGCAAAGCTCTACTACACTGAACTAGTTATTGTAGCTGTTATGACACACACACACACACACACACACACACACACACACACACACACACACACACACACACACACACACACACACACACACACACACACACACACACACACACACACACACACACACACACACACACACTCTACTACTGTTTCAACTTGCGTAGGTGTTAACCTTATAGTACTGTATTGTTTGTGTTTGCTTTTATAACCCGTTTTATTATTTTTATGTTGTTTGTTTTCAAGTGTGGAGATAAGCTCCCGAAACTTAGCGACTAAACATGTAGAGATGTAATAAAGTTCCTACGAAATATAATGAATATTTTAAATGATTGTTAGATATTCTTATTTTATATGTATAGTTTGTCACAATTAAGATATATGAAATAAATAAATGAAACGTTGTTCTTATGAAGAATAATAACTTGAAACAGTTTAATCGTGTCAGATTATTAACATTTATGTGGGGGATCAAAGTTTTACGGCGCTATTTTCATCTTTGTTTCTATGACACGAAGAAGCTTTTCTCTAGTTACGTCTACATTTAAGGTTTATGCACTGCTCTTGTCAAATGTGACATCAATACAGTGTACTTCTGTGTATATTTTAGAAATAAATATTAATGTTAAAAATTTCGATTACTACCAGACTCTCTGCCACTCTTTCTCTCCTCCCAAGGTCAACCCCTTTATCAGTAATAAGATTTGAGTGTTGACATTGCGTATGCAGCAAAATGGCTATACCGCTTCAAAGAAACGCCACAACAGAAGGCTTAGCTTATCACTACGCCACCTATTTCTATTAAGATAGAAATTCATTTCTAAATTATCTCGTAACTATTAGGCACAAAGACTTAACTACAGGGCATGCATCTGAGAAAAAAACACACACGCAAATATCTATATGACGGTTTGTATTTAATACAATTTATGAAACATGAGGCAAGTTATAGGAGTTTAAAATTAGTCTAGTTAACTGTTCGTTTGGCTTTGTAATGAGCATGCGCGCAAAATACTGAGTGGAAATTTTCCTTAATATGAAGTCGATTTCTAAGTGATATTCATCTATTTAGATCTGTACATTTAATTTGTTGCAAAATTAGTTCGTAATGAACAAAACATTACTGTTTTATTTATTTATAATTTTTTAATTCATTTTCAAATTCATTCATGGTGTGTTTAATGTGTTTTCCCATTTCAGTTTGCAAGGACGTCAAGACATTTACCCTTTAGTTGGGAAATGGATTAACACATCAACGAAGCGAGGAACCTCTGTAAAGACCTTCTATTTGAAAATGAGTTAATTTCATGTGGAAAAAAGGAATCGCAGGATTCTTCTTCGAAACTCGTATTTTTCAATTCCACAAAGAAAAAAAAAAGTTTAGGGGACATACCCGCAATTAACAGACTGAACATGCTGGCCTCATAGCCTTAGCTATTTCGTCTGTAATTCCAACCAATCAAAATAATAACAAAAAAAAATAAATAAAAATAAATAAAAATTAAAGTGAAAGAATTAATGAAAAGATAAGATCAGTAAATTTGTGCACACCATCCTATGCATATCAGTTTGGTCACGGTGGTGATTTTTTTTTTTTTAATGTGACTCGCCTCCGAAAGGTTATAACCTACAGTACATTAGAACCAAGCATATACTATTATACGATTCATCTTTTTTTTCTTTCTTTCGGAAACTATAGCTGGAATAATTAAAACTGGCTCAGTTTTAATTATTCAAAATCTCTATACTCAAATTCAGAAGCAGCCACTAAATTCTACTTTAAAAGCTCAGCAATACAATAACAACAGCAGCATATAACATTAGCGCTAATTTTTAAAATAATGCCAGTAACGTAGCTTATAAATTGTAGCTAACTTCCTATTTTCTTCTATTATCTGACTCACTTTTTTATACGAGATTATTTTTGAGATACAGGACATACTAATTATGACCATAACAGTTATACCTATTTAAAAATTTGAAAATTATGTTAGGATGAGATCGGCTGCTACTCTTGGGTTAAGTATATATAATTTGTACATGTAGGTTTCTGTGGTTAAGCAGTTCTGTAGGTAGTTTTCGATATTGAGACCACATAGTATAATATAATATAAAGAGTTGAATAAAAAAAAATAAACAATTAAAAAACCGGAGAAGTTTCGTGCGTCATAAGACTTACATCATCAGGGGTAATAGTATATAAAAGGTTTTACATAACAAAAACTTATTAACAATTAATTACACATTAACTTCCCAACTGTTAAACAAGTTGATAAACCAGCATACAAATTATATATATTCGTTACTGTACGCGTGTTGGAACATTGCTAGATGTTATCAAGTTCTGTGATTCACGCGTGCTATATCCTAGGTCCGTGGCAATTAAATGTTTGATGAAGGCAGACCACAATTGATGTAAAATCAAGCCTTGATTTTTATTACATTGTGTAGGGCTCGTAAGCATATGTGCAGCTTCTTTAAATTTTCTTGTGAAACAGTTAATATCAATAGATGACATTTTTGTCTTTTGCCAGAGTACTTGATGGCCAGTAGTAGCTGTGTGGAATATTAAGCCTGATTTGTTCTCCCTTCTTTTTTTTTATTTTTATTTTTTTATGACGTCTTTTACATGTTCAGACATGCAGATCTCTCCCGATCTTCCCGTCTGGCCTACATAGCAAATGCCACAAGAGCAATGAATCTCATAGACGCCTGGTTTTTTCATGGGGTGATGTGGCAATTCTGGTGGATGTAAGAATCTTGATATTTTTTGTAAAGGTAGAAAAGCCACTTTTATGTTGTACTCGCGGAGCAACATAGCCACTCTGTCATTTTTTGACGTATAGCAGCGTGATTGTATTCTTGAAATCATGTTTAAGTAAGGGAGTTGCAGGAGCTGTATTAAGATTTTTTTTTGATGCTGTTGAGTTCAAAACCATTAAGTGCGAGGTTCTATGCCAGGTAGTGTAATTCTTCATTTCTTTTAATTGGTGTGTTTCGCTAAGTTTGAGGTCGAGGAATGTCTCCCATCTACAATTGGCCGTAAAGGAATATATTTTTTATGAATTTTTGGTGCTCTATAAATTCTTGGGACTAATATATGTTTTGATGATAAAGATGTTTTTAATTCTTCTGGCCAATTAGGTAACTTTATGATCAACCCATTGGTATTATCATGTGCACACCATGTGAGATCCCTGTCTAAGGATGAATAGGTATTGGAATCCTCTAATAGGATGTTCATTTTTCTTGCGTATTCGTTTGAATTCATAACTACTGTTGCAGTTCCTTTATCTGTCTTGATTATTGCTGTTTTTATCTCGTCTTAATTCTTTAAGGGTTATGAATTCCGATTTAAGTAAGTTTCTATGTGGTACTTTCCATTTTAATAATAAGGCTGAACTTTGTATGCGGATGAGATGCGGTGAATCTCTAGGAAGATTGTGGATTCCTTTCTCAATTTGCGCTATGATGTCTACTTTTGGAATATTCTGGAATAAGGCAAAATTAAAACTTTTCATTAGGAGATTTTTTCGTTTTTGACAGGACTTTGGAAGAAAGATTAAACACCCCTTTAGATTGATCTATACAAGTATGTAATTTTTCATACGTTTTATATTAAGATTTGGAAAAAAAAATCGGAATATTAGTTGGTTGCTTTGCTAACTTAAGGTAACTATTTACTTCTTTCAAATATATATTAAAATAATTATTAATGAAATATGAGAATTAAAAGTATATATATTAAACTGTCAAGCTTACTTTGTGATAAAAAAGAACTGTCAACTTCTGTGGGTAATTCTTCCACTCTCACTGGACTTCCATAAGCCTTCGCTAAAACGAAAACAGCCACTACCAACCTAATATCAGCCATGACGAGTCGAAAAGAACTCTCTCTTTAAAACTGCTGAGATTGAACTTGATGAAACTGCTTTTTTGAATTCGTAACAAAGGGCGAAGGGCATTTAACTAAGCAGTTTGTTGCTCATTGTATAAAAACTATTGACAATTCAGGCGAAGTGTCTCAAGAAGATTTTTTTTTTTCAGATAAGATGTAATCAATACAATACCCATATCTGAATTTTATATTAGAATTTGATGAGTCATGAATTTCGGATGTCGGTAGTGTTTGAATTAAAGGCGAATGTTAAGAACTTTAGTCTATTTAAATTGTATTTTCGGTCAACAGCATTTTTTTTTTAAATGTAAGCCTGTATATGTTGTTGTTTTATGATATTATATTTGTATATCTAAAGACATCGAAATTAAGATATTTATGAATAAATTAAGATATTATATTATAAAAAGTTCAAAAAGTAAAAAATAAAAGAAAAGAAAATCTCCACAGATTAATTTTTTTTTTGTCCATATTTAATTTGAACACCAACTCTATTTTATCGTAAGTATTACTTATTCTTAAACTTTTCAACACAGCTATCCCATGAAAATTCAGCACCAAATATCTAGGTATTCAACGAGATAACCGTCTTAACTTTAACTCTCACATCGAGCATGCCTGCAGCAAGTCAAACTCCGCAATTATGCAACTTTACTCTCTTCTCAACCGAACGATTCGTAGTTTGTTTTTAGTCAGCACTAAAAACAAACTACGAATCTACAAAGCAATCATTAGACCCATATTGACTTATGGATCACCGACTTGGGGTGTCACACCTCCCTTGGCAACATCAAAAATCTACAGGTCATCCAGAACAAATGTCTCCGTATGACATTCAATGCTCCGTGGTTTGTCAGGAATACTCTCCTCCATCGAGACGCTGACATTCCTGATATTCACATGTTTCTCCGTGATACTGCCACTACATATTTCACCAAAGAAGCTAATCATCCCAATCCACTCATCCGAGAGTCATCTAACTACGATGAAAAAGATAGTTGGAAACAGAAGCGTCCGAAAGCGGCTCTGCTCATCGGTACAGATGCTCCCACACTGCCCTAAAATGGGTGAGCCAGGTGCTCGATAAATTCTCATCAATTTAAGCCATTTTTCATAGAAATGAAAGGATTATAATCCAAGGGATTGGGGTCCATCAAACCACAAAAGTTATAACTTATTGATTGTTGCGAAATGTTTCTTATCAGAATGTTTAAAGAAATTCACGGGATATTGAATTTAAACAACAACAACAACCAGCAGAAAGATTTCATGACGAACAAGCTATGAGCATCTGAAAATGTTGGTCGGTGATCAAATCGATTACAAAGGCTGGAAAAAAAAGTCACGTGGTTTGACGAATGCGAATAAATTATTGAGGATAATGAACTTCCAAGTCTTGGGTTAGCTAGTTTTTTATGAAAGTGGCAGAAACCGGAAATTTGGATTTTTAATCCCTCAAAACAAGCAGAAGAATATATGTAATTAATAGACATAATATTACGCTAGTAGCCTCAGCCTTACATACATAGCTGATTGAAAACAATCCAAATCACATACAATAGTCGACATTCGAAGATGAAGTTTACACCAGGAAGGAAGAAAAAGAAGTGGATATTGAATCCAACATTATTTCAATGCCGAATAGAGAAACAGAGTAAGCTCTGATCACTTTCTTTAGTATTTCCCATAATGAAAAACACATCTCCTTGCGGATATGTATGATGCTATACATTATGGGGGGAGGGGACTTACACTTACTCCACCTTTACTACGAGTTTCCCCTGTCATGAAAGGTTGGCTTTCGCTTGGATCCGCCGAAACTTTTATAGTTTCTATATATTCGGAACGAAACTCTTGTAGTTTCTCTATTCGGCTTTGAAATAATGTTGGATTCAATATCCCCTTAATTTGAATAATTTTGCATCGCGAAGTAATGCCTTTTGGCTCTTTATTTTAGTAAGAAAAAGAAGAATATATCTTCAGATCATGGATTGCAGCACAAAGTTCAAAATATTCCAGACTGGACAAGAAATACTTTTCTTAATTTCTTCTAAACAGGAAAATTTCAATTCTCTCTCTCTATTGAGCCCATTTTAATTCGACTAATTATTTGATTTAGAGTATTCTAAATATGCCTGTATAACTGGCATATCAAACAATAGAATGCACGATAATGCACCCTGTCACCAGGCAAATTTTGTAAGAAACTGGTTTGGTGAATATATGGAGGCCATCTTAAATGGCAAGTCAATCACCCAGATCTCAGTCCAATTGAGCACATGTAGGATGTTCTGAAAAATGTTATCAGTCATAGACTGATTGCTTTCATTTTGGAAGTTTGGGATGTTTTTCAGACCTCGTTACTAGATTCACACTGATTGTATTAGATAATAGTGGAATAAATACCACTGAGAGTACAGCCCTTTATCCTTGCGAGAGGAAGCTAACATATTAAAGATATCGTAATTCAATGTTATATTAGTATACATATAAGACATTGTCAGAGATGCCATTCTCCAATTGAAAAAAGATTATCAATTGAAAATTACTGAGAAGAATGGATCTTGCTAAAGATGATGCAATTTCTAGTTATAATGATGAAAGTTTTCTTATTTAGATGCTTCGTGAATTTTAGGTTTAAGTTGTATCCGTAATTTTAGATGCAATTTGATTCGCCATTCAACATACATTAGTCTTATTGGGAGTTGTGTTTAACGCCTCGTATCATTTCTGGTATATTTTTCGTTTAACTGTGTTGTAAAATAACAAGAAAATGAAAATGAATTAAATAATTTTTAATGTACATTATGAACACAATTTTTAGATACGTTGTTTCTTGATACTGTTCATCACAATCCACATCCGGATGCCTTTTGCACAAACTTCACGAGTTTTCCTGTATCGATAGGTTTTTCGGGATCAATACAAAATCTATACTTCATTTCTGCACGTATCCTATTTCAATAAAAGTGACAAATGAGTAGTAATATATTGCAATATTCACATTTGAGAAATATACAAACAAATGCACTTACGGCTGTAATATATTAGGCCATGCTATTATCCTGGTTCCAGTAATTAAAAATACGCTTAAATGTTTAATATTGCAGATATCATACAAAATAAAATGAAAACACTGCCAATTTATTTTGCTCTATTACGAAATTAGGATAAATAAATAGCGGCTTTTAAAAAGTCTTATAGGTTTGATTCTAGTTGCCGACTAGAAGAACTTTTCTAGGTTTTTTTTTTTCTTCTTCTTGGACAGTTCCTGAGTTAGTATCTTTGGAACGACAACTTATTATTATTGTTAACTTTGGCACGACAACTCAGGAACAAATCCCACCATCTCATGAATGTTGGCGAATGTCTTCGTATAGACGAATTTCAGAGCTTGTATTATTCTTTTACTAGGGATCACGTGTAATCTCTAAAGTCGTCTTTCGTTTATCGAACCTTTGGTTTTGTAACATTGCCGATTGTACGATAATCTTACAGCCTTTCACAAATGGGATTGAAAAAAATAAGTTGCTTCTACAGCAGTGGTTGTGCTTTGCTTGGAAGGCCGCAGATTCAAAGAGGGGTCAACTTAGAATGAGTTAAATTGTATCAGACGAAAGTAAAATTCGATTTCTCTTGCTGTAAACAGGTAACTAGCGCAATAAAAATGACTGATTAACGTAAATCAGTAATCATCGGTGTATTAAGTCGGTTAGCTGTTTTAATCTAATTCCAATAACCCAAGCTTGAGAGTATTTTAAAATAATCAACAATACACAGTTGTGAATACGTGCCCCTAAAAGAAGTTACAGCTGGAAAGATAATTCTTAATTGATATTTTCTAAGAACAATGTTGTGTTTGGTACGAACCCAGTTTCATGGTAATGAAACTGGGTTCGTACCAAAGTTCATCCAAGAAACGTTTCTTACCACGAACCCAGTTTCATGGTAAGAAATGTTTCTTGGATTTGTTGTGATCTGACTTGAATTCGTTGCCAAAGCAACGAAGGTAATGGACAACTACTGCAATTAGTACACATGTTATGGCTACTAAATGCGTGTACTCTCTGGCCACCTGGTCTGTTTGAAGGATGAAAAATTCTGTCCCTTCCTTATAACGCATATAAAAGTTCCTCATATTCCAGATGGGATTCAAACTCAGGTCTTTCCAAACAAAGAGTAAATGCTGCTGACTGTACGTCAGGGTTTTTTCCTCTGTGTTCTAACGACAAAACGGTCGTTAGAACACATGCAATTAACAGACATCATAACACTAACTTCATAGCCTAAGTTGTCGGCCGTACATCCAAATAAACGAAACCAATCATCTCGAGCCTTTTCAAACTGAAATGACAAGTTTCTTCCTTCAAAAGGCTCATAATAAATTACATTTAAAAACCGCAAAGTTATTTAAAAACAATCTTGACGACTGCCTGATAATAATCGAAAATAATTTAATCTAATCAATGAAATAGTGTAACTTTTCACATTGAATATCACGCAAGTTATGAGTTGCCTTGCATTGCAATAACTAATATGATTTCTGAATAGTCAGTAAAAGATAGGGAATTTTTAGGTTTCATGCGCAGTCTCTGTTGAGAACTAAAAGTTTAAAACTGCTCTCAGGGTCTTTGAGACCATATTAAATTTAATTGCCAAAGGGTCCTTATTATTAGTCTTTTTAAGAGAAATTTTCCACTTGCTTATTACGTCAATTAATATAATAAGTGAATTAAAGTAAATTACTATAATATATATTAATAGAACATTAAGCACTTACTTTAGATCAACAGCATTCATCGATGTTAGTTCAACATACTTCACAAATATTTGCTTAGTCTTAAACACATTCACTGACTTCCAAAACGAACTTTCCCATTTCAGTGCCAAAACTTTAATTTTACTCAGGTCATTGGTAGTAGTAATGAGATGCTTAAGTTCACTCCCATGCACCAGGTCTTGGTTCCTGTACAATAATACAAATCAGCTTATTTAATTTTGGTATGATGAAGGATAAATATAACCTCGTGTCAAACACCAAGCAAGTTTTTATTTAAAAAACAAACAGTTTTTGCTAATTAGGTTATTCATAATAATGATAATACTGTTTTTTAAGAAAAGTGCAATGTATTCAAATGTTTTACGGTTTTTACGAGTTTTATGTAATTTTTTTTTTTTTTTCATTTCAAATACATACTTACTCTGAATTTACATGAAATATTTCTTCGTCTTCTTTACCTGGGTTTGTGATTAGCTGTATTGTTCCCCTCTGGCTCGAATGCCGAGCTTTGGGAGTGTTCAAGGATATAACCAGCTCATAGTGAAACACTGAAAATTGAACCAGTAAAGATAATAATTAATCAGGCATTTTAAAAGAAAATTTTAAATTGTTATAATTTTTTTTTATATACAGATACCTCCATGGAGTTCTTAGACTTATCGCGGGAGGTCCACTTAAAAAAAATATCAATAAACAATTATCAATACCTGCAATGATTGCCTTGAAATCATTCACCGAAAAAACACACACAATTAACTCTGACTATTCCCCTCATTCACCGCTCTCCAAATAAAAAATCTAGTCCTCACTCCCTTGTTAACCACACTCTTACTCAATTTACATGGATGATCTTTAATTTTCTTCATAATATTCCTGTACTGAAATATTTCATCTACTACTCCTGTAAACCCCATCCTATGCAACGTATACTCTCTATCTCCCCTTATCTGCCGATCAACGAGTATATATAACCCACAAATCTTCGATCTCTCCTCATATGAAGCATTATACAGTCCTGCATATCCACAAGAAATCCAGGCGACTAGATCTTTGCGCAATAGCCTAATAATCTGCATGTTCTTTAAAACCAAAAATGATTTCTTCTTATAAAAGTTTCAAATCAGCCAGATTTAAATTTTTTTTTTCAAGCTTTATTTTTTATAAAAGCATGAAGAGGATGAAAATGATATATATATATATTTTAAACTTTCAAAGAGAGTCCTAGATTTATTATGAATTACAACTAGAGTCAAGACAATTTGCAACTGAGTTTGACGTCATTGGAAATATACAATTTTCCGTTTTCTACGCAACCACAAACCGTGCAAGTGCTTTAATCTGGTGGCTGTTAGCAATGATATACTTCTTTGCATTTTATTAAATTAGCGATTAGGTAATAGTAGATTTCATTTAAAATCTATTTAAAATTAGGTAATTCTTTAAGCGCTTTTAAAATACATTCGATTATTTTATACAGTTCTTCACAATGAAATTTATAAAATTAAAGCACAATAAAAAAAAAAAGATGAATGCGAATATCTATGGGGGAAATGAAGTCGTTAATAACGTTGAGGAAATGCAACGAGTTTTTTTTTTTTTTAATTTCATTTTAATAGTCAAACGGCGCTTGACCGCACGAATGAAGACTTGGTGTTTCGAATCTAGTCGGCGACAAGAGGAAATTTTTCTAAGCCTTTTTCGACCGGTTCCTGAGTTAGTTGATCTCTGCCACGGGCAAGTGGGTTTTTTTTTTCTCCTAGAAACTCAGGTTTTTCGCCCCATAAACTCAAGAAAATCGACCGTAGAACCCACACTATTTCGGACATTAAATATATTGTGTTAGGGTTAGGGACCACTAGATGGCGGCATCTTCACTGCGTGCTGCTTAATTAGTGATAGCCTTGGGCCAGCTATCTCTGATTGGGTACCAGTGGAGATTGAATTGTCCACTCAGTCTCCTAAGTTAGATAGGGCTAAACGGCCTCGCCTACTCCATATACCGGAATAAAAATTTTAGCTGATTTTTTTTTTTTTATTCAAACTTTTTATCCGACGCATTTTTTTAATGGCCGCTCCACCGTCCTACTCTACCAAAGAACATAAAATAGGAATGATTTTCTTCATTTTCAAATGAAATTAAAAATTTCTTATGAATATATTAATATTCATAAGATATGCAAAACTGAAAAATAGAAACTAATTTCATGCTTTGTAATTGCATTTTAAAACCAATTCACACACACACACACCATATAAATATTTATCTAAAACATTTTACATAAGTAACATAATAATGTATACAAAACTGTTATGATTTACCAAAAAAAAACTTATTTCTAATCAGACTGATATTAGAGAAATGCAACGAACACATAACTTACACCAAAATGGTTTACTCGGTCCAGTTTGCACGTAAAACTTCCGTTCTTTGGCAGCATTTTTAAAGGGTTTATATTCATCGGCTCGAAGACCCATAATAGCACATCGACTTCCATCATCGCCACAGTCTGTGCATTTTCCATTTAAAAAGTCATCCCAATCAAAACATTCGTATGCAACAGGTGGAGCAGATGGATAATTGATGGAATGGATAAAAAAATCCACAGACCGCTGATGGTCACAGCAAAAAAATCGCCTCGTAGCTATAATGGGGAAAAAAACTGTTAAGCATTCTGTTGACTGTCTATAAAAAAAAATAACAAATTAACAATAACTAGCCATGAACTCCAGAAGTTCGGCATATCTTATATCTGGTTATATAACTTTTTTATTTTATTTTTTTTGTGTCTCTGTAATATTTAAACAAAGTAAATGCTTCAGATTCTCATGTTGCATCAACTATACAAGAGGAGATTCGAAAACGTAATTCACAAACTAAAAGTATATACACTACTTGGAAAGAAGATAACGAACACCATATCGCTCCCCTTAATAAGATGTAGGACCTCCTTTCGCTGCGAAACACAATCCTATGGTGCATACTTTCCACAAGCATACAATGGGAATTTTGGACCATTCTTCCTGAAGGCATGTAATGAGGTCCTGGACTGTTCTGGGGTGGACGTCCCTTGTTCTCACAGGACTCAGTTCATCCCACAGATGTTCAGTAGGGTTGATATCATGTCTCTGTGGAGGCCAGTCAAGTGTTGTGACGTTCATGTCCGCAAACCATGCAGTTTCAGCACAGCATCAGACTTATGACGGTGCATTGTCTTGCTCAAAAAGATGATTGTCAGTTCCGCAGAAACGCCGCAAAGGCATTACATTGTCCAGAATGTTGATAGGCCTCAGAGTTCAATGTTCTTGGCATCACAAACAGAGGTCAGAGGCCAAACCACGAAAAACAGGACCATACCATCACACCGCCACCTCCGAATTTCATAGTTAGGGTTACACACTTTCGTAACAGACGGTCACCGGGCATTCGTCACACCCACACCTACCATCTACTCGATAGAGGGTGTAGCGTGATTCATCGCTCCACAACACAGCTTTCCAAGCTTCCACGTCCCACTGTACACGCTCTTTGTACAATGAAGACCAAGCTGCATGGAACAATGCTGGTTCGGGTAATGTGGGGGTTGCATATTGCGGTCCTACCATGGAAACTCATGTTGCATGCCTTGGTTCTAAATGGTTCTGTGCAGATTCGTTGAACGTGTTGGCTGACGAATGGTGGTTTTACATATTATCTACGGTCACATTCGGTGGGTGTAGTGGGTCGTCCACTGCGGGTAGTTGACTCCCTGTGCCTCTATCTCAGTGTGGTATCACTGATTGCTGACCTAGGATAGCCCAATTTGTCAACAATTTGTCAAACTGATAAGCCTGCAACAAAAATAAAAGATTTGTTTTTGTTTTATTTGATTCGATTCGAAATATCTATATTTCACTATTTTAATTTTCACTTATTTTACTTTATTTTATTTAAGTCGTAACGCCGAGTGTATAATCTCGTTGCTTGAAATAGACTATCTCCTTTAATCCTTTCAGTCTATCAATTTAATCCCCCTCCCTTTCAAGGTCGTGACCATGCTACTTCACATGTTCGTATTTTAGAATTTAGCAATTGCCTCTGGCAGGAGCCAATTCCTTTGTCTAAATAGCTGGCTTTTTCTCACTCTGATCTCTGAAAATTTATTTGTATTTACGACTGCGCCATCAGAGATCGCATAGAGGAATTGTATATCTTTCCAATACATGCAAGAAAAGCGCCCAGAACAACACGGAAATATCTTTGATTTTATCTCTAAGTCAAGCAACGCTTAAATCTACTATTCATCAGTCGTGGCTACTATTCGCTTAAGGTCACACAGGTCTGTCTTTTTATGAGAAGTGCATTGATCAGGCAGAATCAGGCAAGTTATTTGGCAAACACAACGATTTATTCATGCTAAATCAAGATACAAAACAAAAAGGTTACACTACACACACAGTAGCGGATTAAGGATAGATGGGGCCCCTACGCAAATTATATTTGAGGGTTCCCCAAAAAATAATAATAATAAAAAAAGAATAAAAAAATAAGTTAGGTGGCAAATAAATGAAATTTTTTACTTCTGAATTTTTTGAACTTCTGGATTTTTCTGCCTGTTAAAGTTAAAGGGTTAGTAAGGGTTAAAGGATG
This sequence comes from Typopeltis vanoorti, assembly GCF_054136105.1. Classification (NCBI taxonomy): domain Eukaryota; kingdom Metazoa; phylum Arthropoda; class Arachnida; order Uropygi; family Thelyphonidae; genus Typopeltis; species Typopeltis vanoorti. Next base: position 42,566,698 of record NC_143563.1, on the reverse strand, counting down.
ATAAATAATAAAACTTTTTATTTTTATTTTATTATTTTATTTTTTTAACATTTTTGTTTACAATTCTACAATTTCCTTTTTATTTGCACTACACTCAAATAATGAAAACACGAAAAGTCACACTAAAAAGTTATTTTTGAAATAAACACCTCACTCTTACATGATTCAATAACAAATGAAGTTAAGGAGTAACCTCCTATCTCGGCAATGCAATCAGTTTTGGTGACCACGAAGCTGTCAACAACGCCGTGCGCCGACATTGGTAATGCGGTTTAATTTAAAGCATAGATAGCGCACGCTGTTCAAAATACAAAATACGAAGCTTGTCAACTAGCGCTGACATTGGTATTGCAACATTATTTAAAGCATAGATAGTGTGCGCTGTTCAAAATACGTATTAAAACGTAATAATTGTTTTGAAAAAAATTTCGCTTAAAATAATCCAGAATGTCCTATACAAAAATCTTACTTTTTACAGTGTCATCCAGTTCATTACACAAGATCCTAGAGATTGTTGACACCTTCTTCTGCTTTCCGATAAAATTCACACACGGGCACTTTATACGACATCGATGATACTTCGCACGCGGAGATCGTCCAGAAATTTAGGGTTGGGACTCTGGAGTAGATCACCACTGCTTTTACGAGCCTCTCATCATCGTCGGGCTTCGGCTGGCGAGACGTAGATCCCCATTTTTGGAACAGCAGGACACACTGGAAACTCCTCATAGCTAGAGCAGGAAAGGAAAACCAAACCGGAACCGGAAAGTCTAGTCTTCGAAAGGCTCGCGCCGAAAAAAAGCTTAGCACAGAAAGCCTCTTTTCCTTCGATTCGTCCCCCTTTCTTGAAAGGGTTCTTCTCACCCAGCGGTCGATGAGTCAAGTGGGGAAGTCGTACTTCACTGACCTTCGCGAGTTGCGATCGCCTCAGGTCTTACATGCTAATCCTGTCTCAGTTAATTCTTTGTCTGTACAATTTTCTTATTAAAATTTATAATCTAGTGGCGTTATAATCTCACTTCCAGATATAAAAAAACCAAGCCCGAGAATGTTCAAAGAAATAGCCGAAGGGTACACATATATAATGAAACACTCAGATACCGAAACCTTACTGACAATCAAACCAAGAAAACTATATAAAACATTAAGTCAAGTGACATTCCCACCTCCCCAACACAGGGAAATAAGAAAAGAAGAAATTAGGCTAAGTCCGGTGCTTAGCAAAGTTTTCCGACTTCCAATATCACCAAAATACAAAACATTCTTCTATAAAGTACATCATGCCTGTCTCCCCACAAAAATGTGGTGTGTAGCAAAAAAAAAAAATCCCACTACAAGGCCCAGCGAAGTGTCATTTCTGTCCCGACCCAGAAACAATATATCATATTATGATGTTCTGTAGCAAAACGTCCACAGTATGGAACACCATACAGAAATTCCTACATAAGACACAACCATTCTCTGAAAACACATTATTTTGGCTGGAAGACCAAAAAATGAAAAAAGAACAGAACTAATAATCATAATAATAACAATGTATGCAATATGGTCCCACAGATGTGACAAAATACACGGAAGAGACACCAGACCAGACATACTAGCAAAAATTAACAATTATTTAAAGGAAATTATCATAAACACTACACAAACCAAAAGCATAACAACACAGCAATGGAGGAAACTCGGCCTAATTGAAGAAGGAGAAGAAGAAGGAAAAATAAAACTTATACCGATAATGGAACCCCCGTAGTTAGTGGTAAACAATAATGATAACCCACTATTTGAACAAAAAGCATAATCCCAGACAAAGGTGCTGGTAACGTAGGCCCATTCGCCACAATGAGAGGAATAATGACAACAAGATATCAAATCTAATAAAAAAATATAAAATTAAAAAAAATATATATATATGTATATAAAATAATAATTAAAATAAATAAATAAGTAAAAGTTTAAAAAAATAATAAAAATATTAATAATAATATATAGGTACGCCTATATATAAGGGATAAGAATGTTATATATATGTATATCTAATTGTGTAAGAAAAAAAAAAAAGTAAAGTAAATAGCAAATTACTCCTTAAGATAAGTCAATACTACTCTAGTAATAAATATGTAGATTAAAATATATTACCACAAATATGTATATGTTCTTGAATATACAGACACAAGGACGGTATAAATGTCAATTGTAAGAAATGCAGATAACATAAGTTCATAACATGATAATAACCCAAAATGTTAATAGGATATATTATCCATTTATAGACCTGTAACTAATTCTGCAATTCAGAAAACTTTGTATATAAGAAATTACAGATTTACCTCTTAAGTTAAGCAAACAACATAATGTTAAAGCAAGATGGAATTCTTTTTTGTAAAAATAAGAGTGTCTACAAAAAAATAAAATCTGCATGAGATATAGAGATACTACCAAAATATATGCATATATAAATGTAAATAAAAACATAAGCAATGTATGTATTTTAAGAATAAGATGTGCATTTAAATTAAGTTAATAAAATAATCATCCAAAATATGTGAACAAAGATATAAAATGAAGATATATGTAAAACGAATTGTACATATGGAAAATGTCAATGCTAACATATATATTATGTATGTATATGTATGTATATATATATGTATATATGTATGTGGATGTATATATATATATATATATATATATATATATGATAATGGAACTTATAAACAGACTGAAATCACTATGTAACATATACCAACAAAAATAACAGCTCAAACAATTCAATAGGACAATAAGGAAAATAGAAATTGAGCATGTGATGTTGTATCTTATTTAAACAGTGATTGTAAAACAGGTGTCATAAGTATATTGTAACGAGTAAATGAAAATGCCTAATAGAATTAGCAGCCTATGTACAAATTGTAAATAGCTGTATATATTTATTTTTAAATGTACACAGCTGCTATTGTTGATACAAATAAACTTAGTAGAAGTGGCGTTTGCACTTTACAGCGCTTGACTGCACGAAGAAAGGATTTGGTGGTCCAAATCTAGTCGCCGACTAGAGGAAATTTTTCTAAGCCTTTTTTCGGCCAGTTCCCGAGTTAGTCGATCTCTGGCACGGGCTAGCGGTTTTTTTCTCCCGGAAACTCGGGTTTTTCGTCCCGTAAACTCAAGAAAATCGACCGTAGAACCCACGCTATTTTCAGACATTAAAAATATTGTGTTAGGGTTAGAGATCACGAGATGACGGCACTAGCTTGCCGCCTTCTTCACTGCGTACCGATGAATCAGTGATAGCCTTGGGCCAGCTATCTCTCTGATTGGCTACCAGTGGAGATTGAACTGCCTACTCATTCTCCATAAGTTAGACAGGGTAAACGGCCCCGCCTACTCCCTATACGGGAACAACATAGGCGTTAGCTGATTTTTTTAAATTAATTTTTATTTCCCAAGTAAAATCGGTATAGAAGAAATTTTATTCTAAAATCCTTCAATACAAGATTTTACACTATCACAACACCACTTTCAAACTTCGTCATTTCGCTTCTCGCAGCCATTTCACCCAGACACACTGACTTGGGAGCATCATATGCCTCCAATTTATACTGGCTACAAACAAGTGACTCGTTACATAGCGGTACTCTTCGCCCATGGGCGCGTCCAGCGACTTCTTTCCAAGTAGTGTATGTGGAGAATTGAAAGTAAATGCATTGTTCCAAGAAGAAGGTGTATGATTTTAAATTGAGATAACAGAACATGGATATGAATGAGTGTGTAAGAAAATTCTACTACAGTTGCACTGACTTGGGAGCACGTACGAGGGTGGTCTAAAAAGTTCTCGGCCTCAACCATAGATGGCAACACTATCGGCAAGATTCTTTTTTTCTAAGTTGGTACATCCGTTATAAGCATCTATGTGCAATTGCAAGTCATTCTATCAAGGAGCTTGTTTTATACAGCTGTCTGAAGCAAAAGCGTTGTTTGTATCACTTGAAATGGATAAATTGAGTATCGTGTGGTATAAAATATTTTGTAAAAGAAGGTCTAACGCCGAAAGAAAGTCATTCGAAGTTCATAAACGAAGTTCAAAAACGAAGTTCGAATGAACTTCGTTTATGAAAACGAAGGAGAAGCACTCTTCTCCTTCGTTTTCGACAATTAAGAAATGGGCTGTCGAGTTTAAACCAGCCTTGAAGATGATCCACGTGAAGGACGTCCAAAAAAGTGTAACGACAGCAGAAATCATTGATCAAGTGCACGATATGGTATTGAATGACCGCCGTCAAATTGTTTGAAATTGCTGAGACTGTAGGCATTTCAATAGAACGTGTAGGATATATTTTGCATGAAGAATTGCAAATGAAAAAACTTAGCGCAAGATGGGTGCTGTGCTTGCTCGCAGCAGATCAGAAAAGCACTCGCACGAAAATCTGTGAACAGTGCTTGGAGCGTTATAACAAGAATAAAACTGATTTTGTGCATTGATTTGTTACCATGGATGAGACTTGGATTCACCATTACACACCAGAATACAAATTGCAGTCAAAACAGTGGACAGAAGCCGGCTGTTCAGCACCAAAGAAGAAAAAGTCGGTTCCATCAGCAGGAAAGGTCATGGCATCGGTGTTTTGGGATGCTAAAGGCATTTTGTTTATTAATTATCTTAAATAAGGTAAAACAGTAACCCGCGAATATTATTCCGTTCTTTTAACCAGACTAGACGAAAAAATTGGTGAGAAAAGACCCGGTTTGCAGAAGAAAAAAAATCATCTTTCATCAAGACAATGCACCTGCCCACAAAAGTGTTTTGGCAATGGGAAAATTAAGGGATCTGCACTATGAATTGTTGGAACATCCACCCTATCCCCCAGATTTGGCTCCCTCTGACTTCTCTCTCTTCGCAAAACTAAACTCTTCGTCTTCTGGTCCGAGTTTTTCTTCGAATCAAGAGGTGATTGCATATCTTAACCACTACAGGGACGCTGGAGCATCGCTGGAATAAATGTATTAGTCTTAAGGGAGATTATGTGAAATATCAAAATAATTTTGAAATTATAAATTCGTTTTTTCATTATTAGGCCGAGAACTTTTCAGACCACCCTCGTATACCTCCAATTTATACAGGCTACAAACACCTAACTCGTTACATAATACGATGCACTTTGCCCATGAGGTGCCTTTGACTTCTTTCCAAGCAATGTAAAATAAGTGCTGTAAATTGCGAGATATGAACATATTTTGAACATAATTTTTGCACAATGAAATTAAGAATAGATTTTAACGACCTTAAAACTAAATGGTAATATTTAAAGTTTTAGACACTAATCAAAAATTCCAGAGTTAATGTTTGGGCTAAAGAAAGGTTTTTCTTAAAAAAAAAATAATAATAATAAAAAATTCGAATTTTTAATCCAGTAAATCAGAAAAATTGACAGTACGATATTGAAACAATAATATTAATTGAGACCAAAAACGGTGACGAGTCTTGAATTCCTGAGTCGATTTTATAACGCAATTATAAGAGTCTTGAACTGGTCGGTCTCCAGGGCAAAGAATAAGTAATTTTTTTTCTTTTTTATGAACCGCAGAAATTATAGTTTTTAACTCCGCAACTCATAAAAGTCGATTGAACATAATTCAATACAATACAATAATCATTTGGTATTACTAACTAGGACTGGGAACACGAGTTGTCAGGAATTTGTAGCATATACTCTTTATATATATTCATGTCGGCCACACACACACACACGCACACACACATCCTCATCCACTTCCTTACTATGGTAGCAAACCTACAACACGCTATTAATGACATTAACTTAACTGTGTCCCCTTTGTTGTGGTCCAAGGCAATCTGTCGCAATTTCCTTACTCTCACTATGGAATTACGGTGTTTTTAAGCGGAAAGAATGAAACATTACAGCGTGCAACAGAAGCTAAGTAGTTTGTCATGAGAAAAATGCTTTTCGAAAATTTATACAAAAAAAAAGTCGATTTCAAAAAGAGAAAATGTTTGTTTTTGCCTTAATATGCAGGAAATGTTACATCGCATTCGTTAATGAGATCTTAATTCAATCAAAAATAATATTATTACAATTTTACTTTCAATACATATCATATGAACTGTTTCACTACAATTTTTTTTTTTCATGTTTTATCACTTTTGCTACAGAGGCTTTATAAATTATTTTAAATGGTCCACCATTCATGGAAATGTCATGCTTGATTTTTTTCTTGGAAAATTATCGTACCTACTTGAAAAGAAAATCGACACTAGTCTATGAAAAGTATTACCATTATTCACTAGGTTCGAAATTGCCACGAACTTACTTTCAAAAAGGCCTTTTACCCATGCAGAAGTGACAACTTCCTTCTTACAGCCTGGTTGATGGTAACCATCGTTTGGATAAAAGTCCGCATGTCCTATTACTTCTCTCATACCTAATCCTGTAAAATTGAATAACGGCTACTGTAGTAGTATTAGCGTTTAATGGTAGAAAGATATTTCTTTAATTTAATAATAGAAAGTTCAATAGCAGTAAGATTTTTTTAGCTAAAAGAGTTATATTTTCTTATACTGGTTGAAAAAATTAAGGTGTCTCTTCCCTTAAAATGATTAAGTCTATGAGAAACTCAGAGTGGTATAAATTTTTTTTTTTGGGGGGAGAAGACTCTAAGTTTTTGTAGAAAAATGAAACAATTTATGAACACCATCCAGCCACTCAGTAATGATTACTATTTGAAAGTAGGTGGGAAAATTTATATCACAGAAATGAGCCGGATAAAACTATAGATATATATATTTCTCAATATATATATTTTTACCACTGGAACTTACCCAAAAGTGGAACAGTATCTGTGTGAATGGCATCCACAAATTCAGCATCAGTAGGATCTAAGCGAACAGAAGGTGGCATGCCAGAGAAGTATGGCGATGCAGCATCTAGCGCTAGAAAAATAAATAAATAAATAATCATAAAGATGGTACGATCTCTCTCTCTCTCTTATCATAGATATAATACTTCTACTTTTGATATATTAACTTAATATAACGCACCGATATAAAGTACCTCACAACTAAGAGAGAACTAAAAATAACTATTTGTCGCTATTTGTCGATTCCTGTTATCTGTCGTCCGTTTTAATGGACGACAAATAAATGTTTCAAAGTGTAATTTATAAAATCGTACATTAAAATCATCGTTACCTCACTTAATTAGTTATTATTTTGCTCTTTTAAATTTCTAAAATTCTTTCAATTTTTTTTCGCTTTTGTATGCTGCTTAGTAGAAAAAGAGCCTCCGTAGGTCAGTTGGTTTTGGTTGGAAAGTCCTGGATTCGAATTTCTCGTATGACGTGTGGAACCTTTATCAGGTGTTCGCAATCAAATGGTGAGTTAGCCGGTCTCACGAATATAAAGGTTTTTATTATTATTATTATTTATTTATTTATTTTTTTTTTCAATCCCGGAAATTAGGGTTTTTCGTTCCTCAAAACAGGCAAACCTGCCAGGGGAACACACGCAATTCACAGACAAAATTACATCACAACCAACAGCTTAATACTGGCTTCATGAGATGGAGGCCATACCTCTTCGTTTGGGAGGCCTCAGGGATGTGGTATCATCATACGCTAATTAATGAATAGTAGAAAGATATTTTTCGCTAAAAGAGTGAACTATGGAAATTTTTATCGGAAAACATTTTTGAGAACCCACATTTGCTGCTACTGCATATTAAAATTATAACAGCACACTGCAATTGTTAAAAACGCATATATTAATCATAACAAAGTTTATGCTGCAAAAATGGAACGATTGGCAAAATAAAGCTAAGTTGCTGTAAGAATTGTTACAGAGGAAACATCATTAGACTTATACGAAGGAATTTTTCATGAAAACTGATAGTAGCATGACGCATATTACTTGCTAATTCTGTCTTAAAAATAATCGCCGTTGATCCATTTCGTAGAGAATAACCTTGATTTGCAAGTATTGTTATTGTTACGGTTATTTATAAACTTAATCTTCGGGCTTTCATACATGACCTTGCTAAGCTTGCTAACGTCTGTAATCCCTTTATTTTGATATCCAAACAAAGGGATCACAGAAAAGCTCTGGTAGATTATCACGTGTCTGTCAATGTCTGATATTATCTTACTCCCCCCCCCCCTTGTTTGCTCACACACACATATAGTATAAACATATATGCTAACTTTTGACAAACAAAAGGCGATACTTCCACTAGATTATTTCAGTTACGAATTACCTATTTAAATAAAGCTAACTTCAGATTTTTTTTCTCAAAACACCGAGTTCAAATAAGAGTACTGATCAAAGATATCCTAGACAGATTTTGGTATGAAAATTAGAGCTTCTTCTTCAACCTGGATCAGTCTGCTGTTGGACGAAAGTTCCCCCAATTTTCTTCATTCCATTCTATTTTCAGCTTTTTTTCTCATCAATTGCATTCCGGCAATCTTTTGCTTATGTTCATCTTCAACCCAATTTGAGTGGATGGACACAAGCTAATTCTCTTAATTGTATTTCTAGGCTTCCTATCTTCTGCCAAAAGAACTATCTCATCACCAAAACACAGATGCGTTAGAATCTTTCCGTTAATTTTAATTCCTTCATTCTTCTATATCAATTCATAAAAAACCTGCTTTAAGGAATGTATAAAGAGTATAAGAGAGTGTATCTCCCTTATTTCTATTGGAAATTAAAATTTTCACCTTTCTTATTGCAGTTTAATAAATGAGAAGGCATGGCAATATACGTATTTCAGGGTTTCTGTATATATCTTTCTTCTATTCTCTGTTTTAGTAGCGATTCTAAGATAGCAGAAGTTTTAATGGAGTCAAACGCTTTTTCAAAGTCCACAAAGGCTAAACAGAGAGGTTTATTATATTCGTTTGTCTTTTCTATAATTTTGCCTAAGAGTATGGATATCATCATTGGTACTGTAATTATGTCTAAACCCCGACAGATCCTCTGTCTGCATGTACTGGAGCTTTTGCATTATTCTGTTACTTATTATTTTTGTAAATATTCTGTATACTGGTGGTAATAAAGGAATGGGTCTATTATTTATATTCTCCTTTTTACTCTTTTTTTATAAATAATTATTATTAATGCATTATTCCATGCTTCTGCGATTTTTCTCTGTTGTAAACAAAGAAAAATTGTTTAGTTGAGGAGTTACCATATAATCAGCCACTGCATTCCTTCCAAATTTCAACGATTCCACTTGAATCCCATCTTCTCCTGGAGTTCTTCCTTGCTTCGATGTTTTCAAAGCTGCCTCCACCTCTTCTCTCACAATTATTTCTAGAACATAACACATATGTTGAGTTATATTATTCATAGTAGGATCCCCCTCTTTCCCACTACTGATTGACGATCTTCACAATATTTAGTACATCACTGGTAGACTTCGGAAATAGCCCGCAACTGCCGAGTCGTATCTGTTGTTAATCCAAGTCTTGAAGGGTTTTTTTTTTTTTACCCTCTAGGATACTTTTTAAGTCTTGAGAAAAGAGGAAAAAAGTAATCGCACAGGAAAACTCTGGCGATGAAAACCTGCGTGAAGCAACATAAATATTGAGTTAAATAAGAATTTATAAATACTCTGGGCCAGTTGGCATGGTGCATTATCGCGGAAACAAGGTCAGAAGACCATTTGTGAGGTCATTTCTGACGAACTGCATGTTTCGAAAGTGATAGTCTGGTCTTCTGACCTTAAAGAAGGAGATCAGCATTGCTTTGATATTTGAAAATAGAAATACCTCTCAAATATCTTGTATCAACACAATAGTGATTCTAAATGAGTATGGTCATCTTTCATCTTTTATTGTTTCTGTGGTCCTCTTACCAAGTTCGTTGCAGAACTGGATACAAAAACACCTTTTTCTTTTAACAAACTCACCAAGTGGCTACTTTTCCTGCAGTGATATCCGGAATTGTTGCCAAATTTCTTAGATGGCTGCAGCTTCGACACAGATAGATTACCTACAAAAATTTTCTACAGAATATTTTTGGTTGTCCTTCATATTTTTCGAATTAAACAGATCAATTTCATTACACATCTTATCATAAAAGAAGATTAGATTAGATTGATAATTATTTTATGCTTCATAATTGGCTTAAATCCTTTCATTAAGGTAATCTAACATCTAGCATCAACTTACATAAATGCACAACCAATTTAAGAACTGATAAATTTAGTCTTCTCTTACCCGTAATCCTGCCCAGTTTTTCTAAACGTTCTCCCGCGTACCCTCCTATATGAGCACCAAGACTATATCCGATAATGTGGCACTTTTCCTCCTGAAGACCTATAAGTTCCTAGAAAAGAAAAAAAAAGAAATACCTATGTAACAGTGAATAAAAATCAACTTCCACTTATGTATCGCGAATTATTGTATAAATAAAAACTAATATGAAAAGCCAGTTATATGACCGACAGTAAAAAGCAAGAATATACTTTTTTTGTTAAGCATAATTTTTTTCATCTTGCTGTCGATTGAGGAATAGTTCTTCTAAAGGCTGTGAAGTCTTAAGGCAACATTTCTAGTTCCATAGAACCTCCACGGTACAGTCGGTAATATCGACCTTTTGGTTGCAAGGAACTTGGGTTCGAATCTGGTCTAGAATGAGAAGGCTTTATGGAGGATTTCCAACTGAAGGTGCGTTAGTTGGTCACGTATAGAGGTGGCAGGATTCTCTTCCCAAAAACTGTCTTCTCATTCTGCAGAGCAGGCAAACCGGCGAGAACACTAGCTTTTCTTTTTTTTTTTTTTTCAACTCGTTCGAAAGTTAACTAATCATTTGCACAAGTAAATAGTTACCCCTCCCCTAGCTAGTAGTATTTTAACACTACGCTTCACAAAAAAATCGACTAGCCCTCACACTATTTGATAGAAATATGAATTAGGATTCCGAATCAAGAGATGAATACTGTACAGTGCAGATGTACGACAGCTGTTTACAATACTTTCACCCCGAAGTGTTCAAACTCATCTATAGCCCATGAACTCAGCTATCCCTGATGACAGGTGTAGACAGGTAGTTCAATTATGAATCATAACTATTTGTTAATGATTACACAGTCAAGATATGAAAACAAAGCAAACGTAAATAAATTAACATTTAATGAACTTACCCTCATAGTTTTAATAAGCAGTGCTATTTCAGCACCAACTACTCTAGTATTAGCCACTGCTTGGTAGTATGGAAATATGTTGCCAGGACTCCACGTTACATGAATAACATTTTGATCCTCTTTCAGAATGAAGTCATCTTTTAGTTCCTGCAATAGAAGAGCAAACTGTTTCGAATGTGAACTGACGTTGAAAGGATAGCTAAAACACTACAAGTAATAAAGTGAGGTGATACTTTAAGATGTTCATCTCTGTTCGTCCATTAGAAATCTTTAATGTAATTGAATTTTTTATATAATTTTTTATACAGCAAACTAACACAAAAGAATGAAATGAAAATTAGCATTACTATTTAATTTATTTATTTTATTAACATTAATATATATTTCTATGAGTTCTGAACCTACATTCATCCAAGGTCCGAAGAAGTCGTTATCTATGAAACCGTGAACAATAAACCTCGTGTAATGATTTGGATCTAAAAAAGAATTCTTGATACTCTTCTTGTCGCAAGCCTTAAGTTCTTGGCCATCTCGGGGATTTTTGCGCGTATATAGAATAAATGTTGTACCAATTTTACTCCTGTGGGATGGTAGTACATTTATTTTCCGCTTCTGGAAGTCACTGGTAATTGGAAAGGATCCAAGACTTTTATCGCAATCATTTTCAACTGGAGCTAAAAATAAATGCATTTCAAAATATAGTTACTATTAGCATAACATTCACTATAATTATGCAATGCCCAGACAAAAAAAAAGATATCCTAAAAAACTTGTGATAGTAACACTAATGATGAACACAATGTCTAAATTCTCTGCCAGAAAATGTGAGGGGTGGGGGGGGTGAACAATAGTTATTAATGATTCTCCGAAAAGATCAAGATTAATGACATATTGTTGGTGTTTTACACGAAATACCTCAGCAAACAGGCAAGTATGGCAGAAGTCCTTGACAAGAATTTCACTACAAGTTGCAGATTTCCATCGCAACAGGAAAAATAAGCCAATGGCCGAATAAATAGGATATTCGTTATTCTGTGGCTGTGGTATGATGCATTTTTTACCATTGCAGTAGAGTAAGGAACACGGATAGCGAATTCCTAACAAATTGAATCAAAATTTCTTCTGATTCACACTGGCTGTAAAGCCACAAGTTGGAACTAGCAATACATGCGTGAGGTACTTATGTTGTCCCACTGTTCACGATGGTAACCAGATGAATACAGATGCATTTGCAATTACTTCTAGATTCTCTACACATATAGAAGTAGTTCTATCCTTTAAAGGATAGAGGTTGTTTGACTCGTTACTACCCAACGTTTTTTTTTTTTTTGTCTAGGCACTGTATAACTAGAAAAAAAACCAATGTATTATTTTATATACAGACTCTCCAAAATGCTTTTATTGAACTGATTATATTTATTATAATAGGCAGTTTTAAGTGGCATTTGTCCATCTTTTTTTTTTTTAAAAATCTAGTATATTGTATATAGATGTGTTTCACAACTAAGCGTACGCACATATCAGGCTTACCTTGCCAATATGCTGGAATGCAAATTACAATATCGTTCTTCGACAGGCGGGTTTTGATGGAATTTAGCACCGAGGATCTTTACTCAAATTTATTCTGTTTCGAATCCAATGATTTTTAGTATTTAAATTATAGAAATGATCATAGATTATCAAGGTTTGAAAAATATGGTCGCTGATAATGTATTGGTGCGATTAGATTCACCTAGTCCATCTTGTGTATTGTGAAATTAAATAAATTGGTTGGGAACCAATATTTTACAAATACTTCGAATTCTGTGCTATAGAAAAAAAAAAACCCCCAAGATGCTCAGTGTGCCCTAAAATCGTGTACTGTTGTGATAAAGAATGCACAATGTCACCGCAAGGCGAATGCAACTTTAGAAGCCTTCCTAACCAGAAAATTTAGGATTAAAAAAAACACCCATTGTCTTCTAAATGATAATCTATTACGAAAGAGAAACATGTTCTTGTTTTCACTTGAGCAGCACTGTGTGCTGTTCACATATACTAAATACCCAAATTCATATTCTGTTATCTTTGCTTTAAACAAGGTACAAGGAAAAGCAAAAGAACCAAAGCACATATGAAACACTTTATGTTAGTATTTTATGTGTGCGCAATTACAAGTGCAATTGCTATCTCCTCTCTCTCTTTCTCCCCAGGTAAACAGGTCGACTAATACATGCAATAACATCTTCTTCATATTTTTGTTAATTTAATAACAACCCTTAAATTCATGTAATCTATGAAATGCCTTGGAGAAATGAAAAAACATGACAATAAGCTAAAGCAAGTCCTTTCCTCAACAAATCCACGCAAGCCTGCCCTCCATATACAATCCCATTTCTCATTTACAGTTTGTCAACATCCTGGCCTTCTTTTTCACTATTAAACTTAGTTGCTTGTAGTGCCTCCGTTTTCACAAAGCCATCCAGCCATCTTCTTCCCGGTCTTCCTCGACTTTTCTTTCCCATTGGTATCCAGTTCTTTACTTTCTTTGCCCATTTATTACTCTGCATTTTTCTATATTTTCCCATTCTTCTTTCCGTTTTTGGATCCACTCATTTATTGACCGCATTTTACAAATTTCGCTTTGTGAGTTCCTAATTTTGTTTAATATTGTTATTCCTTCAATTTTTTTCGTCATGTTTTCATCTCAGTGCTTTCATTGATTTATCTATTTTTTTTCCCCTTCTAGTTGTTGCACGCGTTTCTGCTACACATGTTAGCACTGATCTGATTACTCCATTGTAAATTCTTATTTTTCTTTCGTTATGTTATTATTCTTCCAAACGGGCCTATTCGGATATTCTACTAGCTTCTATTAGAATATCCGAATATCTTGTACTTCATTTTGTGTGATGCCACAGCTGTTTATATCTACGCTTAACACTTTTTTTTATTTCTAATTTACACCTAATGGGTTCTTGACAACTGTTGGTGCTTTAGTTTTTCTGTTGATATCTTCATATTTTTCTTCGCTACTGCACTATTAAATATATTTAATAAATCTTTGTTAGTCATCTTCATTTTCTGCTAATAAGATTATATTATCAGCATATGCAATGCTAAATTGTTACTTATTTTTAATATGTATTCGGCATTTTTTTATTTATTTTATGATTTCATCCATCACTAAATTAAATAAACTAGGCAGAGCAGTAGTTAATAAGGATGATGTGAAGATTTTACAGGACGACTTGAATGGGTAGTGTGTGGACAAAGAAAAACGTCTATCAGTTCAACGTGGTAAGTGTAAGGTATGCATTTTGGGATGAAAATATCATTAACTATATACTGCACTTATGGAACTGAATTGTAAGAAATAACCCACTCTAAGGATTTGCGGGTGCTAGTGAAATCTCGGTTAAAGTACAGAGGCCATATTGCGAAAGTCACTAAAACAACTCATAGAATTACCTGTTTACTGAAGAACACACTAACAAGCAGAGATAAGGAGGTCATATACCTCTTTATAAGGCCTTATACGGCCCCATCTTGACTAGTGCATAGATCTGGGTTCCTTGAAGATGTAGAAGAGGCGGAAAGGATCCAGAAAGGGGTAACCAAAAGATGGTAACGGGTCTATGGGATGCTCCTGACGACAATAGGTTGAAGATATGTGGGTTATAGAAATTGGCGGATAGGGGAAAAACGGAGGCGATATGATAGAGACATATAAGTTACTTAAAGGTTGTTATATGATTAACACATGAAAATTTTCAGTACATAACCAGTACGGGGAGAACTAGGGATCATCCTTTCAAATTAAGAAAGAGTTTAATTAACAAGGGAGTGAGAGTTAAATTTTTAGCTTGGAGAGTGGTGAATGAGTGGAAAGGGTTGCCAGAGTCAGTTGTGAGTGTCGTGATGGCGAATGAGTTCAAAGAGAAGTATGACAAGTATTGAGCAATTGAAGGTCAGTATTGGTTTCCGGAATGTTAGTGGTCAAAGATGAGTCGAAGGACTCCATGGAGGTTTCAATAATAATAATAATACGAACAAATTAATATTTCATTTTAATTAATTTTAATTTTAAATAAAAAACGATATATAACTACATATAACTTATTTTTTAATTGCTCTTTTAATTAAATAGATTGAACTTATAGCAACTCCTCAATACGATAACATTCAGGACTTAAAGTATATTTATTTCAATAAATAAAAGCTCTTGTAACATATTTTATTAACATAAATTTTAAGGTAGCTAATGTAAGATCACAAAAGTATCATAAGCATCTTCAGTACAAGAACACATAAAAGCAATTGATCATTAACATATTTTATTAACATAAATTTTAAGGTAGCTAATGTAAGATCACAAAAGTATCATAAGCATCTTCAGTACAAGAACACATAAAAGCAATTGAACATTAACAGAGAATTCTAAAAAAGCGCTACCTGAGTAGCTAATGTAAGATCACTAAAAAGGTTGGTAAATTTCCTAACTTATTAAAAACAAAAGCTATATATATTTAGACAAAAGGAAGTTAGGAAAGATTAGCTGATTTAAAAAGTACGTATAATTCAAAAGCTCAATAATATTACTGAGTCTGACTGGGCGCGATGGTACTCGAGAGAATTTGTACATAAGTTTGTAAAAGATAAAAACATTAAAAATAAAAACATTAAAAACAAAGCAACTAAAAGATGTAATTAGGCTTTATTACTAAACTGGTTTATTTAAACCAGTTATGTACTTTATATACTACAAAAAGCTCTTGATTCAGTTGAAAACAAGCAATCCTAACAGCAATGAAGAAATATGGAATAAGCCAAAATTATGTACAGTTAATAAAAATATGAAAAGCAGCTGTTGGTATCCTCATATATGGGTTATCACAGGATGCGAGTTAATCGGCCGTGAGATGCGGTGATTGATACCCTTGGAGGGTAATGGATGGCAATGCTGTAGCCAATGAAGTTCTAACTGAGGCTCAGCTATTGCTGTTAACCTCTTGCCATGATCAGAACTTTAATAGCTCAATAACACCTTATTCCTACACTGTTCTCTACAGATAACGGGGAAGATGAAAAGCATTCTTACTTCGCCCCTTTAAGCCAGTCCTTATAATGACTATTAAAAAATATAAGGACCTCATATATGAACGAAGCAGTCCATTAAAAATACAGGTGTACGCCAAGAAGATATTTGAGCCAAATTATTCAATGCGGTATTAGAATACGCCCTAAGTGAACTAGATTCGGGTAACAAAGGGATTAATATCAGTAACAAAAAACTAAATACTGTAATTTACGATACACTGATGGTATTGTAGTAAGCAAACACAAAACAGAGCCAAAAAGAAATAATGAATGAATTAAATACGTATCAAATAAAGTATGATTATAAAAGATGAAACAATTAAAATAATGACAAATATTGAAGAAAACTAGATAACAGAATTCGAACACATAACAACAAAACAAGTACAAGAATATTTATTATCTTGGAAGAATTTTATATTAAAAAAAATAATCATTTATGAAAAAATAAAAATAATTCAGCTAGGTAGTGTGGCGTTTTGCAAACTTAAATAAAACCATGTGTAGTAAAATAATGAAAACAGAGCTAAACTTTTTAACGACTGTTATTACAGTTATAACATATGGATCAGAGGTATGGCTAATAACCAAACAAATATTAGACAAATGAGAAAAAGCTCGCAAAATGGGGAGAGAATGCCATGCTCAACGTCAAATAAAGATATGAAAAAAATCAAATGTGTTGGATATTAACTAAAAGCTTCTTTCTCTCCCAGAAGAACCAGAAGAACAGAGTTGAATTTCATATTTGAGCATGCATATGTGGTTTTTTTTTTTTTTTTACAATTCCACCGATGTACTGTTGTCTTATTTAAATTACTAATTACAGAATTGCAACATTAACAAACTAATTTTTGAATAATGAAAACAATTTACCTGTACATACTAAAGATGAATCATTCACTTCTTCGGAAGCAAACTTATGTAATTTTACTGCACTTATAAATATAATATGAATAAATATAAATGCAGTAATATAAAAGACTTTCATACTACTGAAGGCATGCCGATCTGTCCTTCAATAAAGGAAAATTTAGCACGTAGCAGTATATTTTTCACACATCAAGCATGGAGGCGTCTAAATTTTAAGATCGAGTTAATTGTCGTTTGGAGCTATGATAAGAAATACGCCAGCTATACATACAAGAGCATGAAATAGATAAGGTACTACTTTTGCAACTAGTTCTTTTTATTATTATTATCTTTCTGCTGTCACACGATTACAGCTTCAAGGTTATTCCAATATTTATTGACAACTCAGTGCAGTGATTGAGAATTCAAAGAGAATTGATTTAAATTTATCATATTATATACATTTTGTAGCATGTAACTGAAATAACGCTACCATTACTGTTGATACCAAGCATCGTACGGATTATTCTGATTTGGAATTAAATATCGCATTTTAAAAACAACGATTATATTAAGAATTATGCACACTTTACATTAATATCTAAGTAAAAATAAAAACAATAAAAAAAAAAGAAAAGAAAAGAAAATTTCTGTTTACGCACACTGTCAGAATGCAATCTTTCGCCACGTAACTGTATAACTGTATAGCTAGCTAATATAATAAAGAAAATCACCGTTAGTGGCGCTTGTCAATATCATTAGAAAACTCATTAAATAATCGATATAAAAAAGAACAAAAATTAATTGCATTTTTGAGAGCTTTCTAATTCAAATGTATTGAAAATAAATTACCTCAAAAAGCTGTACGCTTAACAAATTTATTAAATAAATATATGTCTATCAATTAAATAATTTTATATATATATATATATATATATATATATATATATATATATATATATATATATATATATATATATATATATATATATATATATATATATATATATATATATGTAGAAAGTATTTTTACCTTGGGTATAAATATGTTAAAGATACCAAGCAATTTTAAACCTGGTTTTAAATATTTAATTTAATATATTGTATTCCGAAAAAGGAATAGTGGAAATAATATGTTTCAAGAAGGAATAAGTAAAGAAAAGGGAAATCTTGAAACTAAGTTTTTATAAACTGGCCAAGATATATTCAAGTAGGAAGGAACTTGATTTTGTTTTGTGTGAGGCAGTAAAAAGGAATTTTAAAGGGATCCTAAAAAATGAAGTACAGAACCTTGTAACTTCTGGAAAGAGCCTTAACAGGAAGAGAAAAAGACTATAAACATTTTTTTGTGATTTGTGAAAGAAAAAGTGTTTTGTCTTAAGATTAAGTTTGTATTTTTTAAATAAGGCCTTGGATCCATTTAATCTGTAGTTGTAATTATGTATTTTTACTAGAAGTGTATATATATTGTTTTAAGTTTTATTAAATGTGTTTATTTTGTACTTGGTATTGAGTCAATGATTAGTTGGATTCTGAAAGAGTGAGTTAAAGTCATTGCACCAATTGGAGTGAACTCTTTGTGCAAATATAATAACATATAGGGACACTCGGAGTCAAAAATAAAAATAATTGTTAGTAAATGAAATATTATTTATAATACACATTATAAATAACAATGGCACATATTACAGGATAAATAAATTCATTAAATATTAACAATATTAAATATTAAATTAACCTTATTTAATAAGGTTAAAACACCTTATGGTAACTCGTTTTGGTGAAATACTTACAAGCTCTGTTTATTACTAAATCTTGGTATTTCTAGCCTAGCTCCCACTGATGAGACCTCAATAAAGGTCGAAACCGGTCTGGGTAGTGGCCCCTTGCCTTTAATACAAAACATCATACATCCCCTTCTTGGAGATGTGTTTTGGCATTAAGGGTAAATATTAAGATTAGTGATCGGAGCTTGTTCCACCTTTGCCACGAGTTGCCCTGGTCCTGCACTACCTGTGGGATCAGTTAGACTTGCATCAATTGCAGGCGCAAACTTGACTTTTAGTCTGTTTGCTGACTTGGGAAATGGAGTAAAACCAGGTTTAAAATTGCTTGGTATCTTATATATATATATACATTTAAATACTTAATATTTAAATTTGCAATACTTAAATATATATTGCGCAAAAAGCAAAAAAACGTATCTTCGAGTTCACACTGTTTCGTCTTGAAATACAATTGCCATGATGTTCTCCCATCTTAAAGACTCCTTAGAAGCTATATTAAAGATTTCGTTTAGCTATATTAAAGATTTTAATAGTAGAAAAGACGTTCGTTTGGATCTAATCGTGACGAAAAGGATTTTTTTGACTTTTCCATTTGAAGGTGTGTTAGCCGATCTCACGAAGCAGCAGGGTGTTTTTTCCAGTGTGCAGATGGCTTTGTGTGTGTGCGTGCGTGCGTGCCTGGGTGGGTGGTGGGTTTGGCTATGTGATATTCTGGCTTAGTGTGCAGTGTCGGTGTGCGTAGACCATGGGCTGTGTGAAGTGAACTCCCGCGAAGGGACCTTGGAGATGTCACACAATTAATAATAATTATAATAATTAATAATATATAATAATAATAATAATTATTATTATTATTATTATTATAAAAACAAAAATAAAAATAGTAGGAATGATTTTGGATTATAGTGCAGTATTAAGGAAATTGCTGTAATGTTAAATTAGGGTAGTGTGAGAGTTTCAATATTTGAAAGGTTGTCTCCATCCTTCCTCTCTAGTTTTCTTATTTATTTATTTCTTCTTTGAAGGTATTAATAATGTCTGGTCCTATTTTAAAATTTTTTTTTTCTTTATACAGTGACCACCAAGCTTTATTTGTGGAAGTTGTATTTATGAAATGTAATATTCGATTTTATATGGCTTGTATCTAAGTTACGTAAGACTATTTTCGGAATTGTTTAGATCACCCTTTCTCCCCTTTGTCATAATGTGAAAATATGCAGTCTCCCTCTAAATCCTCCCCAAGAGTTTCATGAAAAACAATAAATCAATAATTTGCTTGAATTCATAATTTAAATTATGAAATAAGACCAATTATACTCGTGAAACTCATGAATGAAACTTATGAAACCTAGTAGCGTGTTTGGCCTTGCTTCACGGAGAAAGCCGCTTATATCCATCTTAGCATTGACTCCATTAGACCACAGAGATGTCTTTAAGGTATTCTGGATCATCTAGACAGAATAACGTCCCGTAAGTGAGCGACCAAGCGAGGCACTGCCGAGCGGATGCTGCGTTCAGCATGATCCTACAAATATTTGATCGGATTGAAATCAGGAAAATTAGCAAGACAACGTGTCATAATGCGAACCTTGTGACACGAACGTTGTCTTATTGGAAGTGTTCAAATCCACCTGACCATATCATCATGCTATAGGGCAATTCGTAGTCAAAAATAATGACAGGTAAGAATTGGTGGGCAAGTGTATTCAGTGGAGATGAGAGAACCCAGCGATGTCCAGGGGAAGAAGCCCCACATCAGAATTCGACCACAGGTCTGTTTCGAGCCAACCATGCAGTTTAATTGACCGGAAATATGCTGGATAGTCATGTTTTGGAGCATGAGGTATTAAACCTCTTATATAGTTAAATCTTTATTTTAGCATCTTCAATGTATTTTTACATTATTGGTAAGCCCATAGAATGTTTACCGTGATATTCAATGAATACTGAAGGGGTAATATTAGAGTCATCTCCTAGTTGACTATTCATTTTCGTTATGGACAATACAGTAGCGAACAAATTAATCTGAACAGACATTTTATAGAAAAATTTTACCTTCTCAAGAAAATAAGTACACAACCAACGTAGAACACATTTTTCTTATTTCTGCATCTCGAAACGATACTTTTATAATGGATTGTATTAAGTTATCCTTTGTATCACAATTTAATTTTTTACGTTTTATTTTTCACTATGGCCCATAAATTTTCTATTGAGTTTACATATGAAAAGTTACATATAAACATAGTTACCTGCCACTGAAGCAATTAGATGTCATGATTTTTTGAGGAACTCTTTCACTTTTTTTAAAATGTGCTTAGAACGAGATCCTGTTGGAAGATGAGCTCTTTATCTTCCTGGATCTGTGGGACCACTCTTTTCTCCAATATTTTTATATATTAGTTACTTTCATCATACCGTCAACAGGCCCAAGTGATCTCAGACCTCCATGTTTAACACTCGGGAGGTCGCAGCGGTAATTTTGCAGCGTAGGAAGCGGTATATCTGAGAGATACATTCATTACTAGTATGTGATAAAATGCAATGAAACATAAAGAAAAACACTGCAAAAATAATACAGGATGATACAAATTAAGTGAATATTGAATTCAATATTATTTCATAGCCGAATACCGAAACTACAAGAGTTTCGTGCCTGATATATAGAAACTAAACGTTTCGGCGGATGCAAGCATAAGTAGTGCCTTATGGGCAACTCGTAGTAAAAGTGGAGCAAGCTCCAGACCACTTTCCTTAGTATTTTCCATAAATGTAAAGCACATCTCCTAGAGGACATATAGATATATGTATGATAAATATTGAATCCAACATTATTTCAAGAGTTTCGTGCCGAAAATATAGAAACTAAAAGTTTCGGCGGACCTAAGCATAAGTACCTTATAGGCAATTCGTAGTAAAGGTGGAGCAAGCTCCAGAGCACTGTCCTCCGTATTTTCCATAAATGTAAAGCACATCTCTTAGAGAATATGAATGATAAAAATAAGCCTTTGGCTCTCTTCAGTAATACATGATGGTTTATTATTTTCAGTTACAATCTAGAAATTATTGAACAAAGAATTAAAAAAACAACAACTAAACCATACTATACTGACATCGGAGGTCGCGGTAACTCTCAGATAAAATTTACTGTCAAATATCATAAACCTTTACATAACATGTGTTAAACCAAACTGACAGCAAAAAAAAGTGAGGAATATCACTCGTAACATATGAATGCACAGCTACTCATGACCTCCAAGCTATACACTGAATTGTGTAAGAATATTTATATTAAACATTTTGCATGTATGTAGATCAGAGTACTCCTTTGTCCAAGGAGTACTCGCACTCCTTGGACAAAGAATAGAAATTTCTTCCACTTTTCAACACTCCAATCTTTGTACACGTTTGCCCACTGGAGCCTCTTTTTCTTCATAGCCTTCTGCAAAAAGCAACAATTGTTTCTTTTTTGGTCTGTGGGCAGTCCTCGCTGCTTCCAATAATCTTCGGACTGTCACGTCAGAAACATCAATCCCACTAGCTGCCAAGTCTCTATTTAAGTCTACAACAGACAATCTTGGATTCATTTTGCGTTTCTTAACGAGTAAGTGTAGTTTTTCCCTTTTCGCTCACGCTTTCCTTTTCTGTCAGGAGAAAAGGTGCCTGTCTCCCTAAACCTCTTACATTAATAGTATCCAAACCAACACCACACTCATTGGCAAATTGTCTTTGAGTCCTGAATGTTTGTGCTGAGAAAGAATACATATTTTGGAACGCTTTCTTGGAGATGGATCCATTTTGTAGTTACAAAAGAATAAAATATTACAAATGTCAACTTGTTTACACTATTAAAAACGCCCAACGCTATTAATAAACATCGTAGATACAGTTAAAATAGTTAAAACATCCAGCACTCAACCAAAATAGTGAACTAAAACCAAAAACTTGGTTTTGGTTTTAGTATTTCTTTCTGTTTTATTACTATGATTATTATTAATTATTATTATTATTTAGTAACTCCGTATCTTTTGTTTATCAAATCTGTATTCGAATTTATGTATAGTCTTAATGTACATTATTTTAGAGTGAGAATATAAAAGTTCTACTATACAATCGTTTAATACTTTCTGTCAATTGGATAAAAATCCGAATGCCTAATGCCTACATTTGAATTGCAATAAACAAAAGTCAAGGGTAAAATATATTGTTTAATAGAGCTCGAGCAAATACTTCATCCAAACCATCCTTCAAACTTTCTCATAATTTCTCTTCCTAGGTAGATAATGCTAGTTTTGCTATCTGCTGTGGATTGATCTACTGATATTATTTCAGATATTTGACACTATTTGGCTAATCTATTAATAATCAAAATAATATTTTAATATTTGTGTGACTTGGAAACATAGGCGAGTTTTAATCAACATCCATACCAGAAAAATTCCCGGTATCTTTTATCTTATCTTCATTACTTGTATATACCAAAGAAAACATATAAATACATTATTATCAAATGAGTTAAATATCTAATATTCCTGACGGCTAGTTCACATTGCAGCTGCTTGCATTAAATGTCGAATTAATAGGGCTTCCACCTTTCCCATACCATCATGAAGAGTATTCACATCTCTTCAGCTATTCTGCCTTTTTTGTTGATCGCAGTGAATTCGAAGACGCTTCCTACACCAAAAGTTGAATCACCAAAACTGTTTTCCGGTAACTTTAAACTTTTGATAACTGTTTTCCAATATATTACAAAAGGATCAGCTCAAAATAGATATTAAAGCGAATCTTTTGATCAAGTTGAAAAGAGCAGACGATATTATTGCATATTTCAAAATTGTGTCTATTTTGGTATTACATTATGTATCAGTTGATAAAAAGAGAATTTTCTCTGCAATTATTAAAAAAATATTTCTGTAATGGATATTATATTATGCTTTAGTTAATTTTGGTTATTTTCTTACTGTTAACCTGCTATTATTATAAATTTAAATTCTACGGTCATAGCAATTTAAATGTTTGTTTTACTCTTTCTGCTTTGTAATTGGTATATATTCAACCTTTAAAATTGAGTATATTTCGCTATTACTGAATAGCAATTTTTTGTTGTATTTTGTTGTATTTTCATTGTCGTTTTAGATACTAAATTTAAATAATCGAAAATAAAAATTTAAAAATACTGCATTTATAAATACTGAAACCAAATATGCCAGAGAAACATTTCTGATATTTTAATAGCAAAATACCAACAAAACACTTTTTTTTTTTGGAATTTGAATTTTCATTTTACTTTCAGAGAACGGAGATGAATGTACAAAAGATATTGGACCTTTTCCAATAACCAATGACTTCAAAAGTCTTACTCGACGACCAATAAATGTGAAACCATCCCATCGCCTAAAAATAAAGACGAAATTCACTTTGTACACTTTAAAGAATCCCCAAGATGGTCATGTGATCAAATTATGCGACAATGAGAGTATCACAGAGTCCCCCTTAGATCCAATGCTGTATACAAGATTTATTATTCATGGCTTTATGGATCGCGAGTATTTTGCACCGTGGATTCAGGTAAGTTGAAAAATGTTCCTAAATATATAGCAAAGAAATATAATACTTCTACATTACTACATACTACTTTTTTTATTTACTTCATAGGTAATGAATAAAACACTCATAAATTTCATGATTTTGGCTCGTATTAAACAATTTTATATTTATTTTTGACGCTTGAAATAATTTATATCTCTTATTGTGATTTGACAAACAAGATATATTAATAGTTTTTCTAAAAAAATTCCAGGAAATCAAAAACGAACTCCTGTTGAACCACCCTCAAAACATCGTTCTTGTAGACTGGAGCAAAGGAAATTTATTTCCATATTATCAAGCAACTGCCAATACTCGGGTCGTTGGCGCTGAGATAGCCCAATTAATAAATAAATTGAAGGTGAGACTACTGGATTATTACTCTCATCGTATATGAATTTTGAGAACTTTGCATGTTTTTTTAAAATTCTTATCTGCACCATTTCAACGGTTTTTGATCATTTACAGTGATGCATTCCAAACTTAGAATGATTTCTTATTTTATGAATTTCCTATTGGATTTTAATTTTGAAAACAGCTCGTCACGAAAGAGTGTCCGCTAGACTACGATGACTCTAAGGGATTTCCAGGTGAATGCATAAACTAGTTTTATATCTAGATGGAAGGCGCTTCTCCTGAAAACTGTACATACCTGCTCTCCAACCAACAGACTACGCGTTCGAATTCCACCATGGGCATGGATGTTTGTGACTGTCTTTAGGTGGGAAATAAATTTCATCGCCCAAAAGAGTTAATATATGCATAATATTGCCAATGTATACGCGAATGTTTCTTGTATGTAATCCCTCCCTCCTCTTGCAGGAACTTCTTGGTGTTAAAGAGGAGATGTGTCATCTCATTGGTCATAGCCTTGGCGCTCATATTGCTGGATATGCTGGCGAACGTCTGAAGAATTTGGGACGAATCACAGGTAAGATTTCAGTATATGTTATTTCTCTGGATCTAAGTAATTTAATAATTCAAAGCTTTCTTAGATAACTTTTAAGAGATATTGTCGTATTCTAGTTTCAGTTTATTCATTTGTTTATGATTTCGGCCTGCCTGTTTGGCCTAATGGTTAACGAATCCGCTCTCTAGCCAAAAAGGTTGCGGGTTCGAATCTCGTCGTGGGCATGGATGTTTGTGATTATCTGTGAAAGTACTAGTGGTAGTAGATGGCGTTGGTGTTAGATGATGAAGGTTGGTGGAGTAGCGAGAGAAAAGGTGTAGAGTAGATGCACTCCCTTGATGAGTCTTTGCTTTTACTGTTGAATATCTCATCTTCTTAGCTACGGTTTCTTCAAGTGCAGAAGCATCTTTTGTTATTATATATGCTGCTTCGATAGCCATGAATGATTTATAAAAAAAAAAGTTTCAAAAAAACTAGCGCTACTACAAATAAATGCCATTTCAACGTAGATGATATGAAAGGAGATTGCGCTTTATAAATTGACTGTATGACATTCCTGGCGTAGCAAATGCCGGCCCAATCGATGTTATGTTGGAGGGCCTGTAATTTAAGATAATTAGGGATATGAATACATACTATTAAATAATATTAAAAATTCAATTTTGAATGCTCATAGAACAAAGTCAGGCCTTACCAATATAGCAAATAGCAACATCGTCCCCCCCCCCCCTCTATATATAGTGAAAAATGAAGAAGTCAAGGAGTACTAGGAGTAGGCTTGGTCTTCATACTACTGACATGAGTAGACATGAATAGACAAGAGTAGTATGAAGGCTTGGTCTTTATGGCATTAACTATCTGAATTTTAAATACTATATGTAATTACTTATATTTATAAGAATTTTTACTTTTTGTTTACCTTTAGCTCTTGATCCTGCTGGACCTTACTTTGAAGGAATGCCTCCATCAGTTCGTGTGGATCCTACAGATGCTCGCTTTGTTGATGCAATTCATTCCGACGCAAAATCCATCTTTTTATTTGGCAAGTTTTTGTATTTATTTAAAGATTTCCTTGCAATATTAAATACTATAATGCCAAGTATGCTGTTTAACTTCGATTCCTCATTTATCTTTCCCAATAGTGGCATATGCCAGTGGTATGGAGTGACGTAATTACTTCGAATATAAACAACAAAATAAGCAAGAAACAATTTATCCTAAAAACTAGTTTACCAGAATCCTAAGAATGACCCATACTATACTAAAATTTTACGAAGATTCCCCAAAATCAGTTCGTTTTGATGCTAAAAGTTAACCAAAAAATCTAGTTGTCCAATGAAGCTGTTGAAAGGTTACTAAAGAGTAACCAAACTAATATCAGCCAGTAAACTGACATTAGTTTGCTGAAAAAGTTTAAATCTATTACTGTTCTCACTGTAATTGCATTCACCTGAGTGTTCATGATGTCCTAGAACTTCTAAGTCACCATTTATTGGTCACCATTAACATATCCGCTGAACAGGGAATGGAGAACTTCTAACAACCTACGATAGTTTGTAATTTAATATGTATGAGCTAAATGCTTGATTAAATCACTGAATATTTGTATCGTTGATTTTTTTTCTCTTTATTTATTAGGTTTTGGTATGGAATCTCCTGTGGGGCATGTGGATTTTTATCCAAACCGTGGAAGAAGTCAGCCAGGATGTGAAAACGATATTAAAGACGCACTCTTGGTAAAAGGAATTGGTGACGGTAAGTCGTTTGGTAATTTTTTTTTTTTTTAAAAGTTTATTTAATAGAAAAGTAAGTTTGTTTTATACACCGTTTACACGGTTTCCAAATCTTCTTCGATTTAACTTCAACTTCTCAAGCGTCTTAAAAGTAAAACTGTAATTGAAATAATACGTACGCATTTTTTAAATATTTTAATACGGTAAAGAAAACTTCCCATGAACAACATTTGTACATTCTCGGTTACAAATCATATACACCTGGTCGTCGACTTACGACCGTCCGCACTTACGACCACAAAAAAAAAAAAAAAAAAAAAAAAAAAAAAAAAAAAAAAATTAATAATAAATCAGGCAGCTGCGCGTACGATAACTATGGGATACCATAGTTATCGTACGATAACCCGCGTACAATACCTATCTCTCACATACACTCAGTCGCTTTCAAGCATCTGCTGCGTGTGGTGTATTTAATTAAAATTCTACTGAAATACCACCCGTAAAATGTCTAGTAAAAGGAAAATGCCTTCATCTACAGATACGCCAGCTAAGAAGTCGAGGAAAACTATTGATTTAGAGTGTAAAATGAAAATTATCCAAAAGTATGAAGGCGGAAAGAAAGTGAATATGATAGCACGTGAGTTGAAGTTATCACATTCCACGGTATCGACGATACTTAAGGACAGAAAGAATTCAGGAAGCTGTGAAAGGTTCCGCACCTATGAAGTCTACAATTTTAACCAAACACCTACAACCCATCCATGACATGGAGAAATTGTTGTTTATGTGGATGGAAGATTTGATACAGAAAAATTCACCCATGAGCCTTTGCATAGTGCAAGCGAAGGCTAGAAGTCTGTTTCAGAGTTTAAAATCAAGCGTCGGAGACGATTACGCAGAAGATTTTCAGGCTAGTACTGAATGGTTTAAGCGTTTTGCATAATGTACGTGTCACAGGAGAAGCAGGAAGTGCAGATGAAGATGAAGCCCAAAAATTCGTTGTTAGTTTCGACTCTTTAATCAAAGAAGAAAGTTATCTACCGGAACAAATATTTAACGTAGATGAAACCGGCTTGCAATGGAAACGCATTGCCTAATCGTACGTACGTACCAAGAAGCAAAAAGGATGCCAGGATTCAAAGCTTTTAAGGATCGGTTGACTTTGTTACTTGGTGGGAATGCCGCGGGTTTTAAGCTGAAGCCTTTTCTCATTTATCGTTCAGAAAACCCTCGTGCATTCAAGCACATCAACAAGCACACACTGCCCGTTTACTACCGTTCAAACCCTAAAGGTTGGATGACTCGAGAACTGTTCGAAGACTGGTTCAGGAACTGCTTTATTTTCCAGGCTCGTGAATATTGTGCGGAGAGAGGTGTCCCTTTCAAGATTTTATTGATTATGGACAATGCCCCTGGCCACCTTCCTCATGTGGACCACCTTCAACATGATGTTAGAGTGGTTTTTATGCCACCTAACACAACCGCTCTCATTCAACCCATGGATCAGGGTTCTATTTCAGCATTCAAGGCTCACTACCTCAGAACGACATTCGCGCAAGCCATCGAAGTGATAGATTCTGATACTGATTTATCGAGACTTTTGGAAGCAGTACAGCATTCTTCAGTGTATTAAGAATATTTCGACCGCATGGGAATGTGTAACAAAGAATTGTATGTCCGGAATTTGGAAAAAGTGTCTAAAATGTTATGCGAATACATTTGAAGGATTTGAAAAAGGAGAGGAACTGGAAGTGATTACAGAAAAAATAGTTAAACTTGCAAAAAATCTTAAATTAGAATGTGAAATAGAAGACGGAGAGGAGTTGCTAGATTGTGAAATAAAAGAACTTTCGGATGAAGATTTGATTGAATTGGAAGCACAGGAGTGTCAGAAGAAAAACCGAGAGAGGAAGAAGAGAAAGAAGAAGAGGAGCCAGAAAAGAAATTCACTGCAAAGAGTTTATCAGATTCTTTTTTGCAACTGAATAAAGATCTCGCCAGTTTCGAAGCAATGGACCGTAATGTCGAACGATTCACAAAGGTTGAACGAATCATTCAAGATGTTGTGCGTTGTTATCGTGAGCTATATGAAGAAAAAAAGAAACAAACTGTTCAAACAAAGTTCAGCATGTTCGTCATCAAGAGAACATCTCCTACCTCAACCCAAGAACATGACCCTGACGATCCACAACCCAGCACAAGCAAAGATTACAAATTGATTTTGTAAATTTCATTTGTATTAATTTTTACATTAATTTTAGATTGTATTTTTGTGTTTACAGTACAGTACGAAAATTATTTTTCACATTAAGTACAATATACATAATTATAAATTTAAAAGATTATAAAAATAAATTATAAAGATGATAAAAAGATTAGAAAGATCTTTTTATCATCTTTAAGGATGATAAAAAGATCTTTCTTTTTACGCCCTGTTAGCCAGAAAACGGAAGTCGGTCGTAAGTCGATGACCAAGTGTATTTCCATGCTAAATTTCTGTAATTGTTGCTATTATTCATGTCGACGTTTCTGGAACAGAAAGCTATGTAGACACTGGAATGGAAATAAAGAATTTATTACCTAAAATTAATTATTCACAAGCCTAAGCACATGTCAATGTCTACGTCGTTTTCTGTTCCAGAAACTTCGAGATATGAATTAATGACAATCATATATATATTGCAAGAACGGCAAGCACTTTTTCACAATGCATATAAATGAAAGAAATAGATAAACAGATAAACAAATAAATAAATGCACGTATTTCGATAAGCCAACACATAAAGAAAATGTAATGTAACTAAGCTAACTTATTAATTCTGAAATATGAGTAGTGATATAACCGAAGTGATCCCTCTCTTTCTAGGAGAAAACGCTGTAAATATTACAACTCATTGCCTTCTGGTGATCTAACAGTTCCAATAGCAACATATCGATTTGACGTTAGCAAACAATTGCTTTTCATAAACAAATACATCCGCGGAATATTAATAACTCAAACTGACCAGCAATCAACAACTAAGATGGCATACTGTTCGATATTTATCATTAATAATAGTATGTTGTTTATAAACAACATTCTGTTTTGTTTACAAAAGTAATTTGTTTTATTTACAAAAATAACTTCTTTGCACTTAATTGTAAAACAATAACCTTCTTTTTCTAACTTAAATGCAATCGATTTGTAATTCATTTATAAAACTATCATTTATATTCATTTATAATTTCTTGAATCATTTTTGTACAAGTTTTCAATGTGGTGGTTGATAATAGATTAATTTTAGAAGTATTAATACTTCTAAAATTACAAAAATTACAGAGAGATTAATATTAGAAATTGGCACTGTAATATTTTTTTCTATTCGTCTGGCATTTTTTTTTTTTAGAAACTTTTTTTAATAGTTTAGTTAAATTAAATTATTTCTGTTTTTTCATATATTAACAACACATTCTATATTTTGCCTATTCTATAGTCATTTTTTTCCTATTTCTATTTCTAAAAAGGCTTTCTGTTTGTAAAATCGAATTAATATTAAATCAGTAACAAAATCTTTGAAGATTAATTAGAAAAACCAAAGAAAACTGAATTATGTAAGTGAGTGGCTGCCGGTGAAAATTTTAAGTGGGGGGGGATGCTGCATATACAAAATATAATTTTTTTTAAACAATAAAAAAAATTTAAATAATAAATAATTAATATTTAAATAAAATAATAAATAAATTTACATATTAAAAATGGCTTTATTAAAAATATCTCACCCTCACCACGAACAAACACCAATGATAAGTTTCGTATCTCACAGAAATAACGCAAGCATACGATACACTGCCCAACCAAGCAGTGTCGGAATGACCTTGTAACCTGCAATCACAAGCGCAAACGAATATCGGCGAGTCTGGCTGCGATTGGTCGCTCGTGATAATTCCGACACTCGTTAGATCGCAGTGTATTTGTTTCGTAATCTAAAGCGTTAATCGAACAATTCCAATTATTAACTATTCAATCCATGTCAAAACATAAGCTGTAACCTTTAACATGTTGTACTGCATTTATATGATGTTGTAAGCATTGTTATTATTTATAAACACAAACAAAGTTTAATTTTTTCATTTATTTTTTCTTTGGGGTGCTGCAGTGTCGCAGTGCTTATGTACGGGCCGCTACTGGTATAAACATACTCTTATTTATACTCTTATTTACTAATAAGAGTATAAATAAGAGTATGTATTTTCAGTTTCAGATAATGCTACTATTTTAATATTTCTTTCGTTAATATCTTTAATTAGTTCATTTTATTTTTGATTTAATCTTACATTAAAAATATAGCTATTTTCAAATTATATCGATTCCAAGTTTTTGATTTCCTTGTCCAGTCCATCGGTTTTCCGTATTAGCAATCTTCATTATTTCCTTTAGCAAGACAATTTTATCTTGTGACAGGCTGATAACCTCGTCTCGATATCTCCTATGTTAGTTGGCCATAGTGAGGTGACATTCATGCCAAGAATGGACCTTCTGGTCAGGAACGCACCAAGGGTATTTGCTGCCCGAGTGCAAACTTTTATCAGCCGCCCCTTAAAAAAATAACTAAAAGAAATTGCATGTAGCATTTACTACAATAAATAAAATAACAATTTATGCAAACCAAAAGTTACATGTCTTATCAATGTTGTCGCCCGGGTGCGGTGCACCCTCGAATTGGCGCGGCTCTGCTTCTGGTAGTACACACAACCAACAAGCTTGGCTCAAATCTCTCGTTCACTATCTTACCATAGTGAGGTGTATTGGAAAGATTAAAGAGTAGAACAATCCTATGCAATTCTCTTATTTTGTATAAAAAATAATAAAAATCCATCTTGTAGCACTTAGGAGGGCGAAGGACGCTAGCAGCACTGTGTTTACTACAGTGTCATATTGCTACGCGCGCAAACATATGCACATCATAGCGAGCTATTAGCGTAATACGGCACTGTCCGTCGCGCAGTTCCAATGTTGTTTATATGCAGTTTGAGCCAGTAGTAGAGTGTTCGTAGTGCTTACGTGTTTACTCCGTCTCTTTAAATATTTGGACATTACAATTAA
This sequence comes from Typopeltis vanoorti, assembly GCF_054136105.1. NCBI lineage: Eukaryota > Metazoa > Arthropoda > Arachnida > Uropygi > Thelyphonidae > Typopeltis > Typopeltis vanoorti. The sequence continues at coordinate 42,534,509 of NC_143563.1, read as the reverse complement.
AGACATAACATTTGTTATAGTTTTTATTTTAGAACATTAATGAGGTTATAATAATGGATTTCATTTTTAAGTAATTTTGAATTATCCCAAACTGTATAATTTTATCGATAATAAACAACAATATTTTTTCACGTTTAATTTTTTTTTTTAATTTTTAACCATAATTTTGATATTTTATCCAAACACATATACACTGTACTTACAGTGTGTATGTGTATTTCGAAAGTTGCAGCACCCACACGACTTCAAGCCATGAGTCGCCACTGTTTAAGACGGTGCGAACCTTCCAGATTTCGAAAAGTCTGGTATTAAATGTCCTTTCATTTATTCTAAGCTGTGGTGTAAAACAAGTAAAATAATCTTTAAAAAGAATGGCTGCAACACAAACTTATAAGTATAAATACCAAGTGCTACGTTTAAAAAAAAAATTATTATTTGTGAATACCAATATCATAAAATTTTACTATTTCATAATGTCTATGATTTCCATATAAATTAAACCATTATTTTTATTCTCCATTTATTTACAGTTGTACGTCGATTTGTGGGTTGCAACCATCAACGTTCGGTAGATTTTTTCACTTATTCGATTAACTTCAAACAACCCGCTCCAGTTGCATATGAATGTAGTGATTGGGAATCATATTTGAAAGGAAACTGCTTGGAATGCAATAATAAAAATCGATGTGCTATTATGGGTATTCGAGCTAACGAGACTTCTTACTTATCTAGCAATAACGCCAAAGGAGGAAAATTTTTCGTACAAACAGGAGGAAAGAGACCATTTTGGTGTAAGTAGTATTGTATTGATTCTTAATCATATGGCAAAGAATGATGTTAAAACTCCTTAGGATGACATCCGGCATTCAGCATTAAAAACACAGGAGTATTTTTTAATACTGAATCATGCCGCCTCAACATTTGTCTGCTGTTGTTCAAATGTCTATATTTGATACAACTTGCACTGTTCGCACTTGCTGATAACGCCCGACACCTGCCTACACACAGAGAGAATATTTATAGCCTACAATATTTTATGTTATATAATAATAATAATCCTCGGCACTTAACACGCCCTTAAAAGCCCACGAGCTGCCAAGCATCCTTGTCTTTTGGTACCATAATTCTGTTCGGTTTGCCAACTTGCGAAATAAAAAAATAGTTTCTGGAGGAAGCTTTTTTTTATTTAGGTATGTTTAGCAGATGTAGTAATTCCTGAAAACTAATTAATCTTAAACATTAACTTTAAAAAAAAATAGAAAAACGTCTTATCCCGTCCACTCTACGAATAAAAAAAATCGATGAATAAAATTGTCATTCATTAATATTTAATGCTAACTTGAAAATTTCATTTTAATACAACAGTTCTGGAATTCGTGTTCTGATTATTAAATGCAGTAAAGTATATAACTTCAAAGCATTTGATTAATCCCTTTCTAACAACATAACATTGTGATATTAAATTATATGATAAAAAATATTTTTTTAATTATCTCAACAGTGTACTACATGCAAGTGAATCACAATCATAAAGAAAAATAAACGATCTTCTGAGGAATTTTTCGAGGGCACGAAATTAACAATACTTTCAAAATAACTTAATTTCCTCCACGAGAATTTCAGTTATTTTCCTGATAGGAAATGAAAAAAAAAAAAAAGAGGTTATTATTAGCTTTGAAATTAGTAGGCAGACGATTTACACATTTCATCATTATGGAATCAAGTGCATTTTTCCGACAAGAAGAAGCAGAAATACAATTAAAATGTTATTGATTATAAATGTCATTCAATATAACACTGCACATTTAATGACATCTAAAATATTCTATAGACTTTTATTATTATTATTATTATTATTATTATTATTATTATTATTATTATTATTATTATTATTATTATTATTATTATTATTATTATTGGCGTTATTATTATTATTATTATTATTATTATTATTATTATTATTATTATTATTATTATTATTATTGGCGTTATTATTATTATTATTATTATTATTATTATTATTATTATTATTGGCGTTATTATTATTATTATTATTATTATTATGGAGGGCGCTTTAGCAGCAAGCGGTCGCAAGCACGCTATTTCGATGCTCCCATATTTTAAGTTGCAAAGTAGATATTTTCTTGTGAATTAAAATTTAAAGTACACCAGTGAATTCCGTTCCTCAAGACGAACATATTGATGTAAAAATGTAAGTATCTGTTAAGTAATAAGTAAAATATAAGTATTCAAAGTTCGAAGTATACGCTGGTCAACTACGCGAGGAGAGAACAAAGGAAGTCGCCATATTAGAAATTACAGCAAGATCGTCAAACAAGAAATATGAAGTGCTACAAATGCCAAGAAGACCTAACGGGGGAAGAAAACTACATCACACGTAGGAACTGCCAGAGAAACATGCATTTTCTATGTTCAGGATTGTCTGAGTCTACTTGGCAGAGAAAATCAAACAAGAATCGTGACGAGTGGACGTGTCCCCATTGCAGAGACAACAAAGGAATGTCGCCTTCGACCGCAGGCGGAAAACAGCACATGCAGAAAACAACCGCAAAACAAAGAAAACAACAACGGAAACCCAGGTGAGCCATCTTTAAATGCATTACTTGAAAATAGATTACAAAACCTAAAAGACTGTTTAATCGATTTTGTTGGAGAACTATTTAAAAAACATACCGCACAAATTACAGAAAAATTCAACCAATATGAGGAATTTATTAAATTTAATAAAAACTCGGTAGAAGGTGTATTACAGACCGTAAGAGAAATTAAAAACTGCGATAAAGAGCTAACGGAAAGACAGCATAATTTAATTAAAGAGACAACGGAACTACGGCAAGAACTAAACTCTTTAAAGCAATAGTACGACCTCTCAAACCAACAGCAGCACAAAAATGATCTCCTCATAAATGGTCTCCCAGAAACAGTTACGGAACATCTAAGAGACACCGTAATACAACTAAGCCAAAAAATAGGCTCTCCCATTGAACCAAGAGACATACAGTCAGTGCATCGGTTACCACAAAAAAGGAAAAGAGAAAATAATACCCGCCCTTCTCCCGTCGTAGTGCGACTCACCAACAGCCAAACAAAAATTATACTCATGAAAGCTAGCAGGATTAAAAAACCAGTAGTCAAGGATCTGAAAGGAGACCACGACAATACCCTAATATACTTGTCCGAATACCTAACGCCATATTACCAGAAAATATTCTACCAAGCAAAGAAGGTAAAAACAGAAAACAATTACCAGTTTATATGGATAAGAGAGAGCAAAATATTCCTAAGAAAGACACAAGACGCAAAACCAATCGAAATAAAATCCGTAGACGACCTCAACAAGCTGCCACATTGAAAGGAATATTGACAACTCGTAAAGGAGGAACAGCACACCAACCAACATGAATGCACACCATCAAGCAGACGTAATCACCCCGGAATATGATAACTGTTTAATTCAAATCAATAACAGAATGGAAACAACTGACAATCCCCCAAAAAGGACTATCTATTCTCCACATCAACATCAGAAGCATTCAAAAATACTGGCTGACTCTGCAAGCTTATCTGAAGGAAGATATAGACGACATAGACATTTTAATACTGACTGAAGTATCCACGACAAACGAAGAGGCATCCACCTACCAAATGCCACACTTCCAACAACACAAACACTGCAGACAAACAAAACGAGGCGGTGGTATAATAATATTTACCAAACATAAACTAGAAGTAACAGAAACAAACTATAAATTAGAATACGCAGAAAACATATGCATCGAAATTAAAAACACCAAACAAGAAAACTCCCTGATATTAAACGCAATATACAGACCACCCAACTTAAGCACCACAAAATTCCTAGAAGAACAAAACAAATGGCTTTCAACCACGGAAGTGGGCACCTCAGAATACTTGATGATAATAGGAGACATTAATATAAACATTAGGAACATAAATAACAACACAGAACAATACCTAGACCTATTATCGGCATATAACATAACCCCATCCATACAGTCGTATACACGAGAAGAGATAGTCGGAAACACAACAACCTCATCCTGCATCGATCATATAAATATAAGGGCCCCTCCAAACAGCCACACAGCAGCCGTCATAACATGCAAACTGGCAGACCATTATTTCACAGCATTACAGTTATACACTGAACCAGAACTCATAAAAATCACTGAGACTACAAAACAGTATTATAGCATTCTAAACGAAACAATAGTAAACGATGAAATCAGAAAATCAGACTGGATGCAGATAGCATCTTTAGACTCTGCTGAAGCTATATATAATAATCTTAAACTTGCATTTAACAAAATATATAACAAAGCATTAACAAAAATAAAAATACGTCCCCAAACGAAACAAAATCCATGGATAACAGACAACATACTAACAGACATACAAAGAAAAGATGCCCTATGGAAACAACTTAAGTAGTCGCCGAATAATATCGCTTTAATAGCTGAATACAAAAGAAAACGGAATCTCCTAACAACACAGATAAGAACGGCAAAAAGAAACTATTACAGCAACAAATTAACAACAGCTCAGAATGACATAAAGGAAACCTGGCACCTGATTAATGAAATGCTGGACAATATACACAGAACCACTACCTCAGAAACAATAAAACACAGCTTTGTCTGCAACCCCAAATCCCTCAAACAATTGGCAAACAAATTTAATCAGCACTTCGTGAACTCTGTCCAAAAGCTACAAGAAACAACCTTTCCTCACACAAACGAACATTCTCCACTAGGTCCACGAGCAACCCAGTCGATGTGGTTCCCCACAGTAACAAAAGAAGAACTATCACTGGCAATTCAACAAATTAACCCTACCAAAGGACCGGGGATAGACGGAATCAGACCAAAAGACATCAAGAAACACTCAACCAACCTACTTCCAGTTATTCAAAAACTGTTAAATAAAATCTTCGAAACGGGACACATACCTGAAACACTGAAGACTGCATTAATCACACCCATACACAAACAGGGAAAAAGAAACATTATAAGTAATTACAGACCCATCGCCACGCTGCCTGTAATCAACCAAATCATGGAGCGCATCATGCATCAGAAACTCTCCACATACGTTGAAAAATTTCAAATCATACCCAAAACACAATATGGCTTTCAAAAAAATAAAGGAATGGCAACACTCCTGGAAGATTTCACAGATCTAATAAACGCTGCATTGGATAAAAACAGAATAACATTAGTGGTATTCATTGACCTAACAAAAGCATTTGACACACTAACACACAAAACCTTGTTAACGAAACTAACCCATATAGGAATTGGAGATCGTCTACTCAAGTGGTTTAAAGCATACATGAAAAACAGAAAGCACACCACACGTATAGGATCAGCATACAGCAAAGAGGTACATGTAACCTGTGGAGTACCACAAGGAGCTGTCCTATCTCCCATTCTATTTAACATATACACACACGACATAAGCCAACTCCCCTAAAAAGTAAAATCTTCCAGTACGCAGACGACACAGCCATAGTATCCATTCACAACAATGCAAATATCGCTTACACAAATATGCAAATATCGCTTACACAAATATGCAACACGACATCAATCAAATCACTAACTGGTTAACTGAAAACGGCATATATATAAACCCAGGGAAAACAAAGCTAATGGTATTCAAAAACCCCCAAACCCTGCCCATAGAAACTAAATATCTCACTATCCAACATTCATCCTCCTATACACAAAGCATAGAACCTAAAATCACAACCATCACACAGGTGAAAACAACACGCTATCTTGGACTTCACTTTGATGCTGATCAAAGTTGGAATAGCCATACAAACTACCTACATACCAAGCTTAGGATAATAGCAAGCAAACTATGCAGATTAAAAGACATTGCCCCAACCCACATAAAAATACTAATCTATAAAGCATTATGTGAAAACATTTTAAGATACGCAATCACATCATACGCATTCTGCGCAGACTACAGACTTAACAGGCTACAATGGTTGCAGGATAAAATGGTAAAACTGATATTCTGGGAACAACCCACTCTTATGCAGGAAGCACAGACAAAACACAAAATATTTAAGGTGAAACACTTATGCCACTACACAGTCATGTTAAAACATTACTACAGCCCAACCTATAGAGTAACCAGAACAACATATCAAATAACAAGACCACAGTCAACAAATTACATAACATATAAGTACAACAATCACCACGGCAAAGCCACCCGAAACTTCTACATGACATGATAAACAAACTGCCGTTCGACAACAGAAACCTAGGAACATGCAGAGAGCTGAAACAGGCACTATATAAATATTATAGCGAGAATGAAAATTAGAGCAATTACTGTTTTTCTCCCTCCCCCACACGCACACACACACACACACACACAAACCTATGACATACCCCCTCTCAAAAACCATCGCTACAAGAACACAAAGAAACAAACACACCATGTTTAAATCCAACCCTATTTGCACAAAAAAAGAAGAAGGAAAAAAAAGTTAAACTGTAATAGCAGTCGAAGTCTTCCAAGCACGTACCATCAGACAGTAAAATCAATACCTGGCTTGTGACCATTACAGGAACATAACCATGAAACCACCACCACCATCTATCATCTATTATCTTCCTCAGATAAGCTTCGAGGAAGATAATAATTAACTTGCAAGTATCTGTTAATCACAATTCTAATGTGTTATAAATATTATATATACATATAATTATTACAGCATCTATGTATGCAATTTATCTGACACATAAAAAAAAAATAAAAAAAATAATGATAAATAAAAAAAAATTATTATTATTATTATCCATTATTCAAAAAAAAAATATTATTATAAGGTTGAAGATATGAATATTTATGCAGTGCTTCCATTATGTGTATCATTTTGATTAGTGACTCACTATCGCGTGACCATAGCGCTTCACAATCCAAAATCCAGTCACACAGACCAGAAGGGAACCGTAGAATTAAAAGTGAATGGAAAAAAGGAAGATGAAACGTTTTCTATGACCTCTATGTAAGTATAATTCAAGTAAAATAATCATGTTGTACCGTTTATTAGAATCCACATAGCCTTTTCGTACTCAACATAGTGCGATGAAACAGTGTACACAAAGCTGGGAATAACGTACAGGTGATATTATAAAAAAATACTAACACACACACACATAAAACTATGCGAATTTACTCGCCAGACCAGTTCAAACTTTGAGGACGATCTTTCAGAATAAATTGGCATCAAACTTGATTTTCTTATTCTGACTCATAATCCTCCTATAAAGTTGTCATAGGGTTTGCTTTGTTATGCAAAGTAATACTATAATTTCTTGATTTGCATGATAAACATTACCATTGCATGACAATGGTAATGTTTATTAGGGCTGAGGATGCATATTTTTTTTTAAACATTAAAATATTTGTGATATTGATTACACAGCCATTGGAGATACAAAAATAATATCTTTAGTTGAATATCAGCCATATATTCAATCTAGAGCCCTCAGGGTACTGAATTATCTATGCACGAATTGAGTATTAGAAAAACAAAATACTTGAAATATTATGAGCTAAAGATCTTAAGCATTTAGCCCATAGTAGGACTAAATAATTCAGATGCATGATGTTGATAAACCTTAAAATTTTCAAGCATAAATAGAATTTTGAAATTGAGTACATTTACATTTTAAATAACTTTACAATATGAGCATTTAGTGATCACTGTAATTTTGTTAAACTATTTTTAGTCGAATTCCTAATTTTTTTTTTTTCTTTCTCTAGTGACTTCTCTCACGGAAAGCAATACACTTACCTCGTAACAACTCCAAAGCAGCTTGGAGATCTAAAACTTTTATCTTTCAAATGGCAGGCATCTTTCTTGCCTATTTTGAAACGTAAGCAGCTGTTCGTCAAGCACATTGAAATAGCATCGATGAATGCCGTCGATAAAAAGTAAGTACTTGAATTTAATAAGATCGCTAAGACGATTAGAAATGGTACGTTTGTATATTTCCGTATGCGCGCACGCACGCACGCACGCACGCACACACGCGCGCACACACACACACACACACACACACACACACACACACACACACACACACACACACACACACACACACACACACACACACAACCGGCGCCCGGCCATATGTGCAATGTGTGCGACGCACACGGGCGCTAAAGATTTGGTATGATATTTTAAATAAAATGAATTTTGTCAGCAAAATACTGCAGTCTTCATCTAGGAATCTCCAACTTACTTTAGATGCATTGAATGATCTGAATCAATTTTTAAATGATTATAGGTCTTATGAAACTTTCAAAGAAATTGTAGAAAGCTAAAATTAATTGCAACAAAATTTGACGCAGAATCTGTATTTTGTAGTTGTAGACCACCAAGGTAACCTCAGTCCTGAAGATATTTTCAGGCGCAAACTTTGTTTGCTCATACTTGGATAAAGGATTAAACTAAATTTATTATAGTCTAACCAAGTGGAAAAAACTTCCAATATCTTTCTCTAAATCCAGATTAATTTAATAATAAGGTAGCACACCTTTTGACAACTTCTATAGGTAAAGATGACCTCGCCATTGCCTCTGCCTTGGTATCTCCATTTCTGGGCCTGACTCCCACTGACGAGACCTCAATAAAGGTCGAAACCGGTCTGGGTAGCCTGGCTCCCACTGATGAGACCTCAATAAAGGTCGAAACCGGTCTGCGTAGCCTGGCTCCCACTGATGAGACCTCAATAAAGGTCGAAACCGGTGCGGCTCTGGCTCTGTTTCGAGAGGCTCTGCTTGGGGGTAGGTTTTGCCTGTCTCTGAGTGGGGCCACCGCTGAGATTATGGCTCTATTTGGTGGTGGGGGTAAGCCTGCCAATGGGTAGAGTCAATACTGAGAAGTTCTTCTCGGTGACGGGGTGAGCCTGTCACTGAGTTGGGCGATCTTTCGGGATCGTCTTATTTTTAGAGCCCGCTTCGCCTATACAAAGGTCTGGGTAGTGGCTCTTTCCTTAAGGCATAACATTATACATATCCGCAATGAGATGTGTTTTGCATTATGGGAGATACTGAGATAGGAGTGGTGTTAGCTTGGTCCACCTTTGCTTCGGGTTTCCCGGTGTTGAGTATACTACCTTACCCCAGTCCTGAAGATATTTTCAGGCGCAAACTTTGTTTGCTCACACTTGCATAAAGGATTAAACTAAATTTATTATATTGAGACATTGACACAGACGATTTATGCGAAGAAATTTTACACGTCAACCATTTATTTCTAATTTTAAAAACGATATATATCAGATAATTCAGTATATTTATTCAAACGACTTAATCATAGTCTATCCAAACTTTACAATTGCTCTTCGGATTCTTTTTTTTTTCATTACTGGTATCTGTAGCATCTGCGGAACGGTCCTTTTCTAAACTTAAAATTATTAAAAACTACTTGTGCTCCACAATGGTACAAGACAGACTTTCAAATCTTGCCATTATATCAATAGAGTCAGATATTTTGGATCAACTTGATATACATGATATTATTCGAGAATTTTCATTAATGAAAACTAGAAAAGTTCATTTCACTAAGTGATTTTTTTTTCTGTTTAAATATTTATTAAACTATTTCTTTACCCAATAATGTTTAATATGGTCTATTTTATATACTTGTAAGCTACTATTATTTATTTATCTTATTATTTATTTACTTTATTTTTTTCCCAAATTATTTTTGTTGTTTTTGTACCCTTCTTGTATAATAAATTTAGTTTAATCCTTTATCCAAGTGTGAGCAAACAAAGTTTGCGCCTGAAATTATCTTCAGGACTGGGGTAAGGTGGTGCAACACCAGGAAAACTCCTTGCAAAGGTGGAGCAAACTACCAACACTCCTATCTCAGTATCTCCCATAATGCAAAACACATCTCCTTGCGGATATGTATAATGTTATGCATTAAGGGAAGGGCCACTACCCAGACTAGTTTCGACCTTTATTGAGGTCTCTTCAGTGGGAGCCAGGCCCAAGTGGAGATACCAGGCAGAAGCATTAGCATTAGCAGGTAGAGATGATATGCTAATGCTAATGCTTCTGCCTGGTATCTCCACTTGGGCCTGGCTCCCACTGAAGAGACCTCAATAAAGGTCGAAACTAGTCTGGGTAGTGGCCCTTCCCTTAATGCATAACATTATACATATCCAAGGAGATGTGTTTTGCATTATGGGAGATACTGAGATAGGACAGTTGGTAGCTTGCTCCACCTTTGCAAGGAGTTGCTCTGGTGTTGTACCACCTTACCCCAGTCCTGAAGATACTTTCAGGCGCAAACTTTGTTTGCTCACACTTGGATAAAGGATTAAACTAAATTTATTATACTCTAACCAAGTGAAAAATAAACTTTCAACCCTTCTTGTATGTTTATTGTTTTTTTATATCTTTTTTTTTTTTTTTGTAATTTCTGCTTTTTGTTCAATAAACTTATAATTAATATATTTATTTCATTTTAACTTACCGATGCGTTTTTATAAAGTGATTTTTTATTGGGGGGGGAGAGGCATAGGAGCGCCAAATAAAGGTTTGCACACAGGCGCCGGACTTTACTGGCGCGCCCATGCACGCACACACACACACACACACGCAAGAGAATGATGAATAAGAGAAAAATAAGTGAGTTTTTATATGTGAAAAGTGGGTGAAATTCATTGCCTGAATGCGTTGTGAATGCTAAGAGCGTCAATGAATTTACAATTCGGATATGTTACAAACAGCATAGAGATCCCATGATGGATCTCTGAGGAGGTTTGTTGTAATAATAAATTTATAATTATAAAAACTTCTACCTTGACGAGTCTTTAACTCCAGGATAATGTATTATTATTATTATTATTTTTATTTTTTAAATTAATATTAGTTTCTAAAAGAAATAATTCATTTTTCTGGAATCCAACTGGGAATATGTTGCTATTATTATATTATTATGTTTTTTTTATTTCATTTCATTTATTTATTTAAGAATATTAAAGTCTCATCAATTTTGCATTGTCGCAGGAATATTTTAGGCTTCCTCTAAAGGTAAATTGCGAAAACAAAATGATTGATTATTTCTTGGAATACTCGAATTCAATTTTATTTCTTGAAAAAAAAGAAAAGTAATAATAAAAATTAAAAATAACCTTGTAAAGTCGAAGGTTCTCATAATGATAAAACCAACACTATATTAGCATTCTAAGTTTGTTTACCTGACTTGATTTCGCAATTGTTGTTTATATTGTATGTTTCATAATTTTTTTTTATTATTCATTTACTACAGGGAACGTTTACAACTACAATACAAATTTTGCACAGATGAAGAAAGCCCTATCGATTCTGGCAAACCAGTCCAATTCTCTTTAATGGATGAGTGCTAGAAGATGACTTGACAGTCGGAAATGCAGTGTGTTACTCAAAATACTTTGTATTGAAGTTTATACACATTAAAAGTATATCTCTGCTATATTTCATTGTTTTCCTTTTCATTACACCCACTAGTAATATACGAAAAAAACATGATGAGCTCCTATAAACAAAACTATATAACTTGCGGGTTGAATAAGGGGAAAAGAAGCTAAAGTGTTTCTTATTTCGAACCTCTGACATGTTTCATATACACTTCGTTTCACTTCAAGTGCTTCACTGGATATGGTAAATAATTCTTAGCGCCACCTGTAGTTAGTCACAGACGAGTTCGAAGTCTTGTGAAATAAATTTCAAATACATTTATGTTAGTTATATACACCAAATTTTTTATCGATGTTTCTCTTGTTTAATCGGATTTGGAAATAATTATTATTACTTAATTTATATCGATTATTATATCAATATTAATATATATATATTAATTATTATTAATAATTGAATTATAATTAATTTAATAATAATTGGATGCAAGCAGCTAAATTTCAAAATAAATAAACAAAACAAATGAATAAATAATAATTAACGATACTGTAAGAAAATAGAATCTTTTTAAATTTTCTGTTGCTTTTCACGAGTATTCGCCTAATCATAAAAAAAGTCCTCAGTCACGTTATGAAAATTGCAAGCACATTTAGGCGAGCACCATTGCTACCCGGAAGATAATGGTAATATGGCTTATAGGACAGATTTCAGCCAGGTTCCATCATCATCATCATCATGCCTATCAAGGATTTAGGCATGATGATGACATGACTTTTCCGACCTTAGAAGTCATGTTAAATCTTTTAAGAGAACGTCCTGATTTTCTTTTTCTTAATGGCTTGTACTTTAAGGCTTGTTTTGGTAATCTTTCATTCTTTCAACGTGTTCCATTTATGTTTATATTTTTTAATTTTTTCTATTACCGATTCCTGGTTTAGACGTTGCTCCATTCAAAAACCCTTCCACAAAATAAGTCATGGCGTTGTTTTATCATTAGGAAAAGGCAATTAAGCAAACAGCAATGGAGGCAGCCCATTCCACAGCCTATGATGTTTTAGCGATCTGGGAAAAGGCTAAAACATGTCATGGACAAAGTCGAAGGGGTATTTAGGGAATGAGAAAATCTCGGAAAAAAGCAAGAACAAGACAAAGAATTTATATTTGAAAAAAAAATGAGTGGAAAGAAAGTCTCGAAGATCTCTTTGACATAGTCCATGCCAATGATTATTGGCATGGACTATGTCGCAGAGAGAAAATCAGAAGTAGAGACAGGCCACTTGCAAAGAAAGAAGCTATCAACAGTGAAGACAGAAGAAAATTTTAGAAAGAAAAATGAAGACATTATCACTTTCAACAGACCAGTTTGACGTCTTCTGAAAGTTAGGGAAATAATTTCTGTAATGAACAAGTCAAGCCATCAACTTCGCGATCATGGCCGATACGTGGAAGAAGAATTATTGTTCATGTTTGGCGGCTAATTCCATTTAATCCAGACTAACTACGAATTTTCGCGAATCTTTATTTATAAATAATAATAATAATAATAATAATAATAATAATAATAATTAATAACCTAGATGTATATGCTAAGCCGTAAAACCATAATTATCACGATACTTGAAACTATCATCTAAGGTTTTGTTGGATGAGAGAAGAGGCGGGGTGATTTCAGGCTACCCTCTTTTCTTGCAATGCTGTAAATTTGATAATTTTACAAAAAAAAAAAAAAAATTATCTTTTCTTAGCTGAGAAAATGCAATATAAATTTTATTTGATTTTGTCAAATTAATTATAAATTTGTCCACTTACTCCCTAAGGCACTTAACAATGGTCTGATATGACAGGAAATGCGACCGAAGCAACTAAGTTATCTGGCAATTATATTAGGTTGTTAAACTACACATATTCACTGCGAAGTTTGTCTGCTCACCCTAATGAAAAATCCGAGATTCTGAAAAAAAAAATGCTTTTTTAATTTTCCTTTATAACGATTCTTTACATTCTAGACGGCATTCGAATCCACATCTTTCCAACCAAAGTGTAAATGTAGAATTAGCTCCCAGAAAGCGCTACGGAAGTGTAATAGTATCATGGCGCATACTAAGTGTGTCAGAGAAAGTAAAAAAAAAAAAAAAAAAAAAAAATCAATTTTCTACAGGATTAAAAAAATCTTTCGTCCCACATGAGAGATGAGCTTCCAAATTTTTCACTCTGCAAAAGCGACCGATTCTATTTATTAGAATCGGGCATTTTTTTCCAAATTATTGTGCAGTTTCCAGAAACACAGTATCTAACTAAAAACTATTGTCAGTAGTATGGGTGTCACTTCTGACACGATCAAGATCAAGATAAGATAAGGAATCGTTACGTCATTGGTTGATAAGAAGATGACGTCATTGTGTGTGTGACTTCATGAGTTTGAATGTTAAGAATTTTTCTGGGGAGCATCTGTGTGTGTGAAGTCACGTTGTTTGTTTTGTTATGGATGATGATTAGAGCTAAGATTCGTGTTGTGATTGGTGGTGCACTTCTGACAAGATCAAGATCAAGACAGGATAAGGAATCGGACATGGGTGTGTGTTGTTATGAAATAGTTTTGAAATAAACAGTTTTGAAATTCATGCAAATATTGTTTTCATCATTTGGTATCATTTAAATGAAGAACGGGTCAGGCTATCAAGTTCGTTAATTTTTTTTAATTTTCTCTTCCAATGATGAGTATTATTTGATATACGCATGTTGATTCACTTGTTATCTGCACGATATGATACCTTTTTATTTTTTTTTCACTTTTCAGGTGAAATATTCTCCACTAAAATTATTTCTCCACTAAAATTAAATAGGTATTAAATTCTATTAATACCTATTTCCATTTGCTTCCAAGAGTTGACACAGATTCATTGAGTGGATTTTCAAAAAAAAAGTCTGGTTAGTTTGTGACATGAAATTTTACAAGGGAAAAAAATGTTATGCTCTTACTTAAATTTGTATAACACATCAACCACACCCAATTTGTTCATTTAAATTTACACATTTTATTTGAATGAAATATTATTTACAAAATGTATTTACTGAATCTAACATACAGAAAATAAATAAAGTGAAAAATGCAATCTATTTGTTTTTGTTCCTTAATCTTCTTATTGTTAAATTTGCACTTAAATTTGTTGTTCAAAGGTTCTTCCCATGCTTGTGGAATTGCAATCATGTGGTTTTTGACAATGTGACTCTCATCTGAAAGTTAATTTTCATTTGGTGATCGTTGGGAATTTATTACCGTAGTAAAATTAAGGGCTGCATATTTATTTTTTTGAAAACGATACATATACTTCTGAGAATTATTAAAAGCACAGAATCTTTCGTTATGTTTCCAAAAGCATTTAAAAGTACACATTATGTTTTCACGTTTTGGGCATCCAATTTCATTTAAATCAAGAACAGGCCTCCCTATTAACCTCGTTAATGTTTTTGATTTTTCTCTTCCTTTGGTGAGTCATGTTTGATATTTGCATGTTGATTCTATCATCCAATTTCTTAGTTTGTCTACAGATAGTGAACCAATTTCCTACTTCAGCTGATGGGTATATTTTATTACCCAAGAATTCTGTTTTTTAACTCTTTCAGGTAATTCTTTCCAACTACATGGCGATTTTGTCAATGCATATCTTACAATAATTCCATCAGAAATACAAATTTCTTTAGGAAATAAATTTGAACTCTTATTCAAAAGAAATTGACAATCGATTAATCCAATTATAACTGAAAATTCGTATTTTTTACCCACTGTCGATTTTTTATAATCGTTCCTTCATTCTTCTTCTTCTTCTTAGATTACTTCATATGGCATCACAAATAAATAGTTATTATTATTATTATTATTATTTCACTGATTATTAGCTGTGATCTTATATTTTATTTTATCTTTCTTTTACAAAATTCTAAAGAATTAGAACTTTTTACAAAGAAACATTCAAATAATTTTGTGGCTTACCCGTTATTTTTACATTACCAAACACAAAACACCACAACACAAAACAGCAGCTGCAGTGGATGAATGATTACCTTGAGTCCAAAGTCACTTGCCTCTATGGTTTTTTCTTATAGTACTGTTTACCCTTACTATATGCCCTACCCTGACCATTCCTTCAAAAATGAAGCTTTTGCACAGATGACTCCACGACATGCTTTCGCATGCTGTTGGATATACTGTTAGTGTGTTTTTATCATACTTTGTGTGGGGAAAGGTAAAATTTGTATCTGTGTTATCTGGAGAGTACAAACATTTTTTCTATACCAAACTTTAAGAGTTTAAGTCACATTTTTGGGTTAATTATCTGCTGTCTCTCTGTAAAACAACCAAATTCGAGCAGTTCGGATTTTCTATTATGTGACGAAGTTTTTTCAGATAACTCAAACAATGTCAATAGGTAGCATTAGACAATTTCTAAAATAATCAATTATATGGATATCAGTTTTCAACACTTTTTTCACGTTCCTGGCATTAATTTCACAGTAGTGATTTTTTTAAAATAAATAAACAGAATTGCATTAAGGTATAAAGAGTTGTGGATTTAAATATCAAGTTCTAATCAGAATATCTGAGTAAAAAATTCACTGTGGAAAAACACAACAACAAAAGCACACATTTTTGTTCATTTAAGTTTACAAATGCATATTTTATTTTGCTGAAATACTATTTACAAGTATATTCACTGAGAAAAATTTGAAACATGTACTTACCTAAAAATATTTCACAATATACACTCTTAACATTTTCCAAGGAGTTCAATGAATAAAATTTTTGTTACTCACTGTTTCCTGGTTACAATACATTAAAATAGCTGGTCAAACAAAAGAGATTTTAAATCAGTGCCATGGTAAACACACCTCCATACAATTGATATTGTGTCAGTCTGGAAATGACACCATGCCTCCATAAACATTCTGTGTATTCTTTTGTCAGCAAATATACACAAACAATTTTCGTAAAATGTTCGTAAATGTCCCAAAATAAAGAATCTTTATCGAATTGGATAAAATCTTGAAAGTCTAATTTTACCATTGATGAATTTAAATGATTAGCGATAATTTTCCACATGATACGAATACCTGGTAATTCAGTTTCCAAAAATAGTAAATGATTATCAATGTTGTACATTTTTGGTGAAAATCTCTCAGCTTCTTCAAAACTAATAGAAAAAACTTCAATTCCATCAGCTCCTGTATCATCAGGTATTAGTTCCCAATCTTGGTATTTCAGAATATAACACTCACCGAGGTCCATCTCATAGTCAACTCTTCTTTGCATGTAGCCGAGGATATCAGACCACTTCTTGCATAACTTTTCCCAAGTAGTCCTGGATAAATACATCACAATGTACATGTCTTCTAAAGTAATAATCGGTTTCCATCCTTTCAGAGCTATGTGAAGAGTTTTGTCTTGTGATATTTTCCTGAAGAAAGAACATTTCAATGACTTTCGTGTCTCACCCATTATTTTTCTTTACTTTCCTGGATACAAAACACCACAACACAATACGATAGCTGAACTGGATGAACGAATTGCAGTAACTGCAAAGACACTTGACTCGGTTTTTTTTCATTATAGTACTGTTTACCTTACTGTTAACCCTGACCGTTTCTTCCAAAATGAAACTTTCACACAGATGATTCATAGACACGTTTTTACATGCTGTTGGATATGATGCTGATGGGAGATTAACTTACTTTGTGACATCATTTGGCAAAGCTTATCTCTGCGGCTCGAAGGGTATTCATATTATTTGTCCTTATTATGTTAAGTATTTTATCTTCAAACAGCATTTTGATGTTAGACCATGTGGCTACTTCTCTCACTCATATGTCCGAAATTGTTGGGATGGGAAAAAAATAGCATTAGGTGGTGGAAGCGAGAAGGTCGTCAAGAGGATGAAAGAGGTCTTCCCTGTAATACTTTCCTGCCCCACCCCATATTCTAACCCCTCATACCCCTCTCCTCTAGAAGATGTCTGCTCAGGCTAGTGGAGATGAGCGAGCTCCTTATTTGCAGATATCTTTTAGTGATCTCACTTCCAACTGATACTGATAACTTTGGAGGAAAAAAACAACACATTGAGACATCATAGGGCAAATCTTATCTCTGTGGCTTGAAGGGTATTCTATATTATTTATCCTTATTATGTTAAGTATCTTATCCTCAGAAAGTGTTTTTGATTATAGACCATGTGACTAGTTCTCTCACTTATATGTTCGAAAATTGTTGAGATGGGAAAAAAATAGCATTAGGCAGTGGAAGTGAAATGGTCGTCAAGAGGGTGACAGAGGTCTTCCCTCCAATACTCCCCCACCCCATACTCTAACTACTGATCCCCCCCTCTCCTCCAGAAGATGTCTGCTCAGGCTAGTGAAGATGAGTGAGCTCCTCATTTGCAGATATCTTTTAGTGATATCACTTCCAACTAATACTGATAACTTTGGAGGAAAAAAAAACGCGTTTTTTTTGAGAGCCTATGTAGCTCAATAGAACTGCCGTTTGCACTCTGCAGTGTTTGACCACACGAAGAAAGGATTTGGTGGTTCAAATCTAGTCGCCGACTAGAGGAAATTTTACTAAGCCTTTTTTTGACCAGTTCCCGAGTTAGTTGATCACTGGCATGGGCTAACGGTTTTTTCTCCCGGAAACTCGGATTTTTCATCCCATAAACTCAAGAAAATCGACCATAGAACCCACACTATTTTCAGACATTAAAAATATTGTGTTAGGATTAGAGACCACGAGATGGGGGCACTAGCTTGCCGCCTTCTTCACTGTGTACCGATGAATCAGTGATAGCCTTGGGCCAGCTATCTCTCTCTGATTGGTTACCAGTGGAGATTGAACTGCGCACTCAGTCTCCAAATGTTAGATAGGGTAAACGGCCCCGCCTACTCCCAATACAGGAACAAATAGGCATTAGCTGATTTTTTTTTGATTTGTATTGGAAAGAATATCTAATATAATAATTATGTTAAAAAATATATATAAATATCCCTACTGAGAAATAAAAGTTGGGCTGAGAGGACAACAGTCATTTTGGACTAATGGAAATGAGTTTTACATAGTTGAACTATGTAAAAACCATAGTTCAACTTGTTTTGAAACGTCACATGGAGAAATATTACGTGAATTATATGTAAGCACCAGTGACAAATCATACACTATGAACATCAGTGCAAATCTGAAATCAGAAGAATAAGAAAAAATACAGTCTTTTTCAGTTTATTTAATTTCTGTATGTTAGATTCAGTAAATACAATTTGTTAATAATATTACAGTCAAATAAATGGTAACATAGAAATTAACAATATATATATATATTGCAGACCTAATATTCATTTGAAATAAATTCCTGTTTTTCAACTACACAAAATGTAAACAAACACACAAACAAGCCATCTACTTGAAAACAATAAGTGTATAAAATCCTTAATCAGGAATGAATAATTTTAGGATATGTGTCATAAGAATTTTACACAGTCGTACTTCCCCTGAACTGATAATACCGCACAAAACATCAAAGGGAGAACATGAGTCATGAAAAAGGTGACATTTAAATTGTGGTGTGGGAAGTATTATCAATCCCTCAAGTAAGACCAGGAGAATTCCAATCCCCCCCAGTCAGAAAAGTTCACAAGTAGACAACAATTACCCATCGTTGGCAGATATATTAGTCAGTAAAAGACAGTTTGAGGTTAGACTCACTGCCTTGGGAATAAAAACATCGTATGACCCAATGCTAAGAAATTAACAGTGTACCAAACGGACAGAAAATCTAAGGAACAAAAGTCAAATAGCTTTTCAGGTTATTACAGAAATTTCGTTCTTTTAAGCTTGTGTTTTTTTGTGTGTGTGTTCTGCTGAGGATAAAATTCAACTATTTTGGAATATCTCTTTGCATTAAAAAGAATCATTCTGGAACGACTATAAGTAAATTTAAATTATCATTAGAATTTCTAGACTACATACAAAAAAGTAATTGTAAGCCTTTATCTCTCGTTTATTTTTAATTTATTTTTTTAAAATAGCGTTTGGTTTTTCTCTTCACAGATATATTAGTCAGTAAAAGACAGTTTGAGGTTAGACTCACTGCCTTGGGAATAAAAACATCGTATGACCCAATGCTAAGAAATTAACAGTGTACCAAACGGACAGAAAATCTAAGGAACAAAAGTCAAATAGCTTTTCAGGTTATTACAGAAATTTCGTTCTTTTAAGCTTGTGTTTTTTTGTGTGTGTGTTCTGCTGAGGATAAAATTCAACTATTTTGGAATATCTCTTTGCATTAAAAAGAATCATTCTGGAACGACTATAAGTAAATTTAAATTATCATTAGAATTTCTAGACTACATACAAAAAAGTAATTGTAAGCCTTTATCTCTCGTTTATTTTTAATTTATTTTTTTAAAATAGCGTTTGGTTTTTCTCTTCACAGTAAACAAAAAAAACCACCATTACCCAAACATTAGTAAACAATATAACGTTAATTCGAAAAGAGGTTGTCATTTGCCAATAATCTTTTAGTGATGTCACCTAACTGATAATGAAAACTTCGGAGCAAAATAAAAAAGCATATGTTTGAGGGCCAGCATATAATTAAATTATTCAGAAAAGCCTAAACACAGCCACTATCATGAATCTACTCTAAGAATTCCCATCCTTTAACAGGAAAGAAACACCCCAAAATGTATTGGAAATTTTTTTTTTCTTTAAACTTAAACATAACAATTGATAATTGTAATTTCAATAATTTTAGTTAGCGTATTAATTATAATTTCATATATTTTAGTTAGCGTAATACTAATACTGAATAGTTTTTTTTTCAATTAGAGTATCAACATGGATACATTAGCGACTTTTCATGTCTAATGTGTGTGTGTGTGTGTGTGTGTGTGTGTGTGTGTGTGTGTGTGTGTGTGTGTGTGTGTGTGTGTGTGTGTGTGTGTGTGTGTGTGTGTGTGTGTGTGAGGGACACCAGCATATAATTAAATTATTCAGAAAATCTTTTAGTGATGTCACCTAACTGACAATGAAAACTTCGGAGCAAAATAAAACTGCATATGTTTGAGGGCCAGCATATAATTAAATTATTCAGAAAAGCCTAAACACAGCCACTATCATGAATCTACTCTAAGAATTCCCACCCTTTAACAGGAAAGAAATATCCCAAAATGTATTGGAAATTTGTTTTTTTCTTTAAACTTAAACATAACAATTGATAATTGTAATTTCAATAATTTTAGTTAGCGTATTAATTATAATTTCATATGTTTTAGTTAGCGTAATACTAATACTGAATAGTTTTTTTTTTCAATTAGAGTATCAACATGGATACATTAGTGACTTTTCATGTCTAATGTGTGTGTGTGTGTATGTGTGTTTGAGGGACACCAGCATATAATTAAATTATTCAGAAAATCCTAAACACGGCCGCCATCACGACTTATTCTAAGAATTCCCACCCTTTAACAGGAAAGAAATACCCCAAAATGTATTGGAAAATTAGTACACCCCTCTATAGACAACCAAAGACAAAACATGATGACAATGAAGGATGTGTATCACCCTGGGAAAATTCCAAGATATTGTATCTGAAAACATCCCCACAATTCCATAGGCAAACCAAAACACCATGTGATATCACACAGAGACATATGTTCCCCAGAAATTTCCAAACACATAACGTGACGATTCTTATCTCTAAATATTACCCACAATGCATTAAGCGAACTAAACACACCATGTGATTTCCCTGACATACAAGGGCCCCAGTGAAATTCCAAACATTCCAAACTCTATAATAACACACATCCATGTCACGATTTCTTATCTTATCGTGATCTTGATCTTGTCAGAAATGTCTCCCACCAATCATGACAGGATTCCTTATCCACTAATATATCTCCCTTTTCCATTCAAAACAATAACGTCACTTATTTACAACTACCAAATTATGTCACTTATTTACAACTAACAAATGACGTCACTTATCTACATCTCATAACAACACACACCCACATCATGATTCCTTATCTTATCTCTAATCATCACCGATAATTCCATACGCGAACATAACAAAGAACGTGACGTCACACACACATATGCTCCCCAGAAAAATTCCTAACATTCCAAACTCATGAAGTCACACACAATGACGTCATCTTCTTATCAACCAATGACGTCACGATTACTTATCTTATCTTGTTAGAATGACACCCATACTACTATTGTCCAGTTTTTCAATTACATGACCGGCAGGCTCAACTCACCCAAAGTTTCAACCCTTGGTTGAAACTTTGTGTGATTTGAAACCGCCGGTAATGATAAGTTCCATCGGAACTATAAACGCCACCTGTCGTGAATGCATTGAAACTAAGAAATATATAGTTAGTGTTGTTATGACAGTTTCAGTTGTTATGGAATTCGGCTGACAAGAATTAGCATTTCAACTGAACAATAGTCGGTTGCCTTTGTCTTTGGATCGCGCGATCTTTTGTTAATTGCACCAATCATATGCACGCCTTCATAGCGGCTCTCACGTGTAAAACAAAATTTAATTTGTACGTATAAGATTGAATAATTTATAAGTGTATAAAAGGATATCACATGTAAATCATCGACGCGCCAGCAAAATTCTCGGATGTGGCACCTCTGGCACGTGCCTTAGGTTCGTCATCTAGGGTCTATACTGACTGAGCTACGGAGCCTCTATATTTATTAAATACAGTGTAATAAAATACTGTAGATACTGTTAGATAAAAATACAAATTACTATACTATTACACTCACTTTCTGGGATCTGAATTCAGCCAATTACAAGGAAGGATTTTTTTAATTTTTAAATTTTTTTTATGTGCGTCTTGTCTGATATATCTTAGAATAGACAACGGAACGAAGATTAAATCAATATAATATAAGGAAAATGACACTAAATTCTTTAAATTACATAACTTGAGTAATTAATATATATATATTTTAAAAAGTATGAACTCGGAAATATTTTGAATAATAACATGAAAAAATCCTGAATACTATTTGTTTAACACTTTCATTGCCAGGCTGAAAATTGGAATTTCGTGTGGTGGCCAAATTTTTTTATTTTTTTCATTTAGTTAGCGACGTCCACGCGATAACGCGTGATCGGCCGTTCGGTGAGGACTCGCCTCGCGCGATATCGCGTGATCGGCAATGAACGTGTTAAGAACAACGTTCTTCATTGTTAATACCACTATTCCCTACTTGATCAAGACTGATAAAAAAATAAATAAAAATAAAAACATCATATCAGTTATGTCTTCTATTTTCCAGATGAAGAAAATGGTCAAAAAGGGGGATGATAGCTTCTGGGGGGAGACGGAAAAATTTGACAGAAGAAAATTAATAATAATAAAAAAAATGGAGAAATGATTTCTGAACAGTATTTATTTCAGTTTTATTTCTTGTCGATAACGATCGAAATAATTTCAACTGGAATTAGAATGTGTGTCATGAAAATGGCTATTATTAGAAGCAGGACGAGAAGGAGATTAGGAAAAGATTAACTGATTTATAGATGCTGATCGGAAGGTCTCCTGATATCTTACTACCACGAGGTTCGGTTTGTATACAGCAATAAAGATGTTCTAACAATCCTGCTGCTATTCGAATAAAAATTCTGAAAAGAGCTAAAGGAGGTTCTAAGTCTGCAAAGTGCCCTCGAAGAGTGTCATACATTTAAGATGGAGGGAAAAAATAAAAACGGAAACTTTTGTTTAGACGTTTCTAATGAGCAAGCTGGCAATGGTGTTTAACTGGAAAAAGAATGTCATCTACTAACCTGTAGATTTTGTTGGCATTTCCTTCATCTAGGAAAGTATTATTTATTATATTATTCATTATTTATTATATTATATTATTTGTTATTTATTATATTATTTATTACTTATTATATTATTTATTATATTATATTATTTGTTATTTATTATATTATTTATTACTTATTATATTATTTATTATAATATATTATTTAAGTATTATTTAAAAGGAGCTGCTTTGAAACAGGTCACACTACTAGATGGCACGGCAGGCAGATTTGATAACATTTCAGCCATCAATTAATGGCAATGTAAGACACAGGATATATGTTTAAAATATGTTTTTGATTTCTCTTATATGAATTATTTTAATTAACTGCAATAAAGCAAATTTCTGAACATAAAATTGCTGTTTATTTTAGTGTTATTATGAATAACATCTAATGCTTTTATTTAGTGTTTTATAATAATTATCACGGCAACATTTAGAACGCATCGAGGTTTGTGATCGGCACTGGAACTGTCTATTGCATGAATAATGGAGTTCGTTAAGTTTTCTCGGACTGTTATTTACTTATTCATTTATTTGCAAAAACATATGAAGCATAACAAAAATTAAGATGTATTTAACACTATTTCCCCCCCCCCCCCCAATATTTTACTAAATATTTGATTATTTCAGCTTTCGCGCGACTTCGAAAGGCGTTCGTGTTCTTTTAACAACAGCGCAATCTGTGTGAAATCATACCTGACATGTTCACGTTCAAGAAATTCATTAAATATCCACTGTTTCTAAATAAAGGCATATTTACATTCGAGTTGATCGGAATAAGCGCAATCGCACTGTTTATTACTTTTTAGGAATTTCATCATGAAGTGTATTCACATCGCCGTGGTTGTTCTGAGTTTTTTCGTAACTATAGTAAATTTGACGACATTATCATCGAAGAAAAAACTTCTTGTATCGGTGCTTTCAAGAGGTAAATTATTTAATTTTCTTTTTTAAAAAAATTTCGAATGAACTTGATTCAAGACGAAAACAGTAATATTTTTTATGTAATATTATATAGCAGACGTCAAAGTGTATTTTTAGTCAAGTTGAAAAGCAGACGATAATATTTAACGTAATGCAATTAGTTCAATCCGTACATCACATAATTATGAATCTGACGATAAAAAACATGAGGAATGATATATAAAAATATGGAGACTGATATTTTTATAGCAGCTTATTTTCAAATATATATTATCTATTATCTATTATACAGTATATATTTATTACATAAATAATATATCTATTATATATTAAACTTTTTTATTGCACATTTTAAGACTACACTAAAGACAATTTTTTAATTCAAGAGAAATAGCAAAACTACGAGAAAGCGTAAATAATAATATTATCTAATAGTAGGTAAAAGAATTAAATGAGACAGATAGAAACAAAAGAAATGAGAGGGAAGAGAAACTCTATACCCAACTATCGCTATGACAGATCTTAGAAGAGTAGAAAATTAAATCACACACACAAAAAATTATCGTCTGTTGCAACATTGTAGTAATGGTAATGTCTCCATTTCTATAGTATCAGACTGCCATAGTTGTTATAGTTTCCATTTTCACTTTCCAACTAGTATAACTTATTTATTATTATTATTATTTTTTAAAATCAGTTTCCGAATTAGTAGTCACTCTATTTCAAACAACAATACTAGTTAGAGTAAAAAAATAAAGATGGCAGCAGTTTTCATCTGCAGTCTTCTCAATCGTTGGCAGCTGTGAATTCAACTGCTACCGACAAGTATCGATGAATAAATTATGTATTTCGTTTAATCCTTTATCCAAGTGTAAGCAACTCGTAGTAAAGGTGGACTAAACTATCATCACTTTCCTTAGTATTTCCCATAATGGAAAGCACATCTCCTTGCAGACATGTATAATGCTATGCATTATGGGAAGGGTCACTAGCCAGATCGGTTTTCCTGTTTAAGTGCGGGGTTTACCTCTCCAAAAACCCCGGATGACCCAATAATGAGCAACCCGCAGGATCAAGAACTCAGCGTTGTTCCCCTTCAGTAACAGGCTCACCCTGTCACTCAGTAGGATACTTAGGACTTCATAAAACTCAGGGGTTATCTCTCGGTAACATTTAATGGTACAGAAAAACTTTAGCCGAGTCTAAAAAATCTCAGTTACAAAGTTTAACATTATAACAAAACAAGCATCATATCAGTGCAACAGAAAAAAATTTTATCACTGCTTATTACTTGGTTAAGAATGATCGCCCATTCAGTGACCATGAAGATTTAATTAAAATGGAAAAGAAAAACGGACTTGATGTTGGGATAACTCTTCATTCACGTTACAGTGCAGCCGAAATAATCAAACATATTGCATCAGAATTTAAAGAGACAGATATCAGAACGTACAGGTGCTGATCATAAAATTTCCATTTCAACAGATGAGTCAACAACATTAGGCAAGCAATCTGCTTTAATAGTCTATATTAAAACTTTCATAAAATTATAAAATTATATTTTATAATTTTATGAAAAAATTATAAAATATAAATGCAAAGATAAAATTATATTTCTTGACTTAATTACTCTTGCAAATCAAAATGCTGAAACAATCACTAACGAACTTCTTAAATGCCTTTGCTCATACGGTTTCAATGAGTATTACCTGAAGAGAAATCTGATTTCTTTGTATGTGACGGTGCAAGTGACCTAGTTGGTAGATCCTCTGGTGTTGGGAAATTGCTTTAGAATAAACTGCAACAACCCAATATTTTTATTTGGCACTGTCTTAATCATCGTTTGAAGTTGGCTGTTCTTGACTGTATTGCTGACATGAATGCCATTAATCATTTCAGAAGTTTCATTGACACCAAATATGCCTTATTTAGTCAATCACCAAAAATTATGACAGAGTTGCAAACAGTAACCTCAAGCTTGAGTGTCTAGTTAACTAAAATTGGAAGAGTCCTAGATTGTCGTTGGGTTGCTAGTAGTTTCAGATCTGTGTCTGCAGTATGGAATGAAATATATATATATATATATAGCATTAATTGTAGTGCTATTATTTCAAAGAAGCAGTTTCTGATTTCAGAAGTTTCTTTTAAATTTCATTTAAAAGAAACATCTTTTAAATTTTATTTAAAAGTGAATGAAATCCAGTGCCGTAACGAGGGCTTGGCGAAAGAGGCGCCCACCACGGGCGCAACTAGGTTTAGGGCGCAAAATGTAAAAAATAAAAATAAATAAATAGATATAAAAGTCCGCTATTTTATATTGTATTTTTGAATTTCGGCAATACGCCGCTTTAGACACACAAATTCTGCAACTCATTTTGATGGGGTTAATAGTAAGTATTTAACATATTGCATTTAGTAAAATTTAACTTGTTACATTTAAATTTTTCAAAATGTTTGTCATTTTAGGGTTAGGGGGGGGGGCGCAAGTTAGACACTTGCCACAGGCGCTTCATACTCACGTTACTGTACTGATGGAGTCTATCGAGTTCCTGAAGGACTTAGCAATAATGCATGATGTTTTGGAAGAACTGGAAAACTTGTCTCTGCAGCTTGAAGAGAGAACTTGCACAGTAAGTCATGCAGACAAATTGATCAAAAGAACAATTCGGTATATAGGACCATTGAAGGAAAAGCCAGGAGAAAAGGAAACGGAAGCCGAGAAAGCATCAGAGAGCATGAATTACTTTGGGATCTCTTTGACGAATAATAAAAGACTAATAGGTATTGATAGACTTCAATTCCTTACAAGCATTATTAATAATCTTGAAAGACGTTGCTTTACCACTGTTGCATCACATCAAAAAAGTAAAGATGGCAACCATGAAACTGAAAGTTATAACCAAATTTGACTGACTTTGAAATTTTAAATCCTGATACGTGGCCTGAAGATGAAACAGAAAACTTACGATATGGCGAAGAAAATATTAGAAAAATGTGCACAAGATTCCGCCTTGAAAATGTGCAATCCATTTTAAATGGATTTCGAGAGTATTTCGACGAAGGAGGGAAGAAGATATCTGTTGTTTTGGCCCCTTTGTCAAATGCTACGTAACTGCATGAGTGTGAACGAGGATTTAGTGCTATGAATTACAATTACAAAGTTACGCACAAAACTCTTAATGAAAAACGTTTCTGCTGTGATATTCATCAAGCTTAATGGACCACCACTTTACACATGGAATGGGCTTCCTTACGTCAAGTCGTGGCTAGTGCATCACCGCTCAGTTGAAGATCGACAATCGCAACATGTAGCAGAAAAAAAAAAAAAAAAAAGACGAGAGCAGGAAAATTTGGAAATTATTTTGACAAGGTAGGCCTAAATGTTAATAGCGTATTATTTATAATTTTAATTTTAATTGAAGTAACACCTAAATGACCATCAATGCAGGCTATTGGATGATTAAAATTATTCCAATGAAAACGATGAAAGAATTACATAAAGACATGGTGTAATTTTGCATCATCATCATCATCATCATCATCATCATAATATTTTTATGTATCGTACTGTCTGGGTTCTGGGGTTAATCACGTGTTTAGGGCAATCCTTTGTACACTGTTATTTTTTATTATTCTCTGTTAGTCTGCCAGATTATCCCACCCAGTTGGGCGGAGCATTAATCACACGATCTCTCTCATCTCGTAGGGCGTACCACAAGCCTTCTTCTCCTCTCAGAACCACGTCCACCACTCTGCCATATGGCCGTCACAATAATTTTTTTAATTAAAAATTTTTTTATTATTATTATTTCTCAATTACATACATTATATGAAGACAATTATGCATAACAAATACTTTCTTGTACATAAATTTTTTTCAATAATAATAATAACAATAACTGTTTACAATATATATTATTATAATATTCATAATGATGATTATTACAGATGTTTCTTTGCAATTTTACACTCTATATATACAATATCAATGGATATAATCACTCTATATTGCATACTTTTGTTACAGGTATTACATACTTTTGATTACATATGATACATTACTTATATTTGTTCACATATGATACTTACATTACATACATTTCTTTACATATAATACATACATTACATACTTTGGTTTACATGTGGTACGTACATTACATGCACTTGGTTACATATGATATATCTTGGATGAGAATTAATTTCTCTGCTTTCATCCTTGAAACTTATATGTAAGCTTATCTGAGGATGACACCAGTTGGTTATTATTTATTTATTTATTTATTTATTTTTTATTTTTTTTGCTGTGTTGGGAAGCTGCGAAATCTATGATTGAGAAATTCGCGTGTGCGCGCGCACTCACACGCACGCACACAATAACTTGGAATGTATTGATGTGTCGCTGAACTGGAACGAATATATTGTTTCATTAAGTTTGTATGGTATTTTGGGTGTGTGTCTCTTGTCCATATTATGTCCTTAGAGCTCTTTTCCGGCTATTGTAGTTTGTAAGGTTTCTGTGTTCAAAAGGTAATTTGTTTATCATGATGTAGAAGTTTCGCGTGGCCTTTCCGTAGTGATTATTGTATTTATATGTGATATAATTAGTAGTCTGAGGTCCTTGTTGTACGGTATGTATTTCTGACTGTCCTGTAGTTGGCATCGAAATAATGTTTTAGCAAAGCTGCATAGTGACATAAATGTTTTGCTGTCAGTATTTTGTGTTCTGACATTGCAATGTCTATAAGGTCGTTAATTTCTCTTTGTTCCCAAAAGATCAGTTTTATCATTTTGTACTGTAGCGACATTAATCTATTTAATTTGTAGGGTGCACAGCATACGTTGTTATAGCGTATCTTAGAATATTTTGGCATAGTGCTTTGTATATTAATGTTTTTAGGCGTATGGGAACTATGTCTTTTAACCTGTAGAGTTTCCATTTATTGTTCGGAGTTTGTTGTGTAGATGGTTCATGTGGCTATTCCAGTTCATATCTGCATCGAAGTAAATTCCAAGGTATCGTATTGTTTCAACTTGAGTGATTGTAGTGGTTTTGCTGTTCTGTGTGTTTTTTATGTTGGAAAGTGGATGTTGGATGGTTACATATTTGTTATCAACTGGTCGAGTCAGTGGATTTCTGAATATCATTAATTTTGTCCTTTCTGAGTTTAGGTGTTATGAGTTTTTCGTGAGCCAGTCTATGATCAAATTTATGTCATGTTGCATATTTGTTTGGGTTATGCTTGCGTTATTATGGATGGATATTATTGCTGTATCGTCTGCGTATTGGAACATCTTACCTTTGAGTGGTAGCTGATTAATATCGTGCGTGTAAATGTTGAATAGAGTTGGTGAGAGTACAGCTCCCTGTGGTACTCCACAGATTACTGGTAGCTCTCTGCGCTTCGGTTTGACCCGATACGTGTGATATGCTTTCTATTTTGAAGGTAGTTTGAAGTAGTAAATAATAATAATAATAATAATAATAATAATAATAATAATAATAATAATAATAATAATAATAATAATGTCGCACTTCGTGCTCTGGATTTTTGTTTCCAAGGGAGAGTCCTGGCACTATTTCTTTTAGGACTACACCCCTGGGTTCGGTACTAACCGCGGTTTCAGGTATCCGCGGGGTGTCTTGGAAAGTATCCCCAGTGGATAAGGGGGAGGGGATTACTGTATTTAGTTTAGTCCTTTATCCAAGTGTAAGCAAACCAAGTTTGCCCCTGAAGTATCTTCAGGACCGGGCAACTCGTGGCAAAGGTGAACTAAGTTCTCATCACTTGACTTAGTATCTCCCATAATGCAAAGCACATCTCCTTGCGTACATGTATAATGCTATGCATTATGGGAAGGTCACTACCCAGACCGGTTTCGACCTTTATTTGATAACTTACACTTGGATGAAGGATTAAACTAAAATATATAATGTATAGTCTAACCAAGTAAAAAAAAAACTTCCAACATTCTTCTATAATCCAGAGTAATTTAATAAGAAGGTGTGACACCTTTTGGCAACTGGCATATGGAAATACGAGTTCTGTATTGCTTCAACCTTGGTATCTCCTCTGTATCTGGCTCCCACTGACGAGACCCTTAAAGGTTGAAAGCGGTTGGAAGCTTGGATGATGAATGGCAAATGCTGTATAGTCAATGAAGTTCTAACTGAAGCTCGGCTGTTGCTGCTATCCAGGTGGGGAGGTAATGAATGGCAATGTTGTAGCCCATGAAGCTAATTGAGGGACCGCTGTTATCCTTCAGGTGAGCCTGCCACTGGGCAGAGCCAACTGAGAATTCTTCTCAGTGATGGGGTGAGCCTGTTACTGAGGGGAACAACGCTCAGTTTTTTATCCTTCGGGTTGGTCATTGCTCATTGTTGGGCGATCTGGAGGATCGCACGAGTTTTGGAGATTGACCTACACTTAAAAAGTCAATAAAGGTCGAAACCTATCTGGGTAGTGACCCTTCCCATAATGCATTATACATGTCCGCAAGGAGATGTGCTTTGCATTATGGGAGATACTAAGGAAGGTGATGATAGCTTAGTCTACTTTTACCACGAGTTGCCTCTGTCCTGAAGACACTTCAGGCGCAAACTTTGTTTGCTTACACTTGGATAAAGGATTAAACTAAATATATAATTTATAGTCTAACCAAGGGGGGGGGGGGAACTTCCAAGTATCGATGTAGTTCAGCTGCCTATCTATTTCCAAAAATAAGTTAGGGTTAACGAAGTACGGCTTACTTCTTTTAGAGTATAATAAAAGCATTAGATTTTTTTTTATTTCAATATATTTCTGAAAATTGCTTTTTTTTTTTTTTTCTTTCAGAGGACTACAAGAACGAATGCACAAAAGAGCTCGACACTTTTAAAATTACCGATGACTTCAAAGATATTACTCGGCGACCCATTAATGTCAAGCCATTTCCTCGTCGACTATTGAAAACAAAAATGACTTTGTATACTCCAGAAAATACCCAAGAGGGTCGAGAGCTTAGTGTATGTAACGATGAATCTATCACAAAGTCTACCTTCGATCCAGAACGCTATACAAGATTCATTGTTCATGGTTTTGTGGATCGGGAGAACTTTGGACCGTGGATTCAGGTAAATTAAAAAAATATAATAATAATATGAATAAAATTATTATTACGAAAAATCTAGTAATATGATTACCGAAGTAATTTAAAGCATTAATTAATAAATGAAGTAATGCTTTAATTAATTGATATTAATTTTAATTAATATTCTTCTGAAACTATTTCCAGGAGCTGAAAAACGAACTGTTATTGCTTCATCCTCAAAACGTTATTGTCGTAGACTGGAGTAAAAGCAATTTATTCCCGTATTATCAAGCGGTTGCCAACACCAGGTATATTGGCGCTGAGATCGCTCAACTCATAGAGAAAATGAAGGTAGAGCTATTGAATTGTTACTCTTGGCATTTATGAATTTCATAACTGCATTTCAGTTATTTTTATTTATTTATTTATTTATTTATTTATTTTATTAAATAAATAAATAAAAATAATAATAAAAAAAATAAAACTATTGTCTATCTATATATAAAAATACTAAGCTCAGACTATCGATGAATCACATATATATAGAGAGTGTGATCTCTTTTTTTATACCAGAGGAGATTGCATGTATGTTGTAGTCGTTTGATAGAAACGCTTGTATCCAACACATTTCATAAATAGAGATAACAGTCTACTGTGAATTTATCAATCCACTATGCGAACTTCAGTCCTCCACCATGGTTAACGTTTCCGCTGTTCTGTGGCCCATGGTTATTATAGTTCGCCCACCGATTTGAGGTCCCTCGAAACTACTGCGCATGTCAGAAAAAGGAGAATCCATTCCGATAATAGGGTAATCAGTCTGTCTTCTGGGAGGTAATAATAAACAAACTGAGTTTGTTTATTATTACAGGTCGGAAAATTTAGCTTTTCTTTTACGAACATTGCTGTTTTTAAAGTGTAACTATTTTGCTTGTATAACAGTTGGAAAAATGTACGTAGAGTGTTAATACGTGCAAATACTACGTTCTACATAAAACAATGTCACTTCGCTCCATGATAAGTTTCCTTTTATTCTGGGACTTTTTAAAACAAAATCCGATTTCATGAAGTATTTTCCTTAAAGTTTCTCTTTTCCAAGGAAAATTAATTTTTTCTTTAAGCACAGGAATCAATTTCGGAACAGTTGGCACTCTTTTCTCGAATACGTAAAATTCGTGAATAGCTCTTCTTATAACGTCTACATCAAAATCATTCAAAGCTACGGTTTCGATGGTTTTACTCTGGCGCTTTTTTTTTTTTTTTTTTTTTTAGGAGATTTAAATTTTGGCTTACCTTCACCTTTTGATTCCCTACGAATTCTTTTAACAGTCGACCCCGATACGCCCGCAATTGCACTTGCACGTTTTATGACTTGAGAAAGGGGAACAAGAAGACGGCCTTCTGACGATTCTTTTTCGCAGAATGTCAGCACATTATTCAATATTCTTTTGCAAGAGCTACTGAAACGTGTAACAATAGAACTTGTTGACTGTACTGGATCCATCATACAAATTAATAATAAAAAAATAATGCAAAAAGAGAACAACAAAAATCAAGCTAGTACTAGTACAGCGACAGACAAGAAAGCACGCGATTTCGCATGTTGGCGACCAATTCGTACATCCTTCATTTCTTTCTTCCCTTCAGCATGAATCGACTATTCTTGGCACAAAGCCAAGAAGGGACCTAGAAGTGGTGGGCGAACTATACTCACTTACACTGGTATAAATTGTATATTTGTATATTTACAATGGATCTGCTAGTCTACGCTAGTCTCTAGATCAAGAGAAACTTGTCCAATCACGCTTGATATTTCTGATGTAGTTAATTCAGTTTTACTTTCAGTCTTTAGCTAGTCAATTTCTGGTTATATATTTACAATCACCTTTCCATTCTTGTCACAAACACATCACATTCCATAGGCTCTTCCGCTTCCAAATAAATAAAACAAAATAAAAAAATAAAAGAAAGTACTGTTTAAAAAACACAGAGCATAAATACAAAGATTCAAAGTAGTTGTAATCATTAGCGTGCTTAGCGTATACGATCTATTTACGAGCATATACTCGTAATGTAATTTTCAATAAACGTTAACTAATACCTTATTTACAGTGCTTATTTTAACCATAATTTATTTACTTATTTCTAACTAAGTTTCGCATCCTAAAGAGTTTTACTCAAGGTCAACTTATAAACAAAGTGACAAGATTTCTAGTACATTTCAAAAAAAAAAAAAAAAAAAAAAAAAAACGGATCACATATTTCAACTAATGAGATACATTAAGATAATCTTAGTGTAAAAAAATAATAACTGTTAAAGAAATGGAATTCTTTTAACATGGAATTTATTCATCTTTAAACAATAAAGTTATAACATGATGAAGTTCTATAACGAAATCACGAAATCTTGACGTCTGCTAGAAAAGCGGTCTTCAAATAGTATTGATTAATAGTTTCCATAAATACTGAATATTAAATATTGATTTAACATATGCTGAAAGAATATTTAAACGTTAGTGAATGGAATGTAGACTGCGTCACAAATAGGAATGAAAATGACAAAGATGATTATGTTTCCGTACATTTCTTTCTCTTCTTTTACAGAAAATCGCAGGTTTGAAAGAGGAGCTATGCCATATTATTGGCCATAGCCTTGGGGCTCACGTTGCAGGATATGCTGGTGAACGTCTAAAGAATTTGGGACGAATCACAGGTTTGCTTCATTATAAGTCTGTAAACATAAATCTTTATTTCTGCGATAACGTTTTTTGAGAATTTATTTTAATGGATTTAAGAATTATTAAAATCATTTCGAAAACAACATAACTTACTATGATGTAAATAATTATTCATATATAATAGGATAAAACTTGTGAAGTAGTGAAGACCATGGCAAAGGAAGGAGAATAATAATAAACAATAAGAGGCAATAATAAGAAATGATCGCTACATCAGGAGAAAAAGGAGCAATCCGGTTTCTTTTGCGCCATTAAAAAGCACTAATTGACAGAAATTAAACAAAGATAAATACCAACGACCAATTTCATGTACAGGTAGTCCAGACTTACATAAATTCGCAAATTATCGTGAAAGTGATATAATGGACAAGAAAAGAGTAAATTATAAAAACGTTAATTAACCTGACTATCTTTTTTGCACACCATCCAACAGCGGTTTTCAGGAAGGCAGACAGTCTACGTGGGGTGATGCCTGCACTTTCTTCAGTATCACTTTTAACACAGGAGTAAGTTAGCCTGTCGCATAAGGGAGATGGCAGGGTTTTATCTCCTACCAACTCGGGTTTTTCATCCGGAAAAATAGAGAAATCGACGATAACAACTTGCGCAATTAACAGACGTAGTACACTGGCCTCATAGCCTAAAATTGTTTTGGCCATAAAAACAAAATAACCTAACCTTTTCTTATTCTTATTTGCTTCTATTATTTATTGACTTTTCGTTCTAATAGTGGTTATCACACTAAGGAAAAGTTTTCCAAATATCGATATACAGCACCACTAATCACTTTTAACGAACTCCTATTATTGACTTATTCGACTTATTTTTAAAAAGGGGAGGAGTCCTTGGTCGAGTAATTTTTTTTTCCTTTTTTTTTTTTTGTGGCGAATAGGATTTTGCATAAATTTTCGAGTTCTGAATATATTCCATAATAATAATATAATAAATCTATAAATATTTATACAGCTATATTTATTTATTAACGTTGACGTTTAAATTAAAATTTCAGAAAAATGAAACGAAAGAGGAAATTAAACTAGAATGTCAAAAAATATGTTTATCTCTGAAAAAAATCCTCTATGTGTGTGTAACCCCGCTGCACATTCACGACAATTACTCCTATGTACTGTATATTTATATATTTATATTTATAACTGTTAATATATAGTATAGAACTGCTTTTCTTTTTCATTTTTAGCTCTTGATCCTGCAGGGCCTTTCTTCGAAGGAATGCCTCCTTCAGTTCGTGTGGACCCCACGGATGCTCTCTTTGTTGACGCTATCCATACGGATGCAAAATCTCTTCTGTATACTGGTAATTCTTTTGCTTTTCTTACAAAATTTATTTCAAAGAATATAAAGCTCAATGTGAAAAGCTCCAGGATATATATTTTAATTCTTATTTGTGTTTCATATGTGAAGATAATAGGTTCTAATATGAAAAATAAAACATCCTTGCTCATTTACAAATTACTATTACAAGATGCGGAAGAGATTGGTCAACTGAGTGTTTATTTTGACAAAACCTATCAACCTAATGAATGCAGCATTGCGCCACTATATCTTCACTGGATAAACAAACTCAAGTATATAAGAAGAAGACTGGAGCGGTTGCGTGAACTGAATAAGAATTCAGCAATAGGGACTGACTGGTTATCAGCACACATGCTAAAAGTGTTCGGTTGAATAGACTATGCCTTTGCCCAGACTGTGTATTTTGAGTCTCAGACCAGGGAAGATTCGGCAAAAATGGAAAGAATTATTGATAATTCCATTGCACAAGGGTGGTTCAAAGACGGATGTATCCAACTATCGACCAATCAGTATCTCAGGAGTGGTGGTGGTGAAGATTTTGGGAAAATTAGTTAGAGCTCTCGATCGCACTTTGCGAAGTGTTACTACTGAAAAGTCCTACGAGTTCTACTCATTTGAAGACATGCCTGTAGAAAGAAAATTAATGGTTTGATAGATGGAGTGCGTAGTTAACTTGTTGAGGTTCCAATTTTTTTACGTAGGTTATATTTATATTTCATATTTACCCACAGTATATTTTTTCGTTTTTTCTCTAATTCATATACTGTAGACATTTACTTGCATTCTCATTCTCTCTTTGCTAAGGTCTCGGTATGCAAAGCCCTGTAGGGCATGTCGATTTTTATCCAAACAACGGAATAAACCAGCCAGGATGTAAAGTACTACCGGTGTTCAGTGCACTTCCTGAACGTAAGTAATGGTTCGCTATAAAAAAATGACAATGATTATGTTCTTGGTCATTACTAGGATCTATTTAAAAATAAAACGAATTTTATTCAAAATAAATTGAATATAATTACATCTTATAAAATTCGTATAAGTTTAATTCTACTTAAATTTATCTGATGTTTATTTGAATTTTATTTTGAATAAACTGCGAATATAATTCATATTAATTTTTTTTTTTTTTACAGTATTACGTCGATTTGTGGGTTGTAGCCATCAACGCTCCGTAGATTTCTTCACCCACTCAATTAATTACAAAGAACCCGCACCTGTTGGATATGCTTGTGAGGACTGGGAATCGTATATGAAAGGAAGCTGTATGAGCTGCAATAATGGAAGCGATTGTGCCATTATGGGTTTTAGAGCAAACGAGTCTTCATCTGAAGACATGCCTACAGAAAGAAAATATTTCTTGCAAACGACAGGAAAAAAACCATTTTGGTGTAAGTCGTACTTGGATTACTTTTCTTTTCCTTTTTTGATACACGGTCGAAAGTTGTACCATAGTAATGTGTCTTTAGCAGTGAAAAGTAATTATGTTGCTGCGGTCTAATTTTCTAATTAAATTTATCATTTATCTGGATGATGTGAAGAATAACGCAGATATAGCTGCTACAAAAAAGTCAATCATCGATCAGTTGTAAACTCCACAATACTTCGTAACATTGAGTCTCATAAATTCAATGAAAGCAACGAAGCACAGACAGATACGACATACGTATATACACACGCACGCACGCACGCACACACGAAAATATTCACTATGTTAACACAAACATCTAGAACATCATATTAACACAAGGGGAGACTATTGACTTCCATCGATCTAAAGTTTACTGGCAGATTCATGGATGATCAATGAGTGATCACCTGATACACAGCAAGTTCTGTACTCCTATTACAAAAATAGCTCATATCGTTCTAAGGAATGTATTGAATGTAAAGAAGGCTTCTGTCCAATTTCAGCTTCATCCTAATAATTTTAGATCACAAATACACACACACACACCAGACCCAATATGACATTACTTTCTCTTTCTGTTAATAGCACTAATTGCATATTATTATTTACATTAAGCATATCTCGGAATATCCAGAATGTAAAGGTAAATTGAAACATTCCATCAACTGAAATCCTGTATGATCCTTTCAGAAGTTTGTAAGTCTCAATCATGTCATCTTTCTCCTTTTGCTAGTGTTTGTAATCTACAATTCTCAATCTGTCTTCATAATCAGTATTACACAATCCTCATATCATCTCTCTCTCTCTCTCTCTCTCTCTCTCTCTCTCTCTCTCTCTCTCTCTCTCTCTCTCTCTCTCCCACATATCAGAATCACAACGGAAACCAGGACACAAGACCCGCACACAATAGTCCAAGTAAGGTCTTATCAAGGCCTTGTAAAAAGGCAAAATAGCATCCTTATCTTTACACGTGAACGTTCGTTTCAGCATTGCAAATATCTTTTGAGTTGTATTTGCAATCTTTGCTATATGACCCTTGAACTTTAGCTTCTGTCTACTAAAAATCCATGATCGCTAACTTCATCAGTTTCTTCTAGCATAATCCCACCAACATAATATTGGATATCTAATCATGCCAAAGTGAATGACTTTACACTTACTGACATTGAACTGACATCCATTTGCCCATGTCCATAATGCCAGCCTATTCAAAGTATTTTGCAAGTACTGCATATTAGCAGCATTCCTGATTAGCCTACCTATCTTTGCACCATCAGCAAATAGCTGTACTTCGCTTCTCAAATCTTTCCGAATATCACTAATGTACAGATGAATAACAGTGGACCAAGCACTGATCCTTGTGTTACACCGCTGGTTACCTTAAATCTTGCAGGCTCATATTCCTCTGTATACCACTTTTTGATATCTGTTAGTCAGCCACTCTTATCTACGCTAATATTCTATAATCCACTCATATTCTCCAACTTATGCAACAATCTTCTATGCTGTATTCTATCAAAAGCCTAGCAAAATACAAAAAAGGTATCATGGAGTATCCATTACCCTTGTCTAGTTCAATGGTAACATTGTTATAGAATGTGAGCAAGTTGCTAAGACATAGCGTTCTCTTAGTAAATCCATGTTTAGGATTGCAAAGTAGAGATTCACTGAAAACCCGTTTCTCAATGTGAGCTGTAATCAAGAGCTCACATTGAGAAACCACTCCTGAGATACTAATTGGTCGATATTTGCATACATCGATCTTTGCACCACCCACGTACAATGGAATCACCATACATTCTTTCCATTCCGGAGGAATCTTCCCTGTTCTGAGACTCATATTAAACAGCCTTGTCAAAGGAATAGCCAGTTCAGTTGAATCCTTATTCAGTTTGTGCAACATCTCTAATACCTCATCCTCATGCACCTGAGTTTCTTTATCCAGTGAAGAGGTAGCAGTGAGCTCAATGCCGCCTACACTAGGTTGATAGCTTTTAACAAAATGGGAACTCAATAGTTGAACAACATACTCTTCTGCATCTGTTATCCTCACGCCATATGCATTCAGAAGAGTCCTTCTTTCATATTCATTCTTTATTTTACTTGCAGCAAATCGATAAAATTTTTCTGGGTTGTCTTTATCACGCAGAGTCAGTTTATTTTCATACTCAGACTTTGCTTTCCCTGCAGTAGTTGTGACTATTCTAGCTTGCTGCTTATAATTTTCATAACGGACATCATTCTTATGCATGCGGTATTCCTTCCACATAATCCTTTTCTTACGAATCTCTTGCTTAATAAGATTACACATCTATTTGATTCCTATTCTATTTATTCTTCGTGCTCTCGGGACACATTCTGATATTGCATCATTTAAGTATTGCTTAAATGATGTCGATGCACTGTCGATATTCTTTCCATTCAGGAACCGATCCCATTCCACTGAACTCAGAATACTCCTCAGTTAGTCATAATTTCCTGCTTTGTAGTTTAGCATGTAACCTTTTTTGAATGGAACATTCATAAACTTACTCACTTCCCAAGTGAGTACCGCATAATCACTGTCGCCAACTGGACACAGAATAGTTACGTCTTTAACTGAAACGCCCTCTGACACTATAATCAAATCTAACACTCTTTGACCTCGAGTTCCTTTTGTCACATGCTGATTGAGGAAATTGTCTCGCAACAGCTCAGTAAATATAGTTTCATTCTTCTCATGAGATTCTACTGCTACCCAATCAATATTTGGATAAATAAAGTCTCCCATTAGGATTACTCTTTTCGCACTCATCTTTTCTATTTGGATGCATATCTTCATCACTAACAACCAATCCACCAGGTCTGTAATAATACCCTACTATGTAATTGATCTTGTTAGATTCCACCTCACACCAGATGGCTATCAGAAACTCACTGCCACATGAAATACTGTTAGTAGCAGTACTACAATCATAGTTCTCAACACCAACTGGATTCAAATCATTCAATATCATTAGTAGCACACCCCTCCTCACCTATCCTTTCTACCCTTCCTAAAAATACTGTACCATTTACACTCAATACCATTTAGTATGTCTCATTCTGATCGCCAGATCTCACTAATACCTACAATCTGAGGTCCAAACATGTTGACCAAATTTTATGAACGTTTTTCAAACACATTACTTCCTCGATTTGGTACCATAATGCTTTTGCATCGGTTGCTTTTCTTAAAAGATTGGTTGTGATCATATTTCGAGCTTTCAGATTAGCTGCTTCCCAACATATCAAAAAAGAAGGAAAAGAGTGGTACGAATCTTCCAAACTCTATCTACTTAAAAATGCCAATTTTTCACACAATCCTTGTGCACGTGCATTACAATGATTTAGTTGCAGTGAAATTTGCATTAATCAGCAGTTAGTGTTTCATGAAAGCTTGAGTAGACTCTAATCAGGATGACACATTTTTGACACTTTCCAATTGTCGAAAAATTCCCTTCAAATCGTATCTTAAAAGTGTTTTATGTTTTCCTGTGGAAATCGCTTCTGTTTTCATAAAGTTAGACGGCCTCACGAAAGACTGTTGTAAGTTTGATTCTAGTCACAATTAGAGGAGTTTTTTTTAAAAAAAATAATAAAAAAATAGGTGTTTTATTTCTTCTGCTGGCTCCGAAAAAAAAAGACCACAGGACCATAGAACAGTCCTTCTTGAGACCTAGTACTAAAGAAACGCCATTTCCACAGAACTACATGGTCACCCTTTACTTGTTATATTTTTTAAATTTCTTAAGTGGGATATAACTGAGCCTCCATTCCAATTCTCTCTGTTTTTTCCTCATTCTTCATTGAAAAATGCAAACAGCAGGTCCACAGGTACTTTCAATCAATTCAGATAACTGTAACTTTCAGTAATAGTCCAAAATAACTCATCAG
This sequence comes from Typopeltis vanoorti, assembly GCF_054136105.1. NCBI lineage: Eukaryota > Metazoa > Arthropoda > Arachnida > Uropygi > Thelyphonidae > Typopeltis > Typopeltis vanoorti. The sequence continues at coordinate 42,493,774 of NC_143563.1, read as the reverse complement.
ACAAACAAGTTTTCAGACATTTTCTGCATATTCATACTGTTTATTATTATTATTATTATTATTATTATTATTATTATTATTATTATTATTATTATCTATTAAGTGATTTTCAAATTTAATACTCCACGAGTTGATATCAATGAGTACTTATGCTAATTACTTCTTTCCCAACGAGTTTCTGTAGCTAAAAACTTCATTTTAATCCCGATTGGATATTTTAAACGACACTCAGAACAAAAGTTATTATATGCAGTTATTGGAGTGATCGTGTTAATTTTTTCCAACTGAAATTGTTGAAAATAATGAATGTTATCTAGATTAATATCAATCATTATTTTTCAGTGGCAACCTACCGTGTGACGATTCAGCTTAATAAACCTGAATACGATGACCAAAACCAGAAAGGTGAGATTGAGTTAAAGGTGAGCGGGAACAACGAAGATGAAAAGTTTTCTCTGCCTTCTACGTAAGTATCAGATAAATAAGAGTATAATACTATGAATGTAAGAATATTAAATAAAACTTTATTAGTACTCAATGGAGTTTAAATGGTTGGCCGAGTGGTTAGCGTATCCACTCTCCAACTAAAAGACTGCGGGTTCGAATCCCGCCGTGGGTATGGATGTTTGTGATTGTCTGTGAAAATATGGTAGATGGCGTTGGTGTAGATGAAGAAGAAGGTAGTTGTGGTGGATGGAGACAGAGAGTTGTAGAGTAGGAGCCCTTTCTCGATGAGTCTTTGGACTCCCTGGAGGTGTTAAGTAATAATAGTAATAGAACTTCCCAGTTTTCTCAGGAGGATCTGTATAAATATAAAGTGGCTTTAATCCATTGCCATTTATAGTGGAATGAATAGGAGTGGCTGATAGACATCAGAGGGTGGTGTATGGCGGAGTGGAATCAATGGAAATGAGGGTTACTAGTGGAGTGCCCCCACGGCTTGCACTAGGACCACTACTCTTTAATTTGTACATTAATGATATAGAACACGGACTCCCAACGTGGTCGGTAGCGATCCCCGGGGATTTTGAGGTGTGTGTGTGGGGGGGGGGGGATGGGTCTTTAGTTTTTAATAAAGTCAGCGGAGGTCGTTAAGAGTATTTTAGAGGTCTTTAAAGAAAATATTTCCTAAAAAGAATTCTAGAAATCTAGAATTAGTATAAGAAACAAGTCGTTAACTCTGGGGAGCAGCAAAGTGGTTGATCCTCGTGCACCTGGGCAGCACATCAACCGTGTGACCTAGAAAATATAAATCAATTGTTTTAGCAAGTGTCCAAGCAGATTTTCGATCGAGTGGTCGTGTTTTTTTTTTTTTTTACCTCCATTGCTGTGGTAAAACTTCTGTGCTACAGTAGAGAGAGAACATACTAGTATCAGAGTTATGAAGGTAACTTATGATCTTATATTCTTATATCCTCGTATGTTTCTTCTTGTGGTTAATATCAGTTGGTTTAATATTAAGTTTGTTCTAGGTGTTTATCAGAACTTTTCAGGTCCCCTCGTATTTCTAGTGTCACTAGATATTTTCGTTCTGCAGTGTTTGGGAGTGTATTATTCATTTTGTTGTAATAGTTTCTTATTAAAATAATTATTTTAGCAAGAGTTCAGTTACGTTGAAATAATTTCTTACAGAAAACTCCTAATGATCATGTTTGACGGGAAAAAAAAGTGTCGACCATATTCGGGAGAATATTTAAATTTCGGGTTTGTGTCTTTTTTTCCAGTAATGAAACAAAATCAGCGTGTCTTTTACGTAAGAAAACGTTAAAAGGAAACCTTCAAAAATGAAAGGACATTAAAACAACAACAACAAATATTTAAGATTGGATACATTTTCTTAAAAAAATGTTTATAATATCTTACTGTTGGAGGTCTTTGTTATTATTGAATTTTTACTAGGGGGCCTCTGATCAAACAGTTTAGGAACTCCTAATATACGGGAAAGTTTGAGTGGGGACGATATTCAGTTGTTTGCTGATGATGCAAAACTGGGTAGGCCAATTGGTAAAGGTGATGGATGATGTAATATCCTGCAGGATGATTAAAATTTAAATAAATTGGTTCTCAAATTTAATGTTGCAAAATGTAACGCAATGCACTTCAGAATGAAAAATATTACATTGTAAGTGGAGGTTTCTGTGGTTTAGAAGTTCATAAAGCATATTCCGGTAATTGGACCACATTTTTTAATTTTATTTTTATTTTTATTTTATTATTAAGCTAAAAGCACAATAAAGAAATAAAACCCGACAAGTTTCGTAAGTCGTTTGACTTACATCTTCAGGGGTAAAAGGTAACTGAAAGCTAAAACAACAAAAAAGAGAACTTAATAGTTCATACTATACAGTTGTAGCCGTCTGACTGTTTATAAAATTAAAAAATCAGAATGCAGATTCAAAACAGTGCTAAGTTTAAACAATGCTGGATGATGACACGTTCTGTTGTTCACGATCATAATGTCCGAGGTCTGACTGAGATATATTTTTTATCAAAGCTGACCAAACTTGATGTAGAATTAAGTCTTGGTTTTTATTGCATTCTAAGCATGTTTGCAGCTTCTTTATTTATTTATTATTTTTTTTTGTAACTTCTTTATTTTTGCAGCATTGCTTAAATTTAGCACTGCTTTGAATCTGCATTCTGATTTTTTAATTTTATAAACAGTCAGACGGCTACAACTGTATAGTATGAACTATTAATTACTCTTTTTTATTGTTTTAACTTTCAGTAAGCTTTTACCTTTGAAGATGTAAGTCAAACGACTTACGAAACTTGTCGGGTTTTATTTCTTTATTGTGCTTTTAGCTTAATAATAATAATAAAAAAATGTGGTACAATTACCGGAATATGCCTTATGAAAATATTACACTTTTTGTATCATATTGATGGTACTAGATTACAGGAAATTGATGAGGCTAGGGATTTATGGATGATGGTGGATAATTTGACGTTCAGAGGACAATTATTGTCCTCTGAATTTCAAATTATCCACCATCATCTATAGATCTCTAGCCTCATCAATATGCGTTACTAAAATATGCATTTAATAACTAGTAGCTTTTGTTGAATTATTAATCCATTTCTATTACATTTAGGAGTTTCATTCCTGGAAATAACTACAGTTACCTGCTAAACACTCACAAAAAACTAGGGAATCTGAAAACTGTGTCCTTCAAGTGGAAGGGTTCTTATCGACCTATATTAAAACAAAAGAAGTTATTTGTTAAATACATCGAACTGACTTCACTGAATGTTGTTGACAGAGAGTAAGTACTTCATTTGTATACATCGGAATTTGATTTGTTAGTTTTAAAGAAAACTTAGTGAGATGAAACGTTTCATTTTCACCAGCATAATTATCGGTATTCTTGATAACGTTTTCTCCGATGAATGTGGTAACCCAGAATATTCGCTCTGTAGAGCAGCGCTTCCCAAACTGTGGGCCGCGGCCCCCTTGTGGGCCGTAGGTTTTGTTGAGGGGGGCCGTGAAATAATAAAAACAAATTTAAAATGTTTTAAGACTAAGTGGATTTTTTTTTATTTTAAAAGAAACGTATTTAACTTTTATTATTTATTATTTCTTTTTTGTTATTTTTTATATTTCAATGGAAAAATTCACACATTGGTGTTGGTTCACAAACTTTGCTTCCTGCGTATTTCGGCGCTTAATGAATATTAGTCAATGAAACTGAAGTCAATGTAATTGACTGAAGCTCCAAATCTTCCTGTCCCTTTCATCAGGCGTTCGTAATCAGGGACTGTTGATACTACTGACTTTATATACATATCAAAACTCGTTTTATATTATCACTGTCATCCGAGCTAGTTTTCTGTTACCAATAAAAGTTTCGCATATACTTCACACATGAAAAAAGCTTAAACAAGTTCATGTGGGGAGATAGTAACTCACTTGCAGTGGTAAACAACACCCCTCCCTAACAGCCACTATACTACAGAGACAATAAAAACAAGTACTTTTATTATGCCAGTGAATAAGGTATGAGGAGTCTGTGTAATATATTTCTCATCAAATAGTGCAATTAGAGACAACTGGGATAAAAACACACTAATTAATGAATCACATGTTCCTTCATACAGAAAGTATGCTGTATAGACTGAAACAAAACCATATGTTGCATGGGCAAACACAGTATCTAACTAAAAACTACTGTTATTAATTAGATGTGTGTGAGTTCGATTTCCCAAGGTAGCAATAAAATTCGTAAAAGTGTTAAAACTAAATAATATATATATATATATAATGAATGTTATGGCAGTTTCACATATGGAATTCGGTTGAAGAAAGTTAGCATTTCAACTCAATTGTCAGCTATGCTTTTATCTTTCTGTTGCGCGATCTTTTGTTAATACCGCGCCAATCATATGCACGTTTTAATAACCTGCCTTTGCTGTCTGTTTCGCGTTAGGCTTAATTACCTTAAAAGGAGAAAAGTCACAAAAGAGAAAAATGTTCCTGCTCCGGGGATTCCCTTATTCAGGTAATATTCACTAATTTCATGTTATCAGTCTGTGGTGTGCCAGTATCGGTAAGTGGTGATATTATTTGATCTATTCTACGTTAAAAAAATTAACCCTGAGATGGATAAGTGGCTGATAAAAAATATAAAAAATTCCCGCGAACAATCAGAAGAAGCAGAAACAGATTAAAAAAAAAAAGACAGTATTTCATATTTTACCAGAACAGCCCGCATCGTCTTCAGACCAAACGGTAAGAGGCAAAAATATAATACATGCATTTGATTTTTGACATATTCGCTGTGTATGTTTTGTATTGAATATAAATACAATAAATATTATAATAATATATCTGTCTATTACGATTTTTTTTCGAGGGGGGGGGCCCGTGAAATATTTTAATTTTTGCAAAGGGGGCCCTGACATCCAGAAGTTTGGGAAGCACTGCTGTAGAGCATAGTTGGTTGCTTTAAATGCCTAACTGGAACGGTACTTTTCATCTGTAGAAGATGTTCAAGTCAAAGCAATTCATGCCCAGAAATTAGAGGAAGTTTACCGTAGCTTATCTAGTATGCAAGGTAATCGCTTCATTCAGTTACTGTAAAATCTTTTGCAAAACAAATACGGTATCTGTTTTCTTTGTACACTAATTTGAGTTGCCGGGAAACATATTATTCACTAAGCAATATATAAACATAGCAACTAAAAAAAGTCTGTGTGGGGGGGGGGGAGAGCAGAGTTAATATATTCATCACCGATGTCATAAACGACAATGTGTGTATGTAGCTTTTCATGATTCAAGCTGACATTAAAGTCCGCTATTTTGTATTGTATTTTTAAATTTCGGCAATACGCCGCTTTAGACACGCAAATTCTGCAACACACTGCAACTCATTTTGATGGGGTCAATAGTAAGTTTTTAACATATTGCATTTAGTAAAATTTGACTTGTTACGTTTAAAGTTTTCAAAATTTTTGTCATTTTTGGGTTAGGGGGAGCGCAAGTCGTACACTTGCCACAGGCACTTCATACCTCGTTACTGTACTGGACAGAGGTAGCGGGTACAGTTTCAAGATTAACGTTTGCTAACATAATTGAATAAATAATTTTGACAATTTAAAATAAAGCTTTAAATTATGTAACTTCACACGATTACTGACCGAGTGATTACAAATCGAAATCCTTAAATAAAATATTTTTTTTAAAAAAATATTTTTCTGTGAAATTGAAATGTACAAAATAGCCAAGTTGCGGAGTAAATAGAAAATCCTAAACATAGAGCATTTTCAAGTTATTTGTCTCATTTAAGTATACTGCTTTTATAATGGTGTGTTTAATATATTTTTTTAAAATTTATTACAGCGAACGTCTACGTCAAAAGTATACATTTTGTGCAGAAGAAGAAGTTCCTATCGAATCTCATAGAACAGTACAGTTTCCAAAAGTCGAATGCAAGAACTGAATTTAATGGGATATTACAAAAGAATTGGAAATGAAGTGTTCCTCAAAATGTTATTGTAGTAAAGCTAACAACAAAATCAATCCATACAAACTAAAAGGGCATACTTTGAAAATGATTAAAATGTAATGAAAACTATTAATACGTCTGTCTTCTAAATAAAATAAATAAACTCCAAGGTTTCTCTCTTTTTTCTTTACAATGAGATTAGGCTTTGGCACGATGGTCTTATACGTTTACTTTAAATTCTTTATATCGCCGTATCCTTTTCCCCCTTTCACATTACCTAAGATTAATTGTTTTTCCAATTGTATTACAGTGGGTATAACGTTTCTGTCACCTGCAATTGAGTGTAGAACCTCCCTTCGTTCTCCCACAGTTTCGATATTTTACTGTATGGTAGTTACTCCGTTCCACTTCAATAATTCAAGAACATTTTTCACTTTAGTATTGATCAACTAGTGCTATCCACGCCTGCTTACGCCAATACTGAGACTGTAATTCATTTATTGTAAATTGTGATCATTCCTGGTAAGCCGTTCCTTGCGTTCACGCTAACTGCCCCAGAGAATTTTTGAGTAATGCTTATTTAATGTTTTATATGTGTCTATGGTAACGTTAATGGATAATATCATCGGAAGATTTCCAACCATATAGCGTAGCAAGAAACCAAACTCCAAGAACAAGAAGGAGCTGCGAGATAAGTTGATCAATTGGCGATTTCTCAGTGGAAAGGCTCATTTACAATGTTAATCTGTAAACTACATATCGCTCTACATATCCACAAACTCAGTATGCTCTTTCACCTGCGTACACTGGCTAACTGGCCTTCAGATAAAAAGCCCTTATGAAGGTTCTTGTTGTCCTAAATGAGAGTGAGTCTATCATACTACACGAACACTATTTATAGTGATAAGACATTTTTAATAAATATTAAAAAGTCTTTCCTATATACAGTATTCCTTTAAAGGAAATAAAAAAGAAAAGTAGAGACACACTTAGGTATAAAATAAGTAATAATTAAATAATAAAAAGCGAACTGATTTTAAGTTCAAACTTACTGTATAAAAAGATTCCCGTGGAAATCCTAATCATGTTATATAATGATATTTTAAGAAAACATAAAAGAAAAACGAAAAAAGAAAAGAAAACCGTAATAAGAAATTAAAAGCCTCAAAAATAAATTAGTCGAATAAAAAAAAATCCTTTACCACATCTGCAAGGATAATGAAGCCCATGAAATATAATTATGAAAATAAAAAAATATCTTTAGGAAGTAAACGATTTAAAACAACATCCCTCAAAGCGAAATGATGTATTTATCCCAAAACTGGCACTTGTGTTTTGATGCAAACTTTAGTTTACATTCAGACTTGATTACAAGATAAAGGCTTCTTAACCATAAGCTTTCTTAACCATAAGCTTTTCAATTCATGTGTATATATGCAGGACACTTGAGCTTATTGCTTATCCATCTTTTGGTTAGAATTCCATTCTGACCAGGTGTCAAAGCTTTCAGACAAGCGTGAGAAATTTTTTTGGATTAATTAATCGGTCTAAGGCAGTCTGCAAGATTTCTATAGAAGTTTCCATTAGAACCGTTAATCAATCTCAAAATCTCTGGAACTCTTATTTTAACATTACATTATAACTGCTCATAATACGTTCTCGAATGGAGTGGTAAGAAAAACGTTCATCAAATATTTCCTTAAGTTACAGTGAAGTGGTTTATGTGTTCTATTTTTACCAACCGTTATTATACGAGGGGGAAGCTGAAAAGTTCTGATAAACATCTAGAACAAAAATGATATATCTACAAGAAAAACATGTCTTAAAACTTTAATCCCCATGTTTCATCAAAATGTAATAATTTGTTCTGTTTCTTTTAGAATATATAAGAAGACATGCCAGAGGTTTGAAGAAATTCGAAGATATACACAGAGGTGCTGGCCATCATCAAATTTTTCGTGCTGCAAGAAAAGTCGGCAACTGAGATTCACCAAACTTTGTGTGAGACTTTAGGGGACTGTGCCCCAACATATCCAATTGCCAGATGGATGGCCAAGTTTAAAGCCGGGCATCCTGAGACATATAACATTCGTACCAGGCAACTTACATTCATTTAGAGTTAGCACTTCCATAGAAATGCTGACTATAAATACCAACTGTGATTTCTCTGCCAACATCATATTAAAGTTAATGTGTAATAATCAGTCAGGGATAAGTGTAAAAATTTGTGGTTGTCGTATACTACGGGTATAGCACAAAATAAACATTTAAAAAAAAAAAAAAATTGGGAGTCGTCTTATACGCCCAGTCGCTTTTATATAGATGGTATATACAATAACTTATGCATCATTTGAAATTCTTCTTCTCTCCCGTAGTCCTAAATGAACCGTTGGGTCACTCATGGCTGGTAGGTGATATTCTTTGTTAGCCTCCTCCAATTATCTCGGTCTCTTATTCTTGATGTCAGTTGAAAAAGGGAGGAATTTGTCCATTTTTTGATGTTATCAGTCCATTTTAATTGAGGTCGGCCCCTAACCCTTGATCCTGGAATGATTCCTTCTAGTGCTTGCTTTGGAATGCCATTAGCCCTCTCTACATGTCCGAACCATTTCATCTGTCTTTTCTGATGACTGTCAGAATATTTCTCCTTTTTCTCCCGTCTATTGAATCAATCAGTTTCCGGACATTTTCATTGGTTTCGTGAGCGGTATAGGAAATTTTCAAAAGTCTTCTGTAAGTTTTCATTTCAAAAGACAGGAGTCTCCTGTCACCTTCCCTCAATAAAGTCCAGGCCTCACAACCATACAAGAGGATAGAATTCACCAACGTATCAATTAGTCTTAGTCTGGTTGTGATTGCTATGCTAGTATCTCCCCAACAATGTTTTTAACTTCTGTAGGGCCACGGTTGCCTTAGCAATTCGGTATTTAACGTCAGTTTTTGAGCGACCATCTTGAAATTAGAGGAAGGTATATTCGGAATATGGAAACTGGTTTAGCCATCAATTTTAAATATCCTGTGTACACATGAATTAGCTCAGGCAACTGGCAGCTTCTAGGTCATGAGATGTTGTTGGTTTTCTTTGTGTATAATAGAGCATTATACAGCAAATGGACAAGCGAATCATAAACAAAATCGAAGGTTTGAAAACTGTTTTACGCACTGTGGTTTGAAGCATTCAATCATAGATATGGCAGATAAGCTCGGTAGTGAAAATGGCCTCCTATTAGACGTGAACCACATTATAAACTATGAAGAGTTGCATGCATCCATTGATGATATGTCTTCAACACTATAATGAAAATGAAGATTCTCTGCGGACGAAATTGGGCAGGAGATTGCAGTTGAACATCAGAGGGAAGAACATGAAAGTCATGAGGATGATACTCACGAACATGAATATGTGACTCACCAGGACGGTAGAAAATTTATTGTTCATTATGACTGTATTCCATGTAAGAAGGCAGTGCTATATCTGCACTAGATACCTGAGCTGAGTTTGTTCAATTGCAATCAATCAAAATAATCCGACAGGATGCACTCACTCAGTTCCTAGAAGGTCATGCGTGTTTAATATCTATATAAATTAAATTATTTTTATGGGAAATATTTTACTTTAATTAAAGTCAACTGTTTATAAATCAGTAATTCAGCTACTCAATAAACGAAAAACTTGTCTTTTGTCTTATACATATACATTTTAAACTCTTTACGTGCATCTTCATGTAATTGAGAAATCCACTTAATTGGACCAAATTATGCTATTCCCGATGGGACCTAATTAAACGGAATCTATTATGTATGTTTTTTTTTTTTTTTACATATTTTGGGAAGTTTTTTTTTTTTTCCCAACTGTATTGATAGTATGATTTCATGTTGCTTTTCATGTTGTTATTGGAGAGAAGTTAAAGAGTTGAGACATAAAGTTAGTTTGGATTGGACTGCGTTGAAATTACTCCAATCGTTTGTCTTTTCTGTTAACTGTGTGTATTTTTAGCGAGTTCTGTTTCTGCATTTATAAAGCTTCCTCTCGTCTTGGACACAAATTGAAGTGGCTTTCTTTCGAAAGAAAAATGTCGCAGCTTCCTTGTGACTGCATTATGGAGACGCTGAGATTTACAATGAGAGCAGAAAGGCTATTGGAATTCTCCATATGAACAGTACCAAGTCTGCTTGGCATAACGTGGTAGAGAGAGTGCACCCCCAGACACAACGCAACTCGGAAGTTCGTAGAGATATGATATGGAAGAATAGATGCGCAAGGTATTCATCAGGTGATAAACATTTCCTGATGTATTACCATCAGATTCAGTTCCGTAAAGTGGTTTTGCAAATTGCAGCTAGACATATAGGAGACAGAACATGAGAAGACGTGGAATAAGTTCTGAATCTACAAAAGTATGTATCGCATGCCCTTGAATAGCATCACACATCTAGAAGATGGGATAAAATAGAAAGCAAAATTCTTATTCTGAACTGTCCAAGAAACAAGGTGATTGTTTCATGTTGCCGTTTCAGTGAATAATAAAATTCATGTACTATAGAAAACACCTGTTATGGGGTTCTGAGGAAATAAACTCAAGAGGAGAAAACCTGAGTAATTTCTTAGATGAAACAGGACTAATAACTCTCAACAGTGGAGAACCTACTTATCTGTCTCATTCTTATGGTACAAAGTATGCCCTAGATATCACTGCGATGTCTCCTGATCTTCACGACAAAGCTATTTGGTCTGTTTTGGAACCAGTAGGAAGCGACCATACCCCAATTGTAATCAATCTGAACTAGACCCACCCAAAAAAGAAAATATCATTGGAACTTCCAGAAGGCAAATTGGGAGAAATACAAGGATGAAGTAAGTAAAATACTAAAAGATCACACATACCATGATGACTTAGACAAAGATTATATAACTTGGAAAAATACTATCCTAAATGCAGCAAAGAAAAGTATCCTAAAGAGCTACAGGAGAAAAGTTATTTTAAACTACAGAAAGGTTCACCAGGAACTTGCCAGTAAAATAACTAAACAAAATGAATTATTGTTTAATATCTTAAAAATTGAAAGCTCCAGAAACCGGGATTGAGTACAACAAGATAAATACTGAAATTAAACAAAAATATAACATATTACAAAGAACTAGGTGGCAAGAATTTTGTCACAACTTAAATCCAAACACTTCAGATACCAAACGTTGGAAACTGACTGCTAATTTACAAAGAGACCTACCAAAGGCAAGTAAGACTAACACGCTAAAAGATCCAGATGGAAATATCAAAATTGGAGATAGGGAGATCTCAAATACTTTGGCCTTTCATTTTAAAAATATAATCAAACTGGATGAATACTAGGAAAGACCACCAAATATCAAAATAGGCTCGACAGCAGAAAAATGCTGCAAATTCCCCAAAATATCAAAACAAACTATTCTGGGATCAATTTACAATATCTGAATTGGGAGATGCCTTGTAGAGACTAGATATAAATAAATCATGTGGACCAGATAACATAAAACTAATTATGATCAAACATCTTCCTTCCCTAGCCCTAGATTGGCTACTTCGCCTATACAACAATAGCCTAAAACAAGGAAAAGTTCAGGAAGACTGGAAGACAGCCACAATCCTACCAATCTTAAAAGCCTAACAAACCGCAAGACCAACCAGGAAGTTAGAGACCAATTTCACCGACTTCAATTCCAGGCAAATTAATGGAAAAAATGATGATACTCCAACGTTTGAATTGCTATCTAAACAAAAATAGTATACTACCACATTTTCAGGCTGCCTTTAGAAGAAATCACTCAACAACTGATCAACTTTTCTACTTAACCAAGACAATTTAAGATAACTTCCAGACCAAATCCACCATTTCAGATTTTATAGATTTTAGCAATGCCTTTGACAAGGTGTGGAGGCAGAAACTCTTTTCCAAACTTTGTCAAATTGGAATAGAAGGGAAAGTTCTTAACTGGATCTATGACTTTCTAAGAAATAGAACAATTCGAGTTAGAATAAATAATACCGTTTCCAAGAAAGTGAAAATAAGACAGGGACTCCCTCAAGGTAGCATTTTGAGCCCACTCCTTTTTTCCATCTACTTAAATGACTTAGATAAAAATATAAATAAAGAAACAAAGATAGCTATGTTTGCTGATGATTTGGTCGCATTCTCAGCTCACAACAACCTAGAAACAGCAGAAGGTCACACGAAGCCATTGAAAGTTTAGCTACATACTATGAAAACCAAAAAAATCAAAATTAACCCTAATAAATCAGAAATCTGTGTTTTTACTATTAATAACCACCTCAGAAAGTGGAGACCAAAGATTAAGCAAAACAATCAACTAATTACATTTAATGAAAACCCAAATACCTTGGAGTTACCCTGGATCCATATCTAAGTTTCAATAAACATATCAACAATGTTGCAGTCAGAGCAAAAAGAAGACTAAATATCACGAAAAGTATCTAGGTAAATAGTTGGGAGCTGATGCTAAATCCTTAAAAGTCACATATACCTCTATTATCCGTCCCATAATGTAATATGCTTCGCCAATCTGGATGCAAACATCACAAATCAGTTTAGACAAGCTTATAAAAATTCAGAAAAATACAGCTAAAATCATATGTGGACTAAGGAATACAACTCCTGGAAAAATAGCGGAATTCGAATCCAACCTTGTTCCTTTAAAAATTAGGTGGCAAGAAAATCTTACCAAATTTGTAGAAAAAAAGAGCCAACCTTGCACATCATAGAACAAGGGAACTTTTTAAAAACTGGAAACCAACAAACAGAATACAGTAAAAATCAACAATGCATGAAATCATAGAAAATAAAATTCCCTTGGATTGTCCAAATAAAATAGCCGACTATCCAGCATTTCCTCCAAATCAAGACAGGAAAAATATAGTTATCAACTCTGAAATAGGGAAACATGAGAAAAAAGCCTAGAAAACCCCGAAATCTTCAGATCATTAGCTCTTTCAAAAATAATGGAATATGGACCTAACTCAATAAAGATCTACACAGATGGCTCCAAAAATCCAAATGGCAATTCTGGGAGTGGCGTACTGATCTATGGCTCTCATAATATAGAACTAAAAACAACTAACAGTATATTGGATGCAACTCATACCATGCAGAATTAATAGCCATTAACACAGCACTGCAATATTTGGACAAACAAAACCGAAAGGAGTTTATATTTTTCACAGATTCCATAGCAGCCGTTCAAGCTATTAAGAACTGTTACACTGGCTATCAAGAAATACTTAGAGATATAGCAAAAAACATAAACAAACTACATAAGGATTCTGAAATAATCTTCCAATGGATCCCATCCCATGTGGGATTAAAGGGAAACGAAACTGCAGATGAAGTCGAAAAAATGGCCGCAACATCAAGTGATACCACAGATTTCGATCTTTTTAAAACCACCCAAAAAGAAAACATAAAAAGAACAATTCTTCAGGACATGACTTACCACTGGTACTCAGCAGAAAATCCAGGAGTTACCATCAACTCCAAGTTTAATTGCAATGTCACTACCATGATCTCTCGCCTCAGGACCGACCACACAAGACCAATCAAGTTTAGCAATGGCATAAAAGTCTTCCCCACCTGCAAAATCTGTAACATCGAGGAAGCATCGCCAATGCATTTCCTAAACTGTACGAAATATTTCAAAATGTGAACTCTATAACAACCTAGAAAAGGTTCTGTATAAAATGCATGAACTTGACCTCTATGATTAGTGTAATAATACCATGGGATAGTTGTTTTCAAACAACCATCTTAAGTGAAAACCACTTTTTTTCAAAACCACTGTCTCTTTCTGGGGAAGGAGAAGCAGTGGTCAATATTATTTTATTTTTGAGCACAACTCACGCATGTACTTGCTATTCCCTCCACTTATTTCAATATACAGTAATATAGAATTAAAATACTCCACATTTTTAAAAAAAAATATACATATGCCAAAGAGGAGGAAGCCCAGCCGTCTCACTAAATATTTTTTTCTTCCTTAATAACACTAAAAGTGAGTTATAATCCTTTTATATAATTAGAAATAAATTTAGAGATTTAAAAGTTGTAATTTTTAAAATAAATCTTGCGTTTTTTTAAATAAATATCTCTATATATTTTAATTTTAGTTTCGTTCGAAGCATAATTGTATACTGTCAAAAAACTGAAGAACATCTTAGTTTTACTAGAATAAATATATGCTAAGAAAACTATAAATCAGTACTGCTTTCTGAAAAAGTGAAGGGGGAGGGCACAAGGATTTTTTTAAAGAAAAAAAAGGGCATCTTTTTAAAAAGTTTGAAAACGACTGACTTAGAATATGTGTTTGAATAAAAGAACTGTTTGATTGCTCTTATTGTGAATTATTTTTTATCAACCCCAAGAAAGTAATTATTACTGCGACATTTGAATCACTCAGCAGCTTAGAACTGATACAGGAAAACACAGTATTAGCTTAAAACTGTTTTTCTACTATTTTACCAAATATTTGAGCTATTTCAGCATTCGCGTGACCGTCAAAGGCGTGTGTCAGTTTAACGATAACGCAATCTATATGAAATTTCCAGATACGCATCATCATATCTTACCTGTTGACGTTCAAGAAATTCATTTACATGATATACTTTATCAAAAGAATTAAATATCCAATATATCTAAACAGCAGGTTCACATTCGAGTTGATCGGAATAACTGCAACAGTAACTTGGTAGGATTCCATTTCTATAGTTGCATCATGAAGTGTATTCATATTCACATAGTTTTTCTGAGTTTTTTGGTGGCTGTAGCAAATTTGAAGACATTATCATCAGAACTTCGATCACCCGTATTCTCAGGTGGTAAATTCTTTCTTTATTTATTTTTGACTTATTATCGAATAGACTATATTCAAGGCGAAAACGGTAATATTTTAAGATCAGAAGTTAAAATGTATTCACTCAAACTTCAGCAGACGATATTTATTTAACGTCGTGCAACGATTTAAATCTGTATATTGCACGAGTCTAAAGCATGAGAGGAATATTATTAAAAAAAATTAAAAAAATAAGTGCAAATTCTTATTTTCATAATAGCTATTATTGTCGTAATATATATATATATATATATATATATATATGTGCTTGCTTTTTATAATAATAATAATATACATTATTATTATTAAGCCAATTTCGATTTATTTTAATACTGTACATTTATTAAAATTGCTATTTTTTTTTTACTTTCAGAGACCGAGAATGAATGTACGAAAGAGCTTGACACTTTTGAAATCACCGATGACTTCAAAGATATTATTCGGCGACCCATTAACGTCAAACCATTTTCTCGTAAACTATTGAAAACAAAAATGACTTTGTATACTTCAGAAAATCCCAGAGATGGTCGAGAGCTTATTGTATGTGATGATGAATCCATCACAACGTCTTTTTTCAATCCAGAACTCTACACAAGATTCATTATTCATGGTTATATGGATCGGGAGTCTTTTGGGCCGTGGATTCAGGTAGGTTTAAAAATAGTTTGAATAATGGTGATTACTAAGAAAAATCTAGTCATATAATCGAAGTAATTTAAAATATTTTTGGTATTCTAAAATAAATCAATATTTTAAAAGTTTTGCGTTTTTACCATCTGAAAATATATGGACCTTTTCACCAGATTAAAAAACTGAAGAACATCATTTCTCCATATATTTTATGAATATTAGCAATACAAAACTTAAATTGAATTTTTAGACTAAAATAAAATATATCTTGATTTAATTTTTCATTTGGTTAAATTTCAATAATATTATGATAAAACAATTTTCAGGAAATGAAAAACGAATTATTATTACGCCATCCTCAAAACGTCATTCTAGTAGACTGGAGTAGAAGCAATTTATTCCCATATTATCAAGCGGTTGCCAACACCAGGTATATTGGCGCTGAGATCGCTCAACTCATAACGAAAATGAAGGTAAGGCTATTGAATTGTTACTCTTAGCATTTATGAACTTCATGAGCGTATTTCTCTTTTCTTTGATAGAGGCTTTATAATTTTATTAATTTTGATTTCATGGCTTCTCCTTCGAAGTTGAATGATATACTACACAAAATCAAAAGTATCCGGACACCTATGAGTACTCGAAACTGTAGTCATACTTTCCCTGTGACACACACTTTCCAGTAGTGGACATTAATACGGGGTGAGTCTACCCTTTCCTTCTATGACAGCTCTAACTCTGCCGGGGAGACTATCTACTAGGTGTCGGAACGTCTCTGGAGGAATGGCAGCCCAGTCTTCCTGAAGAGCTGTCGCCAGAGGAGTTCATGATGTGGGTCGTTGGGTCTGGAGCGAAGACGGCGTTCTAATTCATCCCAAAGGTCAGGATTCAGGTCAGGGCTCTGACGCCAGACAGCCCATTTCTGGAACATTATTGTCCACAAACCATTCCCTCACAGACCTTGCTTTATGGCAGGTAGAATTGTCATGCTGATACAGAAAATAGTCATCACCGAATTGATCTTACTACCATAGACAGCACGCAACGGATCAAAATGTCCTTGTACCCTTTCACTTCTAGATTTCCATGTAGTGTACGCGCAACACTACCATGAAATGGAATGGACTTGGTCCACTGTAACTCCACCTCCTCCAAATTTTGCTGTTGACACTAAACACGCTCGAAGGAACCGTTCTCCAGGCATTCGTCTCACCTAGAACCTCCCATCTGATTCAATAAACGGGGTAAAAAAGGGTAAATGTTCTGACAGTCATCAGAAGAAGACAGATGAAATGGTTCGGACATGTGGAGAAGGCTAATGGCGTTCCAAAGCAAGCACTAGAAGGAATCGTTCCGGGACCAAGGATTAGGGGCCGACCTCGATTAAAATGGACTGATGACATCAAAAAAACAAATTCCTCCCTTTCTCAACTGACATCAAGAACAAGAGACCGAGATGATCGGAGGAAGCTAACAAAGAACATCATCTACCAGCCATGAGTGAACCAACGGTCCACTTAAGACTACGGGAGAAAAAAAAAAGAAAAAAAAAGACCTTTTCATCGGTACCACATGGAAAAGCGTGATTCATCACTCCAAATCACACGTTTCTAGATGTCCACTATCCAGTGTCGTCGCTCTTTACACCACTGCAGGCGTCGTTTAGCGTTCACAGGAGAAATGTTTGGTTTATGGGCAGCTGCTCGACCATGGAACCCCATTCCTCTTAACTCTTGACGTACAGTCATGGTGATGACTGGACAGTTAGTAGTACTGCGGAACTCCAGGGTGATTGTTTCATTCGATGTCTGCTGATTTCTACGAACCACCTTCTTCAAAGCTCGACAGTCCCTGTCTATCATTAAACGCGGCCTACTCGACCGTGGTTTTGTTGTGGTTGCGTCTTCACATTCCCACTTCACAATCACGTCACCAACTGTTGACTTGAACAACTTGAGGAGGGCTGAAATGTCTCTGACAGATTTCTAACTGATGTGTCAACCAATAACTAGTTCACGTTCGAAATCACTGAGCTCTCTTGACCTACCCATTCTGCTCGTACTTTTTAACACCGAACAACACACAGCTCCGTGCCTCCTTTTATACTGATAAGTGAGGTTGTAGTGACATCTAGAAGTCAGTTTACGAATTACAGAGGGGTGTCTGGATACTTTTGATCAGATAGTGTATTCGAGGATTTTCTAACTTATTGTTTTTGGACAGCACGCAGAAATGTTCATCATTTATATATTCCAAATCCTTTTTTTTTATTATCCACGCAGTTCGGATATCGTCGTACGTTTTTGTTTCATATATAATCTTCGCCACTATTGTTCCTTTCTTTTATTGAAGTTTTGGATAGCCTATTAAAAGTATTAAACCAGTTTTCAAACATCCACCAGTACGTTGAAAACACGCAGAGAATACATTGGAACATTATAATTTTGTTTTACAATTCGTTGAAAGAAATTAGGTTGTTCATTTAAAACAGCAATTATTAAATGCAAATTTTCATTCACGAGTGAGGGGTAATTGGCGTTGGTCTCATATTTCTAGCGGATAAAATTTTGTGAGCGAAATATATTTACCATGTTTCAATTTTAATTTTCAGATCAGGTGATTTGATCGAATGCCTTTCTTCTCCCAAAAGGGGCAGCAGCAGCAGAGCTCCTTTAGACCTAAATTAACTTTTTACTAACTTTTGAACATCTAAAACAGTTTAGTCTCCTTTCTTGAAGCCTTCTTTAATAGTGAGTCTCGGTGAATCAAAGATTTTCAAGAAAGAGAAAACAAAAGAGAGAGAGAGAGAGAGAGAGAGAGAGAGAGAGAGAGATGGGGGGGGGTTTAACTTCAATACTCGTATTACTGTCTGTAATACTTTGAGTTATAAGGTTCGAGGTGTAAAAAACGGCTTAGGAAGGATTACTTTGAAGAGGGATTAGGATCGAACCTATAATGGCCAGCCTAGCGCTATAGAAACAAATACCATTTCCTCAGAGGTTTTCTTATTGTTTTTACAATTCAGTCCACAGACTCACACCAGTGACATTCTTACAGACGTTATGTTTCTGCGGCATAACTTTTCTTTTTCTTATGCTGCTTCTGAATGAGCTTCCACCATTTCTCCAATCTGCTCAAAGTCTGAAGCTGGTCAATATCTATTAATCATCAGACTTCAAATCTGCCGAATCAATCTCACGTAGTACTCTTTCATTTCATTTACCTCTGTCCTCTGGAGTAATCTTACAATATTTTCCCCAAGGATCACAATGTCCAGCTGTATATCAACATCCAGTTCTCTTTCTTCCCTTCTTTTTTAACTAATAGTCAACATGAATCAGGTTTGTAACTTGTCGTGTGTGGAGAATATATATAGGAGAAATGGCATCTACTCCTTACGAAGTCATCTTTCCACCTTCTACCTGGGAATGCTTTTAATCTCTATCCAACCACTGTAACGTTTTTTCTTCCCCAACGTCTGCATAAATAACCAAAAAAGAAATCACTCCTACTATGTCATAAGAATATTATTGCATGCATTTTGTAGTCTTTCGACAGAAAGATATCTGAACAATCTTGAATAATCTCAGTACCAAATAGTGCTGGTTTGGTGGATTCACCCATTGTACTCGAAAGTTGTATTCTGGAACTATCGCCACCATCTTATATCTTCTTTACACTATTTCATATTTAGTTGGAATTTATACAACAACGTGGAACTAAGGTTATTATATTCAAACCCCAGTCTTCTAGTAAAGATCATCCATAGTCATCTTCTTCACTGCCATGTAGCTCGGATACTCAATGACCACTTGAATGGATTTTACTATTCTATGTTTACAGCGGATCTGCCAGCCTAGATCATTCACCTGTAGCTACGTCAGAAAATGTTCAGAGAAACTTGTGCAGTAGCTCTTGGTATTTCTTGTAGTTAATCCTATACGACAATAAAATAATTCCAAGGTTTTCCTTTTTCTCAATTTCCTATGGCTGTTTATTTCATGTCATGGGAGATGGAGGACATCATCCTCTTCACCAAAGCATGAGTTCCCTAGTGTTTAATAATAATAATTTTAATAATTGGAGGCGTACATTGCCTCCTATAAACTGCAAACCCTATGCATAGTTTTACTAATGGTAATGCAATCCATTCGTCTTCTTTATTTGACAAATCCTGTAATGACGAAACATTCCAAAATTCATTATTTTCTACCACGAATACGTTAAACATCGATATCCTTACTATTCACCAAAGGCGTGAAGACAGCCTAGTCACAGTTGGTTAACCAAAGGAGTCTGTAAAAAGAAAATCTCAATTCGCCTCTTGTTATCTTTGATAAGAACCCATCGTCCGACAATTTCAGACCTCTCTCTCTCTCTCTCTTCTTAGAGTGATATTTATATCTTGCACTTCCAGATCATTACATCACATTCATAGGCTCTCCAGCCATATTTTAGTTAAAGACATTTACCAAACGATGCGAGGAGATGCTCACTTTGTTTATTTAAAATATAGTGAAATCCTTCTAGAGTGAAACTTGCCAGTCATAAAAAAATAAAATAAAAATAAAGTAAAAATAAACTAATGACACATTTCTAGTAGATGTGCGATGCAATATATTAAAATAATTCAAATATAAAAATAATAACTCTAAAAAATACATACAATTGTGCATTTAACAACTTTTATGTATAAACCGATAAAGTTATAACACGACAAAGTTCTATAATGAAGTCACACAGATTGCCAAGTTTGTCGGAAAAGTGGTATTGAACTAATATTGATAAATAAGGTCAATAAATATTGAATAATAAATATTGTTTCAATAAATACTGATATTTAAAGTTCCAAGAATATTGTGTTTACTTAAATTCCCTTCTCTTTTACAGGAACTCGTTGGTTTGAAAGAGGAGCTATGCCATATTATTGGCCATAGCCTTGGAGCTCATGTTGCAGGATATGCTGGTGAACGTCTGAAGAACTTGGGACGAATCACAGGTTTGCTGCATTATAAGTCTGTAAACATAAATTTTTATTTTTGGATAACTTTTGAGAAACCTTTTAAGAAGAATTAATGAAGTCAGTTAGCTTTATTTTAATCCCCATAGATGGTTCACACTTTCTTTCTCTTTGATCTGGACATTAACATAGACACTCAGCAACTTCTTGTACGAGGGGATGAGGGGTATACATCCATTACATGACAAAAATAAATGAGGCAACAGTTGTAGGCTATAAGGACAGTTCGAATAAACTTACATGGGGATATTCCAGCACAGAAATGTACTTCACTAACATAATATTAAATCAATGCATGCCATTGCTTTGCGAATGCTTTGATAGAGGAATTCTGCGATGTACTGATGAAACGGATAAAGAATCATCAACATAAGTCTAATTATCTGCATAGTCTACTGAAAAAGCTGTCCTGTGTTTGAGAGTAAGAGTTATGGAAATTGTATAGGAAGTGGCTTGTGACTACTTGGGTGACATTCCTCCATTTTCCAGCTAAATGATTTGCGCAATGAGGTCCATGAGAAGAATCTGTGACTAATCACCAGAAATTATCGTTACGCAAAAGACAAATGAGCAGTCGAATTTATTTTACCTTATAAAAATGCACTAGATGATGGCAATAAAAGAGATCAATACCAATGACAAATTTTATTTTATATATTTATCTTGTATAAATTTTGATGAAGTCAATATCTTATTCTTTATGTTTATTTAAGGTAGACCGTACGTCTATGCACAATAGGTTTTCACTTTTTCAAAAAAAAATTTTTTTTTTCTAAATATAATAACATCGTAGCCTAATACAAGACATCTTGAATTTGGAAATTTTAGTCTTTTGATATATTTTTAAAATTTCTGCAGTGTACGCATAGCTTTGTGCTAATTTCAATCATGCGTGGTGGGAAAACTACTTCGATTCTGTTCTTCCACGCCTAGAACAATCAAGTCTTCTAGATTTTTTTTTCCCCACAAATGCAATCCATTCCATAACAGGAAATTCATAAGAAGAATTCATATAATAAATATGAATTAGGATAAGAACGTCATCTTTCGTCAGCTTACTAAAAATGCGCTTAACTGTGGAGATGATAGGTGGATGTCTTGAGATTGCCGAAAATTTAGAATAAGAGAATAAATGCCGTCTGCTCCGTTTGGAGGGTGAAAAGGCATTAGAGGATTTATTATTATTATTATTATTATTATTATTATTATTATTATTATTATTATTATTATTATTACTGTGTTGTAAGATATATTACCATCATCTAAGAAAGGTTTTAAAATGACATTTTTATAATGTCTTTGAGGAAAGGATTGAATTTTCAAATGAGTCTACATGCTAACAGATCGGCAAATGTGCGGATACCATTTTCTTAAGTATTACAATAAAGAGGGACAAGATTTATTTTCTCACATTTACTCTGCAAGATTAATTAATACTTTGACGTAAACTATTTATACAATAATATAATCGTACAGGCAGTCATCAACTTACGATGGTGTTCTATTCAGACGATTGCCGTCTTAAGTCGAAAACATTGTAAGATCGAAATCAGTATATGAACTATAAGGATATGTTAACAGTTAACATACCCGGATGCTAAAATGTGTAGGTCTGTTTGGTGATATTTTAAGACACTAATTTAAATCCTTTGTTTATAATGTAATAATACAATGTGAAAATAAGAACATAAAACATCAGAAATAGGAGGGGAAGTCATTAACAACAAATTCTTCAAATTCAGGAATTATCACTAAGGGTTCTGAGGATCGTTCACCAGATGCATAACTATCAGAAAGTCTAAGCTCATCTTCAGAGGGTGAGAGTGCCAGCAGGGATGGGCTTCTTTAAAAATGTATACATTACATTCAACTTAGTCTGCATAAGTTGAGTGTTCTTCCACAGCTTCCACTAACTGTTTTACTTTTTCATTGTCAACCTCCAACTGCAATTCTTTAGCTAGCAGCTTTATGAACTCCGTGCTGAATATGCCAGCAATTATATTACTTTCAAATGTCTGAGGGTTTTCTTGCTCTCAGTATCAACAGGCTTAGCAAAAGATGGAATGGCTGGAATACCTTTAATGTCTGAAATAAAATCAGAAAGTCAAAATATGTGTATGTGTGAGAAAATCCTCTGTGTGTGTGTGTGTGTGTGTGTGTGTGTGTGTGTGTGTGTGTGTGTGTGTGTGTGTGTGTGTGTGTGTGTGTGTGTGTGAACTATTACTCATTTTTTAGTTTATGTTCTGTGCGTTATATTATAAACTGCTTATTTATATTTATGGGCTGTTTTCCTTTTCGTTTTAGCCCTTGATCCTGCTGGGCCTTTTTTCGAAGGAATGCCTGCAACAGTTCGTGTGGACCCTAAGGATGCTCTGTTTGTTGACTCTATTCATTCGGATGCAAAATCTATTCTCTTCTTTGGTAATTCTTTTGCTTTTCTTTTTTAAAAAAAATACTTGACAGAATATAAAGACCAATGCACCGGATTATAGCTCAATTCCTTATTTATATTACATAACACTAATGTTCCCCTATTCAAGTAATTAATTCATATTCCTATTTTCAATGCCAGGAGTGCTTATTCCACATGCTTGTTCATTTACACGCTATTAATCACCATCCATTTATCGTGTAAATCATGAATACCAATCACCGGTTCTTGATCGTTATTCACGAACTTGATGTTCAGCATTTGTATGATATCCAAACTTTGCGTCCTTGCATATTGGTTAAAGATTAAAGTTTGCTGGGATCTTATGAGGAATGAGAGAAGAAAAAAAACAGATGTCAACTAAATTTTTTTCCTAGAAGATAAACCATAATCTTTATTGTGCTACGATGATAAGTCCAATACTTTCCCGTGAGACAAATAGGAAATCATTTGACGTATCTTTGAACCGCGATAAAGATTTGGGTTAATCTTCTTTGGAAAACGTATAATTGACAGCTGTTAACAGATATTATTTTCTCATTCTAGTGGAGATATTTCTCACAAAACTTTTTGTTTCTTACAGTAGTTAAAGTATCGGTGAAAGCAGCAATAACATTTCCTATAAAGTGTGATTATCATCATGAAATTCCGGATTCACATGATCTTTAAGAAATGCGAAGTGTCTTTAGTCCAATACATGAAGATGAGATGAAAAGTTGTGGTAATCACCATGAAGGAATTGAAATAGAACCACGTAACTTACACATTATTCTACATTACCAACGAAGTGTTATACACTTGCTACAACGCTGCCGCATCATTTGCAATCATCTGAGGAAAAAAAGTCTTTACCTTGTTGCACAAACCAGTCATTGTACTGGATTAACCTGCCAATTTTGGACTTCAAAAACCAAATTATATTCCAATATTGGCTGAAAATATAATCAAAGACAAAACTGATGGTATAACATGATAAAGTGTAATATACATTGCTTGGGAAGAAGTCAAAGGACACCATAGTGTGAGGAAGAAACAGACATAGCTCCCACTTTAATACGATGTAGGACCTCCTTTCAATGGGAATGTGGGACTATTCTTCTTATAGTCATGTAATGAGGTCCTGGACGGTTGTGGGGAAGAGATCCATTGACCTCATTCGACACTCCAGTTCATCCCACAGATGTTCAATAGGGTTGACATTATGGCTCTGTAGAAGCCAGTCAAGTTTGGTGACGTTCATGTCCACAAACCACCCAGTTTACAGCCGCAGCATTATGACACAGTGCAATTTCTTGCTGAAAGAGACAATGGTCAGTTCCGTAGAAACGTCACAAAGGAAGAAGCATTACATTATCCATAATGTCCAGACACCTCTAGGAGTTCAATATTCGTAGAACCAAGCAGAAGCCTGAGGCCGAACTATAAAAAAAAAAACAAGACCATACCATCACACCGCCGCTTCCAAATTTCATAGATGGGGTTACGCACTGTGGTAAGAGACGTTCACCGGGAATCCTCCACACTCACACCCGTCCATCTGCTCGGTAGATGATGTAGTGTGATTTGCTCCATAACACAGCTTTCCAAGTTTCCACGTTCCACTGTACAAGCTCTTTGCATCGCTGAACACAGCGCGGCCTGCTGGTTCGAGTAATGGGGGAGGGGGGGGCTTGCCTATGCAGTTCTACCATGGAAACCCATGTTGTGAGTTGATTATGAATGATTTTGTGCAGATTCGTATTCCAGGAGATGCTAGGAACTCTGCATTCAACGTGTCGGCAGGCGAATGGTGGTTTTTACCTATCCTTCGTAGCACTCTGCGGTCATGTTCAGTGAGTGTGATCAGTTGTTCACTGCGGATAACACTTGCAGATGACTTTCTGCGCTTCCATCTCAGTCTAGTATCACTGATTGTTGACCTGGATGGCCCAGTTTGTCAACAATTTGCCGAGCTGATAGGCCTGCGACACGGCATCTTATCAAACCCCTCTTTCAAATCCCTTAGTTCCCTTTTCGCAGCCATTTCACTCGGACACAGTTACACTGACTTGGGAGCGTCATATTCCGCAAATTCATACCGGCTACAAACACGTGACTCATTAAATGGCACAATACATCATGTCCGTGGGATGTTCATTGATCTCTCTCCAAGCAGTATGTATATATAAACAATTTTTTTTATGAAATTGCATGCTATTTTCATATACAGACGACACCACAGAGGTATTACCAAGATATCATTATAGCACAAGTAAAGTGAACAATTCAAATCTACTGTTTTTTCATGAAACAATTTCATAATAGCTACAGCAATACTATCAAGCATTAAAAGCAAATGCTTTTTTTTTTCAAAGATGTACAAGAAAAAATCTTTTTACAACTTTGGCTAAAAAGATTATAGACAGAAGTTGTCAAAAAGTCTTCGTAGGTTGAACACAGACAGCTTCCTTGAATTTCCTAACAATATTATATATATATATATATAATATTCTCAGTTCTTTCGAAATCTAGAATTTACAAATTTACCTCTCGATGAGTCTTTGGACTCCCTGGAGGTGTCACATAATAATAATAATAATAATCTTTTCGGTTTTAACTTTTTCATCATTGAGTTTTAAAATTCTAGTCTATCTTCACGTATTTCCTACACTTGTCACTATCTTGTACCCACGATTTTTGCAAACGATCTCGGCTCCAATCAAGTCTTCAGACAAGTTTTCACCATCCATACTTTCAAGACACTGGTATGTTAATATTCTTATGCAATTCAACTGTTAAGCATAGTCGTTAAAAGGGGCCTGCTCCATTGCCAAAAGTAACTTAGGTTTTTCTTTTATATTGTAAAAATTTTACGAGTATCATGATTTTTAGTAATATAAGGTATTAATAGAAGTTATATGTTTATTTATTTTATTTTTTTATGTAACCTCCACCCACGAAAGACCCTAAACTTATAGTACATTAGTACCATGGGTGGGATGAGGATTTTTTTTTTTATTTATTAATTTTTGCAATTTTTCTGTAATCTTTTATTCATTTTTACTTGGTTCGGACACTTTGCTCTAGAAACCAAACACTGAACTTTTTCAAGTCACTTCAAGCCTCCAATAAGCCGGGTGATAGTTTCACACAGAACGACGAAATTCTTCCAGGGCGTGATTTGATCCTGCAATCCTCTCTCCAACTGCATGTTGGAGAGAGAATGCGAAAACCATGGCTAGCAATTTATGTTTCGTAATTTAAATACAACAACATTATAATTTTTCTTCGATTAATTCATAAACTCTACTCACTTCCCCGCTTTTTCATTTCTCTCTGTCTTTCTCTTTCTCTCTAAGGTTTAGGTATGGAAAGCCCTGTAGGACATATAGACTTTTATCCGAACGGTGGGTATAAACAGCCAGGTTGTAAAACATCGTGGATCGATGGACTTCCAGAATGTAAGTAATAGTTCTTTTATTGAAATACTAACAATGATTATGTATTTATTCGATCCTAGGATCTATTCAAAATGTGTTTGCCAGCGACATTCACGATCACACAGATACGGAAACCATTACCACCACATCTGATCAAATCACACGAACTCACTGTAACTTACCATGTTTGTAACAAATTTTGTTTCACTTTCAGGTTGAATGCCGACCTTCTTCCAAATCAGTGCGTCCCCGTAGGGCAATATAAAGGACGTCACGTCATTTATGCTTCGGTTGTAAAAGACTTGGATTGGAAACGCGTCTAAAATGCGAGGAAATTTCATATCATTTAAAATGAAGATAAGTTTGGTCTTATAAGAAAGTGGCAGACTTATCATCCTACAAAACAAAACAAACAAACAAAAAAAAACTGGCGAGAAGAACACATGCGGTTAACAGATATAGCACACTGGTCTAGATCTAGGTGCTTAATTCCAACCAACATCCAATCTACTCCTTTAAATCACGGATCGATGTGATGCCGAACAAATTTTGGACTATGCAGCTGAATGACAGTTTTGTAGTAACGATATTTTGCATATTTTTAGATAGCAATAGGCTGCCCGTTGATTTATTTTGGCCTGTGTAATATTACACATTCCGGTATGTCTTCTGAATTACCCAACAGATGGCAGTAAAACTGCTAAACAGTATTTTTTTTACTATTACGTAATCAGACAGAATCAGATGAATCATTGGAAAAGGCAGTTATGTTGGAGGAGATTGAGGGAACGAAAAGAAGAGGAAGACCACAAAAGAGTTGGATAGACAACATAAAAGAACTCATCACCTTAAACTTGCAATTGCTGAAGAAAGGACAAGAGGCCAAGTGGGGGTGGAGAGCCTTTGTTCACAAGATCATCAATAGTAGAAAACGATTGAATGGGCACGTAGCAACGACAATCAGACTGACAT
The DNA here is from genome assembly GCF_054136105.1 of Typopeltis vanoorti. Classification (NCBI taxonomy): domain Eukaryota; kingdom Metazoa; phylum Arthropoda; class Arachnida; order Uropygi; family Thelyphonidae; genus Typopeltis; species Typopeltis vanoorti. Next base: position 42,466,479 of record NC_143563.1, on the reverse strand, counting down.
TTTGACTCATGCAAAACTTCATATAAAGTTACCGCACGCACGCACGCACGCACGCACGCACACACACACACACACACACACACACACACACACACACACACACACACACATGTTCCTCAGTGTAATGAATTCAATAAATAAATACCACATGCGAAATTAAAAATTAAGAAAAATAGTAACCAAAACATGAAAAATTTATGAATAATGTCAATATGTCAATTACAACCCATAAACAAGTGGATAAAAAAAGAGAGAAGTTCGGAATGGAATGAACAGTTAATAAAACGGATCCGAAACGGAAACCAAATACGATCTTTTCGTATTTGGTTTCCAGTCCGATAGCCAGGGACTGGAAACCAAATACGAAAAGACCAGTTGGTAGACCAACAACAACACAACAACAACAACAACAAAAAAACACTATGGACTGATCTGCCTGTATTGAAGATGCAACAAGCAGAAGTTAAAGCAAAAAGAAATATTAACACTCAATTTATTTGGATTTTATTGACTTCAAATAATTTCAGTTCCTTGTATTTTTCTGAAGTCTACTTGAATTTTTTTTTGAACAGACTGTGAATTAATTTATGTATATATATATATATTTTTTTTTTCCCCCCAGTGTTACGTCGATTTGTGAGTTGCAACCATCAACGCTCGGTAGATTTCTTCACCCACTCAATTAATTACAAAGAACCCCTACCTGTTGGATATGTGTGTCACGACTGGGAAACGTATATGAAAGGAAGCTGTATGAGCTGCAATAATGGAAGCGATTGTGCCATTATGGGTTTCAGTACTAACGAGTCCTACTCAGCTGAAAACATGCTTACAGAAAGAAAATTTTTCTTGGAAACAGCAGGAAAGGCTCCCTTTTGGTGTAAGTTATCACTAAATCTTTTGATTTTGATTTATTCTTTTGATATACTTAAACGTTTGCAGTTGCATAAGCGTAAACCATTGAAAAAGTAACATTAACTGCTAATCAATTCAAAGAAAGCAATGAAGCACGAACGCACGCACGCACGCACGCACGCACGCACGCGCACACACACACACACACACACACACACACACACACACACACACACACACACACACACACACACACACACACACACACACACACACACACACACACACACACACACACACACACACAAGTGCAATAATCAACTAAGCACAGACCTTGAAAATCATATTAAGGCATTGAACTTCCTTCCGTAGTCTATTTTATTGAGACTTAGGATCCATTGTACAATGTCTTAGGACATTAAATTTTTTATTCACCTTGGTCAGTAAAGGACATTATAACAAATAAACTATTTTGATCATTTAGATACGCAATTATTGTAGTAGTTATTGGTTTAATAAATTACCGAATGCAATTAACGTTATTATGCAAAATAATTATATAATACGAATCACCATTTTTCAGTGAGCAGCTACCGTGTGACGATACAGCTTCACAAACCTACTGCCGATCACCAAGACCAGAAAGGGACGATATACTTGACGGTGAGTGGGAAAAAGGAAGACGAAAGCTTTGATCTGCCCACTATGTAAGTATACTCGAAATAAAATGAGTATGCAGTATAAGGATTAAAAAACAAAACAAAAAAAAAACACCTTTGGCACTATGACTGGACAAAATTTTAATTAGACGAAATTACCCAATTTTCTTAGGGGTGGGATTATTGTGATTTTATTTGCTGTTATAGTATACGTCAGTCTAAATTGTCAGATTTCATGTTCATACAAGTTCAGGATCGAACCTGATAGCGATACCCCCATTATTTGAAGACTCTGCACATCTCCATTGCAGTTTTTAAAATACATTTTTAGCAATGGAAGCAGCCTTATAAACTGCCCAAACTTGATGAATTCATAAAATGACAGGTAGTTGATGGGGCCATAGGCCCGTCCTGCAAAACTTAGTACATAACACTTAGGTCTGTTACATTGATGTTCTTTTCACCTATTGAAATCGGGAGGTGCCAAATAATTGAAAAACGCCTATTTCTAAGAAATAAACAAAAGACGTTAGTTTACAATAAATAAATAAAATAAAAAATAAGAAAGAACAAGAAAAAGGAAAAAAAGTAACTATTATTGCTTAAAACCTGCATATCATTCTCCTCTGATATGCAGGTTTTAATATTATGAAACAGTATGAAAATTTGTATGTGTAAACTAATCTTAAAAGATTATTTTAGTATATTTACAAATATGTCGTATATATTTTTAGGCAGCTCTGCCCCCGTAATACTAGGGTTTTTTTTTTTTTTTTTGAATCATTAATCTATTTCTGTTTCAGGAGTTTCTCCCATGGAGAGAACTACACTTTCCAAGTAAACACTGTAAAAAGACTAGGGGATTTGAAAATTCTCTCCTTCAAATGGAAGGCTAATCTTTTACCTATAACAAGACGTAAGCAGTTATTTGTGAAGCACGTCGAAGTGGCTTCATTGAATGCTGTTGACAAAGAGTAAGTACTTCATTTGTATAAACTGAAATCTTATTTGTTAGTTTAAATAACTTTGTGGCAGGAATTTTTCATTTTCACCAGTATAATCATTGACACCGTGTTGATAATGTTTTCTCTTCACTCGCGTGGTAACCAAACTATTCCGGCTTGGGCAAGTTCACAAAATGCTCCTTTAGTATTGGAAATGCAAAATGCCTTACTAGAATAGCACTTTATTCTTCTTCCACGAAGAATTTAAAGTCAAATGGACTAGTGTCCTGAGATCAAAGGAAGTTCTATGCCATTTTCCAGTTCTCCATCAATTCCGAAGTTGTTTGGAATACAAGTTACTGGAAAAAAACACTTCTGTATTTTCAGGTGATTATGGGTTGATTAGTATTTGGGAATTTAATGTAATTCGGTTTCAGTTTCTATCTCTAATTCACATATATCTGTATAAATAAAAATTCTGTATGGATTAAATTTATCATTATTTCCAACATGGGAATTTTAACAATATCGTGTTCTAATGATTGGTAAAAAAAAACTTTCGAGTGTGTCTAATTTTCGGAATGTTTCTGTGGATTTAAACTTCAATATATGATGTCTGCGTTTGTTATCGCTTTGTTAATGAATTATCCGGGTGAGAATAGTTGCCCAGCTGATCACATGCATCACAGAAGAACAGTTCAGTGATTCGACTTTTACAGAAGAAAGTACAACACAGCAGATTATGGCAGCATTGTTTTACCATAGCGAAGCATGGTAATACAGAAGTGGATTCAAATATATATACAAAAACGGTAGAACAAATATCTCTGAATGTTTTCTAATTAGTAGCGTAATCCTCTCTAACAAATGAAATGGCTTGAAAAAAGCGACAGCACTTATGTACAACAGGAGATTTAATATGGAGGAAGTGACAAATCATCTGTAGACTGCAGACACAGCACACTTCACTTCCATTTTGTGTAAGACGATTCGCAAACCAAGCACGAACAGTAGAGACAAAATTATTTGGTGTTTTAACTTTCAAATCGGTATCCATGGAAACGTGGAAAACATGGAGTGACTTGGAAACGTGGAACATTACGCGAGGTAGAAGTAACGACAGAGTTCGGGATGGAAACAAGTAAAATAAAATTGCAATTATAACCAGTAGTTGGCAAAGAGATGCTCGTATAAAAGAGGGCTGTTCTCAGAAGGTGGGTTGTGTTGATGCATATGGATTCAAACAAAATATGAGACCTATAGAATCCACCTGACACAGTAGTTCAGACCTCGTTCTGTCGGATTGTTTGGGTCGATTAAAAGGCTTGAAAGGCTCCTATTTGAGATGATAAAGAGGTTCAGTAAGTGCATATCTGAATTTCTGGCCACCCAAAAGCATCTATACCGGTGAGCCTAGTACATTCAAAACCAGAAGAATGATGTATGAAATGACAGCTTTAAGTTCCGTATTGATTTCAATAAATATTCATATTGAGGATGCATACTTGCTATCGCATGTCAGTTGTAATTCGTTGCATTTGCTGAGTACTAGAATAAACCAAATCATTGGAATAGGTTTTGTTTTTGTTGGTTTTGAAAAGGTTAATTATTTTCGAATTGTCATAATCGGAGAACGAAAATGGAGAATTCAACACATAACTGATAAGAAGTTCGTGACGTAGATTATATAGAAAAAAAATGACCTTATAAAATCATTTTGTTTTGGCCGTTATCTTATTAACTTTGCATCTTAAAAAAAAAAATCAGCTAACGCCTTTCATTCCCTTTATAGGGAGTAGGCGAGGCCTTTATATCCTATCTATCTTTCGGAGACTGAGTGGGCAGTTCAACCTCCATCATGATTTATCAGCAATCAAAAAATTACCCACGATCTCGTGTGATTTAAACCCTAACTAGGATTTGGTAAGATATTAAGTATGCAAGGTCAAATATCGTTCAACAGTAATAATAATAAAATCGAAATAATTATAATAATTTTGCCAATTTAAAATATGATTTTAAATTAGGTAACTGTGCTTGACTAATGGTATATCGTTATAATTTTGACCATCAGAATGTTGAAGCGAATTAAGTTGAAATTGGTTATATTGTTTAATTTAACATTATAAAATTCTGTTAACAAAATATTTTTAAATGGTTTGGTAAAACTTTTTAAAGAAAACATTATTTAAAAAAAAATAGGTCTTTCTGTAAAATGTTAGTGACTCAGAGAATGACCAAATTTTATAATGAGCAGTTTTTATAATGGTGTGTTTAATATATTTTCCTCATTAATTTACTGTAGAGAACGTCTACGTCAGAGTTATAAATTCTGTGCAGATGAAGAAAGTCCAATCGATTCTGGTAGTAAGGCAGTCCAGTTTCTGCAAGACAAATGCGAAGAGTGAATTTAATGGGATATTACAAAAGAATTGGAAATGGAGTATCTCAAAATGTTTTTTTTTGTAGTAAAGCCAACAATACAATAAACCGAAATGCAGTGAAGTATACTAATAAGTTTGATTTCGAAAAAATGTTTCGAAAAAAATTCTTCATGTGTGTGTATGTGAGAGAGAGAGAGAGAGAGAGAGAAACCGAATCTGTAGCTATAAACTACAATAAAACTGCCTAATCTCATGGTAGAACATATTCAGCTAGTCTTAACATGTCATATGAAGAGATGATATCCTCTTCGCAGGATATTAACTCTTCGAAGAAGAAGAAACACAACACAGCGATATTGGTTACGTTATGTGTGTTTTAGATTCGTGAAAGGTAACTGTATGTATTTTGAAAGTAGGCTTGTCTTTCTAGAAAGCAAAATGTCGGGGTTTTCTGATAGAAATTTGATCTTCCGATTGAGAATAATTATATTATTAAATTAAATTATATGGAAACTGGAACTCAGGTCAAAACATAGGATAATTCTATTGGCTGCGCTACCATGCCTACCAAGAAAATTCCAAAAGGATAATAATAATTGGATATATCGGCAATTTCATTCCAGTGCCATCCCGAAAGTTTTGAAACCTACCACATATACTACTATGAAATGATTCAGGGACTGATACAACTTAACCCATCTTTATATCAAATAAAAAGTTTACTCAGGTGAAGCTTTTAGTAAACACGGTGATATAAAAGTGGCCGATGAAAATTGTCCATATATATACTTTTCTAAATATCCTTGCTGTAGTGAAATTCAAACCTGTTACCTATCCTAGAAAAAAATAGAGTATGTCCACTAATCTATGGACAAGTGGAGTTACTCCCCGAATCGTCAAAAAAATTACAAGGATTTGTAGACCAACGTTTGAAGAAAGAAAGAGAAAATCTAATGAATTTATCATAATTTTGAGCAGCAAGCAACTTCCGTTCATTTATAGTTAGCGCTTCCTTAGAAGTCTGATATTTGTTTATCTACTGGGAAAAAAAATCTAAGTTTGAATCCCGTAAATGGGAGGAACTTTCATAAGTACTCTTCAATTAAAACGTAGTTACTGAGGTAGCAAATTTTTTTCTTCTTTAAAACAGACAAACCGACTGAAGTATACACATACACACGCATGCAATTACCAGACAATAATACACTGGCATCATAGCATTAGTTGCGACCACCTTTAATTCCACCCCATTCCATTTGCTATTCAATAAGTAGTTGAATTCCACTGTTAATTCCATCCCCAAGTAGTTGGGGATGGAATTAACAGTGGATAAGAGAAGAGAAAGATGGAATTGCTGACTTTTATGGATTGCTGATTATTATCTGTTGAATGAACTGTACCAGAATCCACAACGTATAGAGTCGGTGTATGAATGCTTATCACAAGCGACAGAAAAGGGCTTTAAGAGAACATCTCTTAAAGTCAATGACATAAATTGATACCACGACATTGGTCAATGAGAATTTCAAATTAAATCAAAAATAAATTATGAATTAAATATATTAAGAATGATATAGAGAATATAGTGAGAAATAATTTACGATAAAACCATATTTCACGCATTTTATTTGGAGAATAAACATCAAATCATAACCAGAAAAGGAAGAGGAAAAGATAATAAAAGAGATTTCTGATAAGAATCACTTTTCTTAAAAATAATTTCGTTGTTAGCCTTTCTACCCAGAGGTCAGAAATAGTTTACGCATTACTTGAAATTGTAGGAGAGAATATCTCGAATAGTAAAACCAGATGAAGTCACTAATTTGAGATTATCTTATGTATGCAGTAATTAGATCAGTCAACTGTTAGCTTTCGAGTGCTAAGCTGTTCTAAGCGTTTTCTTATATCTGATAGTGTATACACTGGAAACAATGATTTTTTTTTATAAAAAAAAGTGTTTCAAGATGCGACATTTGTAAGGAGCTGCACTTATCATAAGTGTTAAAAGATATTACTTTTTTTTTTTCCACATTGAAGCGTTTATAAGGTTTGGCATTAAAAATAATTTCGTTAAAGAACAGACGCATTTCCCCTTCACACTACTTATTTCACAATTTCTGTTGTTATGTTATAAAAAATAAAATTTTTGCACATCAAAATTAAAGGCGTGAGTTCGATGAATCCTTATCGAACTTCCATTTATTCATCAGAATAACTATTTATTCGAGTTCCTTGGATAGCTCGATGGCCAAAAACAAATGTATGAAACGCGAGAATGAACACTTGAACTGGCAACCCCACAGTTTTATATAAGGATTTGAAGCCTATGGACTTGTTTGGAAGTGACATTGTAACACAGTTTTCAACGATCATACCTTCGGTTGGAAAGCTAATCTAATCTCGTCTTAGTCACGAGGAACATTTATAATGAATTTAGAATTAAAACCGAATAAACTGGTTTATACAAAGGACAGTTTTCATACAAAAGTATACAGAGAAATGCCTTTTAAATCATGAGACAGATTTTTTTACTGGTGCAATGTAAATAGAATTGGACAAAATACACATAGTACACCATTTTCACCGCTAGAGTGTGCTCTTTCAAATGAGCACATGCGCGTTGCGATAGCTTCATTACCTCTAGCGAAGATGCTGTTTGAGTGAGACGACAAAAATTCGAAAAAGGAATAATTAACTGTGATAAAATGTTATTTTAAACTGGGAAAATTCGCTTCAGAAATATTTCATTATCTTAAAACGGTGCACGGGAATGACTGCCTAATCGCGGATTAGTTTTGGAGTGGTTAGCATGATTTCTAAATGGTACAGATTCAACAGAAGACGATCCAAGACCAGGAAGGCCTGTATTGGTTCGGAACGATGAAAATGTGGAAAGAGTTAAAAGAGAATTAAAAAAAAAAAAGAACGATTCATCTTCCTATGGTTGTTATTTATTTTTATACGAATTTTATCTCATTACATAATGTGTGTGTGTGTGTGTGTGTGTGTGTGTGTGTGTGTGTGTGTGTGTGTGTGTGTGTGTGTGTGTGTGTGTGTGTGTGTGTGTGTGTGTGTGTGTGTGTGTGAAGCTCTTCGTTATTATACCACGTGTGTACACACAATCGATCTAGTTCCACAGTACCTCAATCGTAATGGTGGAAGATTTATTCATCATTTCCCTTATGCAGTCATGAACTGCCGATAGATGTCGCTTGAGATAATACTTCCAGACCAAAAAAAAAAATCGCAAACTATTGTGTCCTTCCTTCTGGATGGATATGAATAAGCCAGATGGTATGTTCTGAATATTAAAGGCTGTGTAACAATGTCACCTTCGGGGGTGACATTGTTACACCGCAAAAAAAAAAAAAAAAAAAAAAGAAACATGCGTTAAGGATTCATCTATGTTTCATAACTTACCAAGGCTTTTCCATTTACCAAGAGCATAAAAGTTCAATAAAAAAAAGATAACTGATATTGAAAATAGAAAATATATTTGTTTATTTAGTACAAACATTATAGATATTTTCTCTAGCAGGTTCAATTTATGTCCCATTCTCTAACATATTTACAGCAATATTAAATATTGACCAGTTTTGTACCATCGCAAAAACAATATGATCCAGTTATGGAAAGATTTAAGTACTAATTTCGTCAAACAACCAAGGGACTTTTTTTTTTTCGGGGGGGGGGGGTATCTACAGAGGTTGAGTTAGTCTGTCTGAAGTACATACAGTTTGACCAATATGATTACAGCAGTATAAAGTTGTAATTAAATTTACACTCGCAACAGATTTTGATTACAAAAACGAGAAAACCCAAGGAACTGAATTCACAAATCTTATCTGTTGGAAATTATACTATGTCATAAGCATTATAATGACTTTTTAGAATCAAGGGAGTATTGCGTTGATATTTTCTTATGGAAAAATGCTCATTAACTCATTTTACAAACTAGTCTGGTTAATAGAGGTAGGTGGCGTTGTTAGTGTTCGTGCGTTGAAGTACGAGAATTAAGCAGCGGGTTGACGGTTAGGTGTGTGTGTGTGTGTGTGTGTGTGTGTGTGTAGCAGAGCGGAGTAGAATGCCCCCGCGATGAGTCCTTGGACTCCTTTTTGGGGGTGTCCACGGTACAAAATGTTATGGGTTTGCAAATAAAGTTTCGTGGGTGGGAGTAACATAAAAAAATAATAATAATAATAAACGAGTTATCTCCAAGCTACAGTAACGACTAAATAAATCCGAACAATCACAATTTAAAGAAAAAATTTAATTTCGCAAGAAAATAAGTGTAAAAATGAAACTCCACCTTTACCAAATAATGTATATGTGCTCTAATATATATGTATAATGAATATATTTCCTTTTCTGTTCTTAATAAGTTCATTAATTCGATTAAGCGTGGACTCCACCAATGTAGAACATATTTTTCTCATTTCTACATCTCAAAACCATACTTTTATAATGGACTGTATTAAGTTATCCTTTGTATCATAATTTAATTTTCCTTTTTTTTTTTTTGCTATGTTCCAAATTTTCTATTGGATTAATCTCAAGAGAGTTCCTGGTCACCAAAGCAATTGGGTTTTGTGAATTTGGGGTAAGTCTTTCACACTTTTTGAAGTGTGGCATTGAGCGAGATCCTGTTGGAAGACGAGTTCTTTGTCTTTCTGGATCTGCGAGACCACTCTTTACTCCAATATTTTTATGTATTGGTCACTTTTCATCATACCGTAAATAGGCACAAATGATCCTGGACCGTCTGTAAAACAATCCTAGAATATCTATTTAGATGAGAGTTTAGGACCTTGTTGTAGGTGGGCGGGACTAGTCTTCTCAGTGGCTGATCTGTACGCACAGGGTATTCGTTCTTCTTGGGCAAAGAAATGGCTCTAATCTCAGAATATGATCTTCTTCCGCTTCTCAACAGTTCGATCTTTATTTACTTTTGCCCACTGGAGCCTTGGATCATTTTTCTTTTCCTCATTAATAAACGATTATGAATGATTGTAGTATTCCTTTTTCGTCAGCATTTTCCTTAACTGTCAGGAGAAAAGATACATGACTCCCTAAACCGCTTTAAAATCGCATTAACAGTACCCAAATCAACGCTACACTCATTGCCAATTTGTCTTTGAGTCATGAGTGTGTGCTGAAAAAGAGTACATATTTGTGAACACTTTTTTGGAGATGCATCCATTTTACAGCTACACAAAACGCAAACTATTAATAAACATCATAGAGAGATTACTTAAGTATAAAGAGCTAATAAGCTTCATTTCGGCAATGAAAACATTACTTAAATTAAGGGGATATTAAATCCCACATAGTTTTAAAACCGAATAAGAAACTCAAAGATCGGAATCAGAGAGTTTCTTGCCGAATATAGTAAACTATAAAGTATCGGCGACACTAGCGTTAGCCAATGCAAGTGATCCTAGTACATAGTACAATACCGGGGCAACTCGTTGCAAAGGTGGGGGAAAGTTCAGATCGCTATTCTTAGGTATTTTCCATAATGTAAAAACACATTTCCTAGGAAATGTATGCTGTTATTACATTATGGAGGGAGGTCACCACCCAGACCGGTTTCAGCCTTTTTTGAGGCTTCATCAGTGAGTAGCTAGACCTAATACCAAAGTGTATAGCGAAAAGAACTTATGTACTCTGCGAACGAGTTTTCCAAACAGGTGCAACCATTAAGTTACTTAAGTATAAAGAGCTAATAAGCTTCATTTCGGCAATGAAAACATTACTTGAATTAAGGGGATATTAAATCCCATACTTAAGTAACTTAATGGTTGCACTTGTTTGGAAAACTCGTTCGCAGAGTACATAAGTTCTTTTCGCTATACACTTTGGTATTAGGTCTAGCTACTCACTGATGAAGCCTCAAAAAAGGCTGAAACCGGTCTGGGTAGTGACCTCCCTCCATAATGTAATAACAGCATACATTTCCTAGGAAATGTGTTTTTACATTATGGAAAATACCTAAGAATAGCGATCTGAACTTTCCCCCACCTTTGCAACGAGTTGCCCCGGTATTGTACTACGTACTAGGATCACTTGCATTGGCTAACGCTAGTGTCGCCGATACTTTATAGTTTACTATATTCGGCAAGAAACTCTCTGATTCCGATCTTTGAGTTTCTTATTCGGTTTTAAAACTATGTGGGATTTAATATCCCCTTAATTTAAGTAAATCATAGAGAGAGTTAAACCAGTTAAAACAAGCAACCCTCAACCAAAATAGTGAACTAAAACCAAAACCGAAAATATTAAGCAGAAACCAAAACCTTGACGAAAATTCGGTTTATTCGGATTAATTTGTTCGCTACTGTATTTTTCCATGGCATACTTCACAATTATGACTCAAGAGAAAACACTTTTCTCATTACACCATGAACAACAAATGTTTTACTGTTTTCAGTGACTCAACTAACCAAACACGTTAGTTCGTTAGCTGACTCAGTTAGTCAATTCTTTAGTTTTCTTCTAAAGGAACTAAAGAAGAATGTTGGTAGTAACGGTTCTGTGTGTTAGTAGATAGTGTTGTAGAGTAGAGTGCTCTCCCTCATGAGTCCTTGGACTCCTTGGAGGTGTCACGTAATAATAATAATAATAATAATAATAATAATAATAATAATTTTTTTAAACATTTTATTATGTCTCAGTATAAGTTACATACAATAATAATATTTACAGTATTTACAATAAGGATTATAGAGAATTTTTTTTTTTTTTATGTCTCAGATGAATTGCATACATAGTTGCTGTAGTAATTATATATATATATAATATTTATAACGCATTACAAGTGTGTATAACAGATACTTGCAGTTAGTAATTTTCTTCCTCGAAGCTTAGCAGAGCTTATCTGAGGAAGATAATAGATGACAGAGGGTGGTGGTTTCATGGTTGTGTTCCTATACAGGTCACGAGCCAGGTGTTGATTTTACTGTTTGTTGGTACGTGCTTGAAAGACTTCGACTGCTATTACAATTTAACTTTTTTTTTTGTGCAAATAGGGTTGGATTTAGACATGGTGTGTTTGTTTCCTTGTGTTCTTGTAGTGATAGTTTTTGAGAGGGGGGGGGGTTGTCATAGGTTTGTGTGTGTGTGTGTATGTGTGGTGGGGGAGAGAGAAACAGGAATTGCTCTAATTTTCATTCTCGCTATAATATTTATATAGTGCCTGTTTCAGCTCTCTGTATGTTCCTAGGTTTCTGTTGTCGAACGGCAGTTTGTTTATCATGTCAGGTACAGGGTGTTCGGGATAAATTTGACATATTTATAATTAATTATATTTTTCCGTAAGTTACATGTATTAACACACACTTCTCTTCATTTAAAAGTTTGGACCCTTCTTCATTCACATACAAGATGTCAGAAAGGATGGATAGCTGGAACCCACCTGAATCATGGAAGAGAATAACTTGTAACATGATGATTCGTGCCCGCCATCAAAATAAGGATATTACGACTGCTGCCCAATGCTCCCTGAATACAGTAAAAACAATCAGGCATGAACTAGAGACTTGCAATGGTGACTACGAGGATGTAGCAAGAAGAAAGATCCCTAGCAGACGATCTGATTGCGTTCGTACAGCAGAATTCCTCGCAAATCTGCAGGAACAGGTGTTGAAGAACCCTGGCATTGGAATTCGGGCTTTGTTCGTGGAGTTGCTAACTGTAGTCAAGCCCTGGATAACAAGGGTAGCCAATGGTAGGCCGTATGTATGGCAGCAGGATTCGGCCCCTTGCCACACCTCTGGGAAAAGTCAAAAATGGTTGTCTGAAATTTTCTACGACTTCACCAGTCCAAATGTTTGGCCTCCAAACTCCCCAGACCTTAACCCCATGGATTATTTTGTATGGGGCGCAGTTGAAAAAGACACCAATCGCACTTCCAGTAATACAAAAGCCCAGTTAATGGATAAAATTAAAACAGTTTTTGCGGCCCTTCCCAGGGAGACTGTAGCATCAGCTTGTTCGAGGTTCCGAAGCAGAATTGAAGCTGGATGCTAATGGTGGTTATTTTGAGTAAATCTTGTTGATAGTATTGTAATTAACTCTGCCTGTAATGTTTTTTTGTCAATTCATTAAATTTAATAGATACAAAGAAGATTTTCTTTTTCCTTACGAAACTGTCAAATTTATCCCGAACACCCTGTACGTAGAAGTTTTGGGTGGCTTTGCCGTGGTGATTGTTGTACTTATATGTTATGTAATTTGTTGACTGTGGTCTTGTTATTTGATATGTTGTTCTGGTTACTCTATATGTTGGGCTGTAGTAGTGTTTTAACATGACTGTGTAGCGCCATAAGTGTTTCACCTTAAATATTTTGTGTTTTGTCCGTGCTTCCTGCATAAGAGTGGGTTGTTCCCAGAATATCAGTTTTATCATTTTATCTTGCAACCATTGTAGCCTGTTAAGTCTGTAGTCTGTGCAGAATGCATATGATGTGATTGCATATCTTGAAATGTTTTCACATAATGCTTTATAGATTAGTATTTTTATGTGGGTTGGGGCATTGTCTTTTAATCTGTATAGTTTGCTTGCTATTATCCTAAGCTTGGTATGTAGGTACTTTGTATGGCTATTCCAACTTTGATCAGCGTCGAAGTGAAGTCCAAGGTAGCGTGTTGTTTTCACCTGTGTGATGGTTGTGATTTTAGGTTCTGCACTTTGTGTATAGGAGGATGAATGTTTGATAGTGAGATATTTAGTTTCTATAGGCAGGGTTTGGGGATTTTTGAATATCATTAGCTTTGTTTTTCCAGAGTTTATATATATATGCCGTTTTCGGTTAACCAGTTAGTGATTTGATTGATGTCGTGTTGCATATTTTTGTAAGCGATATTTGCATTATTGTGAATGGATACTATGGCAGTGTCATCTGCATACTGGAAGATTTTACTTTTTAGGGGGAGTTGGCTTATGTCGTGTGTGTATATGTTAAATAGAATGGGAGATAGGACAGCTCCTTGCGGTACTCCACAGGATACATGTACCTCTTTGCTGTGTGCTGATCCTATACGTGTGATGTGCTTTCTGTTTTTCGTGTATGCTTTAAACCACTGGAGTAGACGACCTCCAATTCCGATATGGGTAAGTTTCGTTAACAAGGTTTTATGTGTTAGTTTGTCAAATGCTTTTGTTAGGTCAATGAATACCACTAATGTTATTCTGTTTTTATCCAATGCAGCGTTTATTAGTTAATAATAATAATAATAATAATAATAATAATAATAATAATAATAATAATAATAATAATAATAATAATAATAATAATAATAATAATAATAATAATAATATCGAAACAGAAGATAAGATAAGATCGAAACAGAAGGATTTATTCTAGAAGCTCAAGAACAGGTTTACAAACTAATGCAATCAAATTAAAAATTTTGAACATCAATAATAACAGCAAATGCAGATTATGCGATCAGAAAGATGAGACTGTAGAAGATTTAATCAGCGCCTGCAGCAAAATAGCTCAAACTGACTATAAATACCGCCGTGATGAAGTGGCCAAAATAGTTCATTAGCAGCATGTATGCAAAAAATATGGCTTTCCTATTTCTGATAACTGGTAGCAGCATAAAAGTGAGACTATATTGGTAAACGAAACAGCAAAAATTCTCTGGGACTTTAGAATACAAACTGATCGGAATTTGGAACACAATAGACCTGATATCACAATTATCGAACATTGACAGTTTTGGGTTATTGATATCGCAGTACTCAGTGATAACAACATTAGGAACAAAGAAGTGGAAAAGTTACTAAATATCGAGATCTGGCAATCGAAGTTGGCCGACTGTGGCTTAAACACACCAAAGTCATCCATATAGTTATCGGTGCACTTGGTGCAACTTCAAAGAAGTTATCCAACTATTTACAGCAATTAAACGTCAGTAAAGTGACCCCATATGACCTACAAAAAAACAGCATTACTTGGAACAGTCCATATTTTAACGCTACCTGACGGACATTCTTAGATTCTTGGGTAGAATCTGAATTGTTCTGTATCACCAGTCAAATTTTTGTTTATATGATATCTTGTTTTGACTGTGTATCAATTATAATAACGAATCAAAGATTGATCTTTAATAATTTAAAATGCGAGTATTCCTCGTTGGCGATTGTTAAGTAACACTGCCAAACAGCCATATGAATATTTCTAATACGAGACTAATAGTATATCGGCATTTCTCTTGTTCGAATATTCATTCCGGATTTCCTTTTATACAGAAATTATTACTGTTGGAAGTATTTCCAGAGATATTCGCAATATCATCATTGAACGAATTTTTAGTATCTGTGTCTAGCCTGGCAGTCCACGAAGTTATCGGCTGCTTTTTAGGTTCGGTTGGCAAAATTCGCAATTTGGACTTCTTTTGCCCCTCTATCCATAAGTAAATTATTTTGGGAATCTCGGCTTAAGAATGTATTGATCGGTACTTGGAATACTTTTTGACTTTTTGTAGTATTTTTGGTGTGTATTGAGAGGGCGGCAAAAGCTATAGCTACACCAATGGATGTAGTATCATGCTTGCGCGTTATTTCTGTGAGATATGAAACGTTTATTATTGGTGAAAGTTAATGGTGAACTATTTTTTGTAAATCTTATTTTATTTTGTTAAAATAACATATAATTATTTATTTATTATAGATAAAAGGCTGAATTATGACGAGCATCACTGTTGAAAATATGAAAAGAATTATATATTTTCAATTATCGTTACACGAAACAAATGCATTGCGATCTAACGTCGATATTCGTTTGCACTTGTCATTGCTATTGATATGAAAAGCTTATTATTGGTGTTTGTTCGTGGTGAGGATGAAATATTTTTAATAAAGCCATTTTTTAATATGTAAATTTATTTATTAATAAATTCGTTACTGATTAGGGAAAAAAAGTTTTTTTTTTTTTTTTTGTATATGCAGCACCCCCACTTAAAATTATAACCGGCCGCCATTGCGCCTGTCACATTTTGTTTCAATGACACCATTTGCAAGAGCATAATGAAACAATATTTGCCAAAATTCACACGTCCAATTTCGGTGGACGTACTTATTCTTATAAGCATGCATTAATGGGTAATATCGTAAATTGTTTCTTGATGGTGAAGGTCATCAGAAATACACTTTCAAAATTTTTAGACGCCTTCTACTTTGAATGGTGATATTCTCTGCAAAAATGTTGTCCACTCTAGAACTTAGCCATTCTGCTGAAGATATTGGCTCGTCAACCTTTTCAGCACCGTTGACAATGAGATCAATCGATGGTTTGAATAGGCTGGAGGATGCAACAATTTTTGTTGCATCTTCCAAAAATAACAACAACAAAACACTGGTTTTCTTTTCTTCATTTTTAAAAGGCCGTCCATGCTGAAGGGGTGAAAATACTAGAATAGGACCAATTATGTTTTATCTCCACCTATGATGAGTATGACGCCACTTAATTGTCTACGTAACGTTTTGAGCTGTAAATTCAACCCGGTTTTATTATTATTATTATTTTTTTTTTTTGCAAATTTCGAGATTTTTTTTCATAGAAAAAAACACTTCATTCACGACGATCATTTTCAGCAGATATATTCTACTACATGGGTAAACGAAACAACGCAAAAATGAGACTTGTGGAATCAATCTACGGCCTACAGGGTAGAGAACAAAATGAAGGAAAAGAGTATTCAAAACACCTCAAGTAGGTGGTCGCCATCTTGAAAAAAAATTAGTCTGCCTGAAAGTGCATATAAGAAATCAATAAGTATAATGTGAGGGCTATATGATCACCAAAATGTGATGAGGATGAGATGATTGAAATTAAATATAAACAGTGGGTGTCAAACCGATGAGATATGAGCAAATGAGTATCAAAATGGCAGTAAAAATCGGAAATTGGACAAGGACAATCTGGAAATAAGCAGTGATTAATTTTAAAAGCCTCCGAAGATGTAAAAATTCTGTGGCCTCTGATGAACAAAAACAGCCACTGCCATAATTAATAGAGTGAAAAAAAAAATCGTCCTTCATCTAAATGAGAGGGTGACGAAATTATGCAGCTTCGGTCCCCTGTTGATTTCCATTGGAATGACCCAGTATTTATTGATATTTCTGTTGTATTATTTAGCGAATTCTATCGGAATGGCAGGACGTTTCGAAAAATCCGATGAATAAGTCAAAAGTCAAAGTAGTTTTAACTTTTGACATACGAGAAGTTTTTGACTTATCTAACATAATTCTGTTCGGCATAATTTTGCCGATACGAACTGAACTATTCGCAAATTTTAACTGAGATCTTGAATACCAAATTTGATTAAACTTCACTTCATCAACTGAGCAATTATTAATATAAGTTATATATATATATGCCTCTCCAAAACGGGACTGTAAACCTATAGTACATTAGTACTGAGGGTGAGCTAAGATTTTTTCTATTTTTTAAATTATTATTATTTTTAATGTTTTTATATTTTTTATTCATTTTTACCTAATCTGGAAACACTGCTCTAGATGTCAAACATGGAACTTTTTAAGCTACTTGAAGCCTCGAACCCGCATCCTGTTGGCGGGATTCGAACCCGCATCCTGTTGGTTGGATTTGCTATCCACACGGGCAACAAGGCAGGCGATTTGGTGTCCCATTATCTGATTTCTGATAATCTCTTACTCAGTAATTTCTCCTTCTCATTCACAATCATTCTTAATTCCCTCTTACCCCTTATTCTATAACAAGCATTTCACTAAGCCGGTATTATATGTTCATAAAAATTCAGAAGTATGAAATACTTCCAAGTCATTTATTCAAGTCAGTTTCTGTGTGCTAGTTAAGCATAATTGTAAGATTCAATTGAGATCTCGGCATAGCAGAAGAGAATACCTATGGTTACGAACTGATCGCCCATAATGCCTATAAATGCCTATGGTGATAAGGCTGATCGCCTTCTACTATTACTACAATTATCAGAGCATCTCCGTGGAGCCTTAGACACATCACAGGAGGGTAGGAATATCAAATATTAACCTAACCAGTAGTAGTCAATGTGTACTGCATACTACAGGGTGTTCCAAAAAGAATGTCCCGATTTCAAAACTGTATATCTCTGCATATCTTTTTATCTTTGTATATCTTGTATATCAAATATTGTATATCTTTGTAACTGTACCACATTTTCATTATTAAATATAATTATTTGAAATTGGGGTCATTCTTTCTGAAACACCCTGTATAATAAACAATAAAACGTGATATCAATAACACGTAATATTTATTGCTATCTTTTTTAAAAGTAATAATTTCCAATATTTTGTAATTACAGATGTCCTTTAAAACGTTCCATTTCTTTAAAAAAAATCTTAAGAGGCCTAGCAAAATAATTATACTGATTTTTGAGATTTATCATCTGATAAGATTTCTTTTCCCATACATGGCGTTAAACAAAAGCAGTAACTTTATTCTGATTCGGCTCGGCTATCTATAGAATTCCTGAAATAAATTCATATGAAGATAAAATAAATGAATAAATAAATTACTAGTTCCTCGCATGTTCCATAATGAATACAGTCGTGGTCTTTGAATTCTTCTTGCAGTTTATTCCTGTTACATACATTTCTTCTTCTTCTTCTTCTTCTTCTTCAACCTTTTGGTTCTGTCCACTGCTGGACGAAGGTCTCCCCCCATGATTTTCCAGACCACTCGGTTTTCTGCCTCTCCCATCCATCTCACTCCTGCAATTTGTTCCAGTTCATCCCTCCACCTTCTTCTCGGTCTTCCTCTTTGTCTTGCTCCATCCATTGGTTTTCACTCTGTTGTTTTTCTAGTCCATCTCCCGTCACTGCATTTGGCAACGTGGCCAGCCCATCTCCACTTAGCCTGTTTAATGTATTTTACAATATCCATGACACCTGTTTGAGATCTTATCCAGGTATTTGTCTTCTTAATGTTATTTTTAGCATACTTCTCTCCATGCGATGTTTTGTTGTTCTCAGTTTTTTATTTTGGGCTTCTGTTAAAGTCCATGTTTCTCCTCCGTATGTATGCACTGGTCGAAGGAAGCATGCAATGGTAGAAAGCTTTCCTTTTTAGACTCATAGAGATGTCACTTCTGAACATGTCTCTCATTTTACCATAAGCCACCCATCCAAGGTGAATTCTTCGTTCAATCTCTTTTCTTTGGCAATCGTCAAAGGATAACTTGTTCTATTTCATGGTTTTCAACTTTGATAGTTCTATGATTTATGTGTTTATTCATCATTATTTTTGGTTTTTTTTTCTCTATTTATTTTTAATCCAATTACTTTGGAGGCTTCATATAGTTGATTTAGCCTTTCTTCAAGATTATCCGCTATTAGGACAACATCATCTCCAAATTTCAGATGATGCAGTCTTTCTCCGTTCATGTTTATTCCTTTTGTTTCCCAATCAAGGCTTCTAAAGACTTCCTCTAGTGCAGCTGTAAATAATTTCGGAGATATGGTGTCGCCTTGCCGGATGCCTTTTTGTATTGGGAACTTTTCATGTTTTTATATAATTTAATTACAGAAGTTGCATTATTGTAAATATGTTTTAGTGTTTCAATAGATGGTTTCTCAGTTCCCTGGGTTTCAAGTGCTTTTAGTGTTGCAGATGTTTTAACTGAATCAAATGCTTTTTCGTAGTCTATATAGGCCAGACATAAGAGTTTATTGTATTTAATTGATTTTTCAATGAGCTGTCTTTCTTAATGTGTGAATATGGTCAAAGTATTGTAATTCTTGCTAAATCCAGCTTGTTCACAGGATTGCATTCTCTCTAGTTTAGATTTTATTCTATTTATAATTTTTGTGAAGACTGTATATGGTGGGAAGTAGGCTTATAGGTCTGTAGTTTAAATTTCTTCCTTATTGCCCTTTTTTACATACACATTCACAGCAACAACAACAACAAAAAAAAAACACGCACGTGCATGTTGTTTTTGAAACGATCTTCACTAATAGATTTATCAGTAAATTCATTACTGAATGTCCTTGAAATGTTTGGCAGTGGTGCAATATCAAGTTAGAAAAGTCTAGCAATACTGTATCATATCTTATCTTACATTTCTCATTTACGCCAGTAACAGATAATAAATAGATAAAGAATAATTCCTTTGTATTTTTTTACATCTGTTAAATATCGATTGCTTTTAAGCAGTACTTCTCATATGAACGGATCGACTTAACTTGGTGTTATTAAAAAAATTTAACTTTCAGCAGTTACTATGCATTGTATTTATACAGTCGTAATTCTTACTATTTTTTCCGTTACAGCAGTGAACTTAAAGGTATTACATGCACCGAAAGATAATCCTGTGGTATTAAGAGGTAAATTTCTTTTGATTATTTATGTGTTAGATCTCAATCACAAGGGGAAATTATTTATTAAAACAGGATAATTGTGATTACATACAAATCTTTTCTTCTAAATAATAAGTAATAATAAATAACACAATTATGATACTAACAATGTCATTTCTAAAGCAATTCAATATACATTAGTAAATGGTAAAATAGCTATTTTCGTTACCATCAACTTCATCTGTCGCATTATTATTATTATTATTATTATTATTATTATTATTATTATTATTATTATTATTATTATTATTATTATTATTATCATTAATAACTTAAAGATCTAATTACTGTGCCGTATATGTCCAAAAAGTTTTAGTTTTATACTTCAAATTATGAGTTACAATTTGCAAATAAACAAGAGTACAGATTCAAGCATTTACTTACAACTAGCGCCACGTAGTATAAATAGTAGTAAAAGAGTTAAAAGTTTGGGATTTAAAAAAAAAATATTAAGAGATATTCATAAGAGATAAGCAGTATACGGAACAATAATAAATGAGAATATTATTCTAATAAAAGGAATACGAATTATTTTTGTTTTGTTTTTCAGGAGAAGAAGAAGAAAATGAATGCACAAAAGATCTTGGACCATTTCCAATTACCGATGACTTCAAAAACTTTTTAAAACGACCGATTAACCTAAAGCCTTTTCATCGCTTGGCAATAAATACAAAATTTTTTCTGTTCACTAAAGATAACCCCCGACATTATGACGAAATTAAAGCATGTGATCCTGAAACCATCAAGGAATCCCATTTGGATTCAACTCTCATTACAAGATTTATTATTCATGGTTATATGGATCGCAAGTTCTTCGGACCTTGGATGGATGTAAGTTGGCAAAAATTAGAATTTATTTATTCAAACAATATTTACATTTTTAAAAAAACAACAACAACTGTGTCAATATTATACTATTTCATTCTTTCATTGTCTTCAATTTTACTGAACACACACTTTCCTGAAATTCCAGGAGTTGAAAGATGATCTTCTACTGAAAGAAAATCAAAACGTTATTGTCGTAGACTGGAGTAAAGGCAATTTATTTCCATATTCCCAAGCAGCTGCTAATGCCAGGGTCGTTGGAGTCGAGGTAGCAATACTCATCAAAAAATTAGAAGAAGTAAGTCTAAGAAATTATTAAATTTTCAGTTGTTATTCTCCTGGATGTTGGAATTGATACATAGTTCTTTATAAGTGGCCCTTACTTTCTTTCCATAGGTTTCCAAGACAATTTTCAATGGAATACTGACAATGTCAGACGGTCGTTAGTTAAGATGGCACCAATAGAACTAAATATGACATTTACGGCGCTCCTATAAAATAAGGACTTGTTTCCTAAGAATGCCCAGCCATTCTTCCACTCAACATTTATCATTTCAAATGTCACTTAATATAGGTGGAAACTGTGGTTCTCCAAATAATTGTACACGACATTTATGTAGACGAGATCTAGTTGGTAGAAAGAATATATCATTGGAGTTAATTCCTCCTTGTAACATTGACCACCTTTCCCCCACTTGAATAGATAAGGAACACGGCTTTATCAGCAAAAAAGAAATGTGCCATTATCAGATGAACTTGAATGCTTAAGATGGTAAGACTGCATGCCTTAGACTTCTAATGGAATGAATGGATAAATACCATACAAGGACAACACACTCAATCCACTATAAAATCTTTCTTTTCACCACTGAAATCTGACTCTTGTATCATAATGTTCAACAAACTGTTACACGATGAAATGTAATGAAAACGGGAAAGAAGAGTGAGTTGGTTAAACTATGTTATTTATTCACTGTTCGGGAGTCATTAATTATGCACACATCATAACACCACTGATATAACTTTTGAACAATTCTTTCTAATCAAATCGTACTGAAATGTTAGGATTCGTTTTCGTATATGATTTCAGGGAATAGCCCGCTGTGCGACAGGCGTGCCTAGGTGTTTCTCGTTTTTAACCAGTTCCTATATGGTTCCCTTTTTTTCCCCCAATAATTTTGCTTAACATGTCTCTACATTTTGCTCCTTTTTTGTGCATGCCATGATTTTGCATACTAAATTTTCATTACATGGCTGCTGATATTATGTTTTACAACATATCGAGGTCCATTGTGAGAAGACTGTTTTAAAAGTAACGGTATGTTATGATCAGCACTTTTACAATACCAATCTAATGACAGAAATATGAATTCACACTTCATTATTGTTTTATAGGAACATGGTTTTAAGCAGGAGAACTTTCATGTTATTGGTCACAGTCTTGGAGCTCATATTGCGGGATATGCTGGAGAACGTTTGCAGAGATTAGGAAGGATCACGGGTAAGTTATGAAATGCAAAACAAAATCTGTGAGCTAATCTAAGAGATTTATTTTACTATGACCTGTATATCTTCCTCCTATTGGTTAGTCTGATTATTTATTTATTCATATGGAGTTTCCTACCTTTTTTTCTCCCGTCCCTATTGGGGCGAGTTGAGCCCCCTCAAGGGAGGTTAAGTATTTATGGCTGTAGATCCTGGTGTTCACGGGGCCGGTTTGCTTGCTTGCGGGATGAAAAACCCCATATAAACTGGGGAAAAAACCCTGCTGTCCACGCCCAAGACCGGCTAATTTGGCTATGGCTGAGAAAGATCCTTAAGCTCCTCACGTCGGCGACGGGAATCGAACCCAGGACACTTCTTGCCCCAGGCATATGGTTGCGAAGCGCATATCCACTAGGTTAACCACGCGGATAGTCTGATGATAGGTGATGGTGATGATACGATTAAACAGTTCTACAACAATACGTGAATACATTTCTACTTGCACTAATGTAATATAGAAGTATACTATTGAAATGTTAATAAATAATATATTTAATGATATGAATATAAAATAGGATACATAGCTTAGCAGTTGTCCTAGAAAATCGCAATTCCTAAATGAAATAATTGCTTACAACGGAAGGATTTGAAAGAGGTTCTCAACTGATGAAGAATGGGATATACCTATAACGGATAAACACAATGGAGATAACAAAAAACTTTCGCTTTTGGGATGGAAACTTTATAGTGGTTTTTACATTCCGAAACTGAGAGCAGTCTTGGAAGGTGGGGTAGTTTCGATTTTTATAATTAGAAGTTGGACAAATGAAAATAGTACCTTGAGGAAGTTGTTCATGTGATGTGTTTATGCCAGGAAAGGTTAGAGTTCAATGTTAGCTAAAGAAGAAAAATCCTATATTGTCTGGAAAAAATGGGTATTCGAAAGATAAGGGAGAATAAACTGAGAATCTGAAAAACTAGAAATAAAACAAGATTGTGGTTTGGTTTCGTTTCACAAAAGGTGATTAAGTTATTCTCATCGAAGGAGGATTCAAATGGACTAAGGGATATATAGTGTTGAAGTTTTATTGTGGTTTCACTGAATGATCGAATGAAGTTGGAATTCTGGTCTCAACACTTGTGATCCAATGAATATTTTTCTTGGACTACCTTGAAATGAAGGTGTTTATCTCAACAACACTTATTTCACTTATTCTGTCAGAGCGGGTGTTTGTATAACGGGTGTAATCGGAAACATGAAGGGAGGAATATAAGTAAAGGAGGTCGTAAGACTGTTGTAATGCTAATGGAAACGTGGATGAGACCAAGCAAGACTTCTGTTGGAGAAGAAACTTACACAAAATTTGACTATTACCGAGGAAAGAATTAACCTCTATAGAATTGGAATAGAAATGATTAGGAAAGGATCAAGAATATTGACGGAGCAAACAGATTGCTGGATATTCTGGTCAGTCGATGAATGATTTTGACTTGGGTTTTGGGAGCAACTTTGGGTCATTTTTTAATACAAATGCATTATGTTCATTAAATTAAATAATTATTTATCTTATTGACAATCAGTTCCCAAAAGACAAAAATCGACACAGTTTTAATAATACTTGTGTTCGAAGCACGAAATCGAGATAGAAAACCAGACGAACAGTCAAACAAGTCGGTAGTTTCTCAAAACCTCTGAAATCTTAGTTACTACTGTTCTACGCCTTGTTATCCAGCACTACATTTGAAATTCTCAATTTTATATGTAAAATGCTAGTGTCTGTCTGTTGCGCTTTCTCCTTGGTCATAAGTTTGGTTAGTTGGCCTAGTTGGCTGAGTGGTTAGCGTATCCTCTCTCCAGCCAAAAGGCTGCGGGTTCGAATCCCGCATTAAACGTGGATGTTTGCGATTGTCTGTGAAAATACTAGTAGTGGTAGTGGGCAGTAGATGGCGTGGTGTAGATGATGCGGTCTGCTGTAGTTGGTGAACTGAGTGGTGGAGATGGAGAGTTGTAGAGTAGGTGCCCTCCCTCGATGAGTCTTTGGACTCCCAGGAAGTGTCAATATTACTACTAATAATAATAATAATGTTTCTAGGGAAAGGGAAACCACTAGATAAGCTTTCTCTCTTACTGTAGCGTAATGATTTGGAACTTAGTAGTTGTCCATCCATTTGAACTTTTTCTCCATAGATACAAGCTATATTTTAAGTTATGTGCTAACATAACTTTTAAGTTATGTTAGCACATAACTAGGCAGGTGCAACGGGTGCACAGGTACAGGACCCAGGACGAAGTGGACCTGAAATAGGGTACCAAATAATAATAATAATAATAATAATAATAATAATAATAATAATCAGTATTATATTTTCATTTTCAAATTTTAAATCTTGCCACTGGAAGCTGTTTCCGTAATAACGTTTTTAGTTAAAGTTAAAAATTAACAGATCTATTTCTATCGTATTTGTCTTTTTTATTTTTATAAATAAAATCTTGCACAGGGTTCATGAAAAGCTAGTTATGACACTGCGTGCTATGTCCGTTTCAGATGTACATGTTCCGAAGGGAGGGAAAAAAATGTTCCAGCAAGAAATAAAGATACAGGAATTGAGTAAACATGATTAGTCACAAGGGGAAGGGAGGTAATTGAGATTAAAAAATCTCAATTATTTTCAAGTTATTTCCTGCATATGTTGTCATTAATCATGATTGATATTCATCCCAGTTGTCCTCAGTTGTTGATAAATAAAAGGTTGCAATCTCCACCATAGAAGTACGTAAACACCCACATTAAGATTTTCCGTAGACAAAATTTCCGCATTACGCCCTCCTTCCTACACGGCTGATCACCATCCAAATATGTAAACATTTTCACTTTCCGAGTATTGCTTGCTCTTCAGTCATAGCGGAAACAGCATGACCTGACCAATATAAGGCATGTATATGTGTGTGTGAAATCATCGGATGTAGGTGTTCTACTTTCTCAGCATGCTGAAGCTCTCCAATAACAGTATTTTTTTTTCTTAATTTTATGATTTCGAGAAAAAAAAAAACCAGTTACAATTTATAGATTTATTCCCACTTAAGTAGGGAAAACGACTGTTCAGCAAAACATCTTAGTCAATTTTTATATTATTTAATATTTGTCCGCTACTTGTTTACTTTTTTACATTACAGAAAGACAAGTAAAATATATACTGCAAGTAAATAAACTAAAACATTACAGACTTCCCTCATTATTATTTTTAAATATTTCTCTATTATTTTCTTTTCTATTTAGCTCTTGATCCAGCTGGACCTTACTTCGATGGCATGCCTAAATCTGTCCGTGTCGATGCTGGCGATGCTCACTTAGTCGATGTCATCCATTCAGATGCAAAATCGATTGCTATGTTTGGTAATTTTTTTTAATTTTATTATTATTATTATTTTATTTTTTCATTTTATTTTTTTTTTATTTTATTTTATTTTTTTATATTATTATTTGCAGGGGCGAATGCTGGTCTCGAAATTCGCGCTTGCTCTTGAAGTCTGATTAGCGGAATAATGAATTAGTGACCATTTAAAACTATATATTTAGAAATTTACTTACATTTAATCATACAAATACAACATTTATTCGACAAATGATATTCTATCTTTTTCAATTTAGCTACTTGAATACAAATTCTACCCTACGGTTCTTTTTATGAACTGGTCAATAACATCGTCATAAAAAGTTGGTTGTAATTTAATTTTCCCAAGCAACACGCACACTTGTAAAGACTGGCTGAAGCTCACTGGCTAGAGCTACGTTGACTGAGTATGGCCTGTGTTTAAGCAACAGAGTGAGACGACGTGAAATGGCTTTGCGCGCGCATGAAATCACAGTGCTGCTGCGATGACCTGGAAGCTCCTACAACCCAGCAAGCCAAGGTAGCTTGACTAAACGAGCAAGCATCGACCTTCGATATACAACGCAAAGCTCAATTATTGCCGAGCAAGCTTAAGACGTCTTCTGTCTACAAAAATAAAAGCCGAGATGGAATGCTTATAAATGCATGCATTTAATAACAAATAAATATTACTTCTTTCTCAAGTAATGAGCTTGCGCAGCAAGCATGGAGAATTCGCCCCTGATTATTGAAAATGAATATTGAACCTTTCAAAAGGAGACATAAATCTATCGCAAATGAATGGATTTTATCCTACCATTGCTGAAAAATCTGCAATATATGAACGGCTTTCGTTGTACTTAACCATTCTGATCTCATCTCATCTTCTTTATACTCTATTTTACCTTACGGTGTCGAGGGTTTATTGATTATCAGACCTCAAACCGTTCACAGGATAAGGATCTTCCTCAGCCATAGCCAAGTTAACCAGTCTTGGGCATGGACAGCAGGGTTTTCTCTCCAGTTTATCCTGAGGTTTTTCATCCCGCAAAGCAGGCAAACCGGCCTTCAGAACTCAACACTACAGGACATAGAATACATAGGGTTGAGTTCTGAAGGCCGGTTTGCCTGCTTTGCGGGATGAAAAACCTCAGGATAAACTGGAGAGAAAACCCTGCTGTCCACGCCCAAGACTGGTTAACTTGGCTATGGCTGAGGAAGATCCTTCAACTCCACACGTCTCCGACGGGAATCGAACCTAGGACACTCCTTCTCCAGGCATATGGTTGCGAAGCACAAAGCCATTAGGCTAACTTCGCGGACATACTTACCCATTGTACTCCTGAAATCGTACTAAAATGTTATACTCCATATTTTTTCTAGAGTTATTCCTGAATTACAGCCATCAGCACTCTTCCGTTATTGCTTATCAATTTTTTTTTGTTATGAAATATTAATATCAAAATTTCCGTATTATCTGAAAACAGATGGCATTGTTCACAGGTTCTTGCAATCTTTGAAATGATTAAAATTAATCTTTCACTTTTGCATTTAAACTTATGTGATATCAGCTCTTCTTTTGCTATTATCAATAAATCGTTCTAACTACAGAAAAATATCCCTTTTATCCGTGAACAATGGTATTTTTTATTGTGTGTGTGTGTGTGTGTGTGTGGTAATAAAAAATAAAAAACAAAAAACGCATAACTACAAAACGAAACATATGGGTAATGAGAAACTCGTAATGTATTATGAATTCTCATTAATATGAATACTTAATATGAATATGAATTAATATGAATACTATGGATTAATAGAGAAATAACATAGATATATTGAAGTGGAGAAATAAGTTTTCCGAATAGGTAACTGGATCTGTCCAAATATGGCACAATTGTTTTTCTATGAGATTATGCGAAGGATAAAATGTACGTCAAAAACGACGTCACTACATATTAAAAGGCAAGTTAGTTCGACAAGTTTGGAGCATACGGGACAATAAATAAGTTACAGGCATGAATGAATGCCAAAGTATTCGCGGAACTCCCTTGAACTTAATCTCCCCCAAATAAAAATAAAAATGAAACAACCCTTCAAATCAAATTGTAATCCATAATAGAAGGTGGTCATAAAATAACTTTCCCTCTTTGGAGGCATCTGTAGCTAAAGCCAATAAAAGGAATGAGACCAAATTTTATACTGAGACTTTTGAAGGCATGGGGAGATGATTTCCGCGAAAAAAAGAATTAGTACCAAAAGTCGTCGATAGGGGAAATTTTGGCGCTGGCGTAGCCAAAACAAGCTGATAATTACATTAAAATGCAGATAAAATGGAATAATAATATTTCGACGTTGTAAGCGACAGCCGCGTCATTCATTCCAGCTGGATATGTGGCGCGTTACAATAATAATAATAATAATAATAATAATAATAATAATAATAATAATAATAATAATAATAATTAAACTAAAACAATAACTTGCGAGAGACACAGAAATTAATGTAGTGATTGAACTCACAGAAAATAATGTTTTATTCATCAGAATCAGGGTCCCCTGGACCACATACACGATTTTTAATATGCTGACCTTTCTTCTTGCACTGCGTTCCGTCCTCTGCGAGGTCTAACTCCTAGTGATCCAGTTTATTCAAACTTCTTAATCATAGCTCTCAGTGCTACAGTTGACATAGGACTTGTACGCAGGTGATGAAGCCTTCTAAATTCCCGAAGGGCCGTTACGGCATTGCACTGTTTAAGGTAAAACAGCTTTCAAATAGCTATTGCTCAGTAACTACGTTACATATAGTCTCATTGCTTTAATCATTATTGTTATAATCTTACAAATACCCCAAATGTTACATGTGCATGTGAAACTTAGTGTCTGAGCAATAAATATTTGAAAGTTTCATTTCGTTTTGAAACACCCTATATAGTGTTAGGGTTTGGGACACCAGGTGGCGTGACTGCTATCTCCCCTGATGTCTAATGATATCAGTGATCATCTTTGGTCCACTCTCAGTGATGGCTAATGATGGAGGCTTGCTGCCTACCAATTTTCATAAAGTTATTTATTGAAAATGCTTATATCATTCAGTAAGAACAACAGACATTAGAGAATTGATTTTTTTTTTAAAATACCGCATTATATATTGAATATTTGACGCTCTCAATTCTTCCGAATCCATTTTCTATGTGATAATGTTATAACTGATGATCCCGTAGCTTTTATAGCTATTTTTAGCATAAAAATGCTAGTTAGTCTGCCATTCAGAATCAACAATTTGATTAATTTATAGAAGTATTTTATTTTAATTTATTTGATTTCAGGATTCGGTATGGAATCAGCAGTTGGTCATGTGGATTTTTATCCAAATAATGGGAAAAAACAGCCTGGTTGTCAGCAAGATATCATATCTTCTATTCTGCAAAAGGGACTTTTTGAATGTAAGCGGTTCCATAAGTATTAATATTTTATACAGACATAATGGCTTTATCGTAGTATTGGTTTTTTATTTATTATTATATTTTTTTTTTTTGTAATTTAAACTGCTTATTTGTTGGTTGCTGCTGGTCAATACGAAGACAATATCTACAAAATGGTCCATCCACGATGCTATTTGGAATAGTCAGTGGATGATTTAAGAAATAAACTTTAGTGGCAATGGATTGTGAGTGATACGACAGCTTACGAGCTTAATACTTTATGAGATTCGTACATAGTCGAATAAGACAGAGTATTGAATCCAGCAAATCATTGCCTATACCTGATTAGCTATACAATATAACAGGGGGATACAAAATTGTTAAAGGAATTTTGTGATGGATGCCTGAGATATCAATCTATGTATAAAAAAGTATTTAATTAGATGTAATAATGTGCAGTTAGCTAATAATATATGTCATCATTCTAATACACCCACTTTCCACGATCACTAATTCTGAGAAGCTTTGTTGTTGTTGATGTTGTTTGCCCTTGTTACAGTTCTGATAATACAGAGAAGATCGATAAACAGTAAAGTAAATAACCTGAATGAGAGGTTGTTCAGTTTTATAGCACACTGATACCAAAGATAAGTGGAAGGTCGAGAAAAAAGAAGAAAAACATAATTACGTTAGATTTGAAAAACCTGAAAATTGTTTTTTCTTAGACAATAGATACGAACGAAGATTACCACAGAGGTTAGAAGTAGAAGAAACGAATCAGAGAAAGCCAAATTTGTTCTAGGAATTTAGAATCGAAATGGTCAAGGGTAGTATCGAACTGAATTAATAATATAAACAGATCGCTGTAGCAGCCTATGGAATGTCTGTTTTCAGGAGTTTCGAATATATAGTAGACGACGCTTATTGTAATCACTTTGGGACAGTCGCTTTTCAATAACAATAATCGGCTGATAACATTAAGCAAAGGATATAAAAATATTGCATCATTTATTTCAATTTATTGTTATAAACAATTTTTAATAAGCAAACCATAACATTTGTTTTAAAAACTTATCTAGTGTTGTCTGTTTGAATATAGTAGTTCATGAATAAATTGCTCAGACTCATAATGCCTTTCGAAGTTTGTCGTTCTATGTTGCACACCGCAATGAAATATTCGTGGAGCTTCTTGCATCTGGTCATTGGTTGGAGGAGCTTCTAAAATTTGTTCTTCTATATTTGTATTAGGTCCACTTTATTCTGTTAGTTTAAAGTTGTCATCGGAAGCAGCTTGACATAGTCCGACACTGTCATTGTAGCCCCCACTTCAACTTTGTTATCAATATCCAACTAATTTTCAAATTCTTCTTTTGACATCCTGTCTGGGGTTTTATCAAAAATTTCATTTGTAAGATATTCAAATTCTTCGGAAGAAGGAGTTTCAGAGTTTGTCTTTAAAACTTCACCTTTTTGGAAGCAGTTTTCAATAGTTTTCTCTGAGACTTGCTTGCATGACATTGCTACCAAATGCAATGCATCAAGAAGGGAAATCTTTTGTGTAATTGCAGTTGCATCAGATGGTCTTTTATATAATCAGGTTCAGCTATAATTCTCGCACGAACTTCTCGGCGATAATAAGCTTTGAAAGCTCGTATGATGCCTTAGTCACATGGTTGAATTAACGATGAGTATTCAAAGGCAAGAAAATTACTTTGATGTTCTTTAACGATAAATTGTTTGTGTGTGTGTGTGCAGTGCAGTTGTCCACTAACAAGACTATTTTTCGCTTTAATTTAAGATCCCACTTAACTAACCAATTATTGAAAATGTCATTAATCAACCAAGCATTTCCTCTAGAACAGTAGTCAACAGGCAAACTTTTGACACCTTTAAAACACCGATGATTTTTACTTTTTCCAATCACTAGGAGCTCTCGTTTCTCACCTTTCATATTAGTACAACAAAGAATTGTCACTCGCTCTTTTGAAGATTTAAATCCTTGAGTAGTTTCATTTTTAAACAACTAATATGCTCAGGCATTGGACGAAAATAGTCCTGTTTCGTCTGCATTGTAAATATCCTCGGGAGAATATTCAGCAATAATTTTTGGCCACTCGGTGTTAATCCACGCATCATCTGATAAAAAATCAGCACTTTTTTCTTCACCATGAATACGCTTGTACACAATATTCTCTGCCTTTTTTCCACCTGTTAAACCGTCCATCAGTTGCGATGAAATTTTCTTTGCCCATTGTTTTTGCATAAGCTGCTTTTTCACGCATTAAAGGTCCATTAATGGAACCATTCTTTTCACGAACATTACTAAACCAAATTTTTAATGCTGATTTAACTCGAGTATCCTTACCAGATAGGGCTCTCTTCCGATTCATGTTCTCATTAGTAAGAGCTGAAGTTTCAATGTTTGATCTGTTTTTCAAGATCTTAGACAAGAGTAGTTGTGAAATTTTTAAATGTACAGCCGCACTGTGCTGACTTATTTTGGGCAACTTATCATAGCACTCCAAAATTCTTTGCTTTTCTTGAAAAGATAAATTTTTATGTTTTTTACTTGCTTCTGCCATAATGCTAAGGGCTGTTTCAACGAGCACTTTAAGTCAAATTCACTTTCTGAAAGAGAACACGAAAAGAAACTCGAAAAATCATAGTTAGACTGTATTTATAGCTCCTCTGCATTTGTCTGGAAGATATAAGATTTACGGAAGAATAAGATTAAAGGAAGATTAACAAAAAAGTCAGATTTCGACAACAAATGTTCTTTGTCAAATTTTCTCCTGATTAATCCTTATTTATTAGAATTCTAAGATGCAAAAGGCTAAAGATTCGAGGATTTTGATAACAATAACCGGAACTTTGATTACAATAGACGGATTATTTTTAATTCATTTTAAATAGTGTGTTTAGGCCTGTGTAGTTCAGTGGAAGCGGCGCTTACGCCCTCTGCGCTTGGCCTCTCGAAGTTAGACCTAGGTTCAAGTATAGTCGCCAACTGGAGGAACCTTTTCTATGCCTATCATCGACCGGTTCCCAAGTTAGTCGATCTCTTGCACAGGCAAGCGGGTTTTTCCTCCTGGAAACTCTGGTTTTTCGTCCTGTAAACTCAAGAAAATTGACCGTAGTACCCACATTATTTCCGACAATAACATATCCTGTTAGGGTGGGGCACCAAGAGATGGCAGCACTTGTTTGCTGGTCTATTCATCAGTAGCCACCTATAGTTGGTGATAGACACGGGCCAGATATCTCTGATCGGCCGATGGAGACTGAACTGCCCACTCAGTCTCCAAAAGCTAGATAGGGTATAAAAGGCCTCGCCTACTCCCTATTAGGGAATAAAAGGCGTTAGCTGATTTATTTTATTATTTTATTTTTATTTAAATAGTGTGTTTTGGGACCGATTGATTTTGATAACAATAGCCGATTGATAATATTATCCACGATCACAATAAGCGGATTCTACTGTGTTTATATATTCAATTTTTTAATATTTTTATATACTATATATCTATATATATTGAATACATTGAATGCCTGCTCAAGCAGATCTTACGACTCATTTGCATTGTGTTATTCTCTAAAACGCGACACTAATCGTGAATTACTGATAATAATTGGGTGATACTTTTCAATTTACACTAAGATGTTTTGACATATGTTTTAATATATATTTTGAATATATTAAATATTTGTGCCGCGTAAATCATATTAGGCTTCATTTTAGATACTTATTGAATTCTACGATTTAATTCACATTAAACGGTATTTGTGACTTTTTTTTATTTTTTATTTTTCCAGTGGTACGCCGTTTTGTTGGCTGCAACCATCAACGTGCCGTAGATTTTTTAATTTATTCCATTAATTATCCAATAATCACTCCAGTTGCATACGAGTGTCCTTCTTGGGGAGAATTTTTAGATGGTAAATGTGCCGATTGCGGCGCTGATGGAAGCAAATGCGCTATTATGGGTCTTCGAGCTGGCGAATATAAACCAGTCAATAATTCACAAGGAAGGAAATTTTTTATTCAAACAGGAAGTGAAAGACCATTTTGGTGT
Source organism: Typopeltis vanoorti (assembly GCF_054136105.1). Lineage (NCBI taxonomy): Eukaryota > Metazoa > Arthropoda > Arachnida > Uropygi > Thelyphonidae > Typopeltis > Typopeltis vanoorti. Next base: position 42,433,066 of record NC_143563.1, on the reverse strand, counting down.
AAGTAATGTTCAAGTTTGACAACAATTAATGCATGATGTTTACATATAAATCATTTATATTTAAGAAATCTTAGACTTCTGTTGTATGTTAATAATGAATTAGTAAAAGTGTATATCATTGAGCATGTATTGAAATTCAGTTCTGTATAATAGGCTGCTGTGGTACAAGTTGTTTATGTAATACAGATCCGAATACAAACGATTAAAAATGCGAAATATCTATTTCGCATTTTTAATCGTTTGCTTTCGCATAAAAATGCGAAATATCTATTTTTCTATTAAATAGGATTAAATGTCGACATAAATAAACTATATCGCATATCTCCAAACCGTGAGAGATTAAATATTTGGGCATATATTAATAAAACAGGGTCATTTAATGTTCTTTCCAGGCTAGGTACAAGGATTTCCTGAAAATCGTCCCAGATAATATTTTACATTTCTTAACAAGAGAATAATGCCAAAATACGTAAATGAAGATTTCATTGACGCCAAATGTCTTACAATCTGACACATTTTAACTCTTTAAAAGCATTTAAAAAAGTATAATAACTAGGCTGACCATACGTACCGTTTTGAACGGGACTGTAGCGTGTTTTTCATATTTCCCGGCCGTCCCGTCGTTTTAATAAAAATGTCAATTTTCTCTCGTTTTTAATAAAACCTATAAATATACTTTAATACTGGTCGATCATAAATTATTATTCATAACCTATAATCGTATATCAATATCATGGATACTAGTAATTAGTATAATATGGAGTCGCATTGTTCGATACTAAATATCGATATCGGCAGTAATTTATTGAGAGAAAATAAAAAATGCATGTTGGCAACACTTGCGCGTCTCAGACGTCTGTTCTACTGAAGCGTTAGTTTTTATTTTGCCTGTATGCTAACCGGGGGCTTTGTTACTCAATGCTGGTGGTTTAAATTTCATATTTTTAAAAGTTTTTAAGTTTTTAAATGAAACAAATTTATGACCCAAAATTTTCTTCAGCACGAACCAGATCAGAAGCAATAATTACCAACGTCTTATCACCATACATATGGGACAAAGTAAAACTTTTTTTATCGTCTTACTTTTTCATTAATACAGAATATTACTTAACCCCGGTCCCGTTTTTGTCATCTCAATGTTTTTATCTCAAGGAAATATGATCAGCCTAATAATAACCGATGGTTTATCACTAAGGATATTACAATAATGATATTATGATAAAGGCATGTTAAAAATACACAAGTTATTAGATATTATTTTAACATACAAGTATGCTGTTATAATACTCAAGTTAACATATATTCATCTGTTTTATTTATATATTTATTATTTTGAGTTTATTACATAATATAACAAAAATAAAATACGATATCTTATTCTGTGCATAAATTCTAGAAGTTCAGATCTAATATGATGAATTATTTTCGTCTATAATTTAAATAATTATTTAAATATTTTAAAATAATTATGAAGGAAACTTCCTCTTTAATATTTATTCATATTTATTTCATATTTATTCACTGATTTGTATCAATAATAGTTTTATTTTTATCAATACTTTTTCTATATATTATATCATTTTTATCTGAATATGCTTTGAAATGACTGATTTTTCTTTTAACCTGAAGTAGTTCTAAGAAAATCAAAATTGAACATGAAACACAACTTTTTTTTTTTTTTTTCAGTGGCACACTATCGTGTAACGATACGTCTGGACATTCCCACTGAAGATCATAATGACCAAAAGGGCACTATAGAGTTGACTGTTAATGGTAAAAAAGAAGATGAAACGTTTTCTCTAGCCACCACGTAAGTATAATTAAAGTGGAAGTATCCTTATCGGTGGTATTAGCGTACTATACACCTATCTATCTCCTATCGCATATTCATCAATCACTGGTGAATCACTATAGTATTTTAGTATTTTATTAGAATTAAATTAATATAGCAAATAAACATGAGTTTGATGCTGATTGATATTTAATAGTGATTTGTCTATAATTTGCTACTGCAGTCTCAGAACCTCCGTTATGCAAGGGAATAATTTTGATCTGTTTTTACCTCCTTGGAACTCTACTAGCATGATATACCCTTGCAAAGTAGTCACTCAGTAACTCAACTATTTTATTCACTTCTGTCACCTCATGATCATCAGCACTCATTAAGGTTATTCTTCCATGAACATTCTTCTTCTTCTTACTTGTCCCTTAACGAAAGAGCTCTGGGATTTCCATGAGGTTTCCATGAGAAAGGTTCAATTCTGATGATAGCATTGATTATGTTAGTAAGATGTACAACCGCATTACGGGATAGTAATTTAATGAGATTGTTGGTGATGCCATCTGGTCCAAGAGCTTTTCTTTTATTCTTCAAATTCTTTATAACGGCGTATATTTCCGCTGGTGAAGTAGGGGTGATTTGGCTATTGCTGAAGTCAGAGTGTAATGAATACATCAAATTAATGTGTACAAGTGTGTTATAATGTGTAAATTTTCATATGCTGGTTTACATTGCTTCTCCAAGTTTCTTGCTATGGCTTCGGCTTTTTCTGTATCCGAATGTGCAAGGCTTAGGTCTTTTTTGGAGAGGAAGGAAGCGATTTTCACTTATTTCTAATATTCCTTAAGAGTTTCCAGATGGAGCGATCAGCGGAAGGGATGGAAGGTAACTTATTCTCCCATAATTGGTTTCTATGTGCATCTCTGACTGCGGAATTAAGTTTATTAAGAACTTTTTGTCCTGGAGAGCATGTATTGTGGTATCATTTTCTAGCTTTTTTTTCTGATTAAATTCATAATGTCCTCAGGAAGACGTTGGGTTTGAAGACAGCTGTAGTTTTAATGACTGCTTTATAGCTACATTAATTTGTTTAATGAGATTTATTATAGCTGTATCAATATCTTCCTTAGATCTTATATAAGGAGCCTGGCCAATAAATTCCAGAAATGTTGCAGATAACTTTTCCCATGCAATGAAAGAGTAGGGGGGGAGTCAGTTGTTCTTGTTTTCCCAGCTGAAGAAGAATGGTGTTATGGTCTGATGAAAGATCATTGAAGGTTCTGAGGGAGTACTGAAATTTAATGTCCTGAAGAATGATCATATCCAGAATGTCGGCGGTGCCGATAGGACTGTAGTGATTTGGCTCGGTAGGGCCTGCCACGACAGCATAGTTTGATCCTGTATAGTGGAAGAGGATGCGTCTATTTTTGTTGGTAGTTCAAGAATTCCAAGAAGGGTGTTCGGAATTTAGATCTCCAGCGATAATAATGGGTTCTCTAACGCCAAGGATGGCATCCAAATCAGACGATAGCAGAGTTTTTACCGGAGGGTTGTAGGCAGCATAAATTTTTAGTTTTCCAGCTGAGGATGGGAGAACTTCTATGCCAGTGATTTCAAGATTAGTGGTTGAAGGGTTGGATAATGAGAGGTGTTTTATATAACTTTTAATGAAGATAGCAATGTTGGCCAATCCATAATCAAGCCTGTCGTTTCCGTGGAGCTGCTAGTTATCAACATTCTTGCTGATAACCCCAAATTATGAGGATACAGCTCCACAGAAACGCCAGGCTTGATTATAGAGGCGGTAACACTGCTATATTCATTAAAAGTTATATAAACACCACTCATTATCCATCCCTTCAACCACTAATCTTGAAGTGGTTGAAGGATTTCGTTTATTAAAATAATATCTGGTTGATATCTCTTCATGAATTCTTGGAGTTCCAGGATTTTGTTCTTTAGTCCATTTGAGTTCCATACAATAATCTGTAGGGAGTCTGGGAAAAATGTATTCATGATCATTAGTGAGTGCAGTTAGGATAGTTTGGGTTTCGTACAAGAATTCAGCAAATGGACTTCAGCAAATCCAACTCTTTTTGTAGAGTTTAATGAAGAGTTGGATTTGCTGAAGTCCTGGATCATGTTTGCAAGTGATGACTGCCGTTAAATTTGGTTGCGATTTGGAATGACTCTGTTCTTGTGTTGCCTTTTTTTTGGGGGGGGGAGCAGGCCACTTCAATATAAGTCCTTGTCTGACGTTGAGGACCCATTCTCATGAAGGACACAGACTGTAGAGGCAGGGCATCTATTGCAGTATTCTGAACAATAGGAGACTGAGGAGCCGGAGTTTCTGTAGATTGCAGAGAGATAGATTGTTTGGTTAACTCAACCCTTCAATTTTTTGGGTGATGAGTACACCTCTGTAGTTGGCAGGGTGAGGGCCGCTGCAGTTTGCACATTTAGCTGGGATGGTTTTTGGCTTGGTGTAGGAGTTGCTGTGGTGGCTCTCACCACACTTGAGGCACTTATACTCCGCTTTACATAATTTCTGGGCATGAACAAATTTCTGACATCTGTGGCATTGCCCAGTTGAAGACCTTTTTCTCAGAGGTTCTGGAGTAATCTTGAGCCCACATATTAATGTTAAGTCATAGATATTTTTGTATGCAGTGTGGATCTCTACCAGGACTAATGACATCTGGTTCTTGTCAGCTCTGAGCATTCTGCTAAACTTAATAGGTTGTAGGTCTTGATAGCAGAGATCAGCAGCTTATTATTCGGTGGCAACATCCTCAGAGACATTTCGGAGCACCACTTTCAAATTTTTCTATGAGCTAAGGGAGAAGATGTGGTACTGTACACTTTTAGTATTAATCACCTTCGTAAGTTTTCGGTAGTCTATCACAGTGGCGGGCTAAATTTTAATGCGCTCGTCCACGTTTTTAGCTGTTGTATATGATATCTGTAGCTCTGTCATGATGGACCTTAATGATTTCCATCTGTGTTTGTCCCTGAAATCGGGGGAACCCTTACTTTGGGGGAGGCAGAGGGGGAAGAAATGGAACCATCCTCGTCCAGGCCATCGTCTTTGGGTGACTTTGTGGCTGTTGTTTTGCACTCCTTGTGCAAAACTCTTTTATCACGCTGCTTCCGGACCTCTCCGGAATCTGAGGGAGCGGCGACCACCAAATCCAACTTCTCCTCCATTGGAGCAGTGTCTTTGTCGTCATCATTATCTACTGACAAGGAGTATAAGTTGAGAAAGCAGGGCCACTCGAGCTCAAATTTTTTCAGAAGCTTTTTTTAATTGGTGAGTGCCAGCTTTCTGTTTAGTGAGTCTGTAAGGGTATCTGGGTCAATTTCGCTCATGATAGGTAGAGCGCTGGATCAGAGTTTATTAACAAAGTCCTAGATTACAGGATCTACTCGCAAGGAAAAACCAGCAGTGTCAAAAGCCTGCTAGCAAAGACCGAGAGTTTGAAAAATTGTTGAGTGGGGGGCAGTGAAGCCATGAAATTCACTAGGCCTCAGCTCGAACTTTCTATCTCCCTAGAAACCAATTATCCACCACTTCTTCTCTTTTCGGGTGCGGCCTACACAGCCATTGACCTCATCCACTTTTCGTGCAGAGGGGGAGAAGGTAGAAATTCGAGTTGGGATTAGCCCGTGCAATGTGAAAAACACGAAACGCCACTGAAAATAAGATGAAAATCAAATCAAACGCAGTTATCTAGCGGAAAGAAGTGAACACGTCTCACTATCAGTCAATCACAATTGATCTAATCCAATCATGAGACATTATAGTTCTTAAATTCTTCAAAGAACTGGGCGATGGACTGAGTCCTTGACTCTTTATCCCGTCATCTGAATGAAGAAAATCTGTGTGGATGGGGTGTTATTGAGCGAAAAGCTGTAGTCATGACTGGGTAATGGCAATAGCTGAGCCTCAGTTAAAACTTCATCGGCTACAGCATTGCCATTCGTTACCTTGGAAGTCCTCAAAAGGACTTTTCTCTAATCACGGTCTCGCTCCGCCCATGAGACATTATACAGAGCAGTACATAGTCTATATATTAAGTCTATATGTGAATACATAAGGTGTCTGAATGCTGACTAATAACATTATTGAACTTATTTATTTAAACATATTTGTGATTAATAATTAAAATAATTACCATGAAGCATTTTTCATCTTTAGGAAACATATATATCAGTTAAAAAAACTTCTTTCAGTTTCTAAGCTTATAATTCATTTTTATTTTACAGGGACTTTTATCACGGAAACACATATACGTACCTTGTGACCACACCGAAAGTTTTGGGCGACCTTAAAATTGTCTCCTTCAAATGGAAGAGTTCCTTCCTCAGTAATATATTCCGAACTAAAGAAATATTCGTGAAATATATCAAAATTGCATCGATGCACGTTATTGATAAAAGGTAAGTGCTTTGTTAACTTACGCATGCGGTTAAATATCTATATATGCTTTTGACATCGTACTTTTAAAACAGAAATTCTGAATTTCTGGACTTTCGAAAATATCTTTGGTAGTCATTTATTTGCAATTAATAAACAAACATCGTCTCAATAATTGAGGATTTCGATTTAGTCACAATAATTTTTTTATTGCAAGTATATGCATGCGTTTATTACTGATAATAAAATGAGAAGTAAATATAGAAAATTTAACTATTAAAAATAAATAAATTATTTTCCCTGAAAGAAGTAGGCATCAGCTAACTTTTGAAGATTAATAGAGGACATGTCTACTTCTAATTTTCGCCAAAGTTTAGTGAATTCCACAGAATACAAGATCAGACGTTCTATTACTATTTCTAAACTGTATTTAATTGAAGGTATGCTTTTTTTTCTGAGATCATTTCATGTCGAGTTGTGGGGTTAAAAACTTGAGTTGCTTTATGGAGAAAACCCTACCATACCAATCGGAAGGTTGTGTTGTTTATGTATGCCTTCGTCTTTATCTACTCTTAATCTCTAAAGGATCTTAAACTTTTAACCATTATGCCGTTTTCATTACTTCTTCAGAACTTTCTTCCAATATTATCTCTCTCTTTCTCTCTACTGTCCCCCTTCGTATCAAATTATCTATAATTATAGCATTTCTTTGGCATTGTTTATAATATGTCATAAACGATTTCTTTTCCCCTTTTTTTATTCTTCTTCTTCTTCGTTATTACCGATAAGTATATATACACATTTGAGCCTCCTTAGCTCACCCGGTATAGACGAAGCCCTTTGGTTGGAAAGACCTGGGTTCTATTCCCGTCAGTGATGAGGAATCTTTATCTGGTCTCTTTCGACTAAAGGTGAGTTAGCCGGTCTCATATGGAAGTAGGGGTTTTTCACTCCGAAACTCGGGTTTTTCGTTCCCATGAACAGGCAAACCGGCCCGTGAACACACGCATCTACAGACACACACCGTGAGGCATAAGGCCGCACGGTGTGTCTTATCCTCCAGTTACGGTTGCGAAGTCCAAGAATACATGGAAAGGTCGTGGGTGCTTAACTGCCCGTTAGGACAAATGATAGGATAGGATATATATATATATATATATATATATATATATATTATGGGTATATTTGTGTATCTCTTTAAATCTTCTTTGATGAATTTAGATACACGATTCCAGTCTAACAATGCTCCTGTTGAATATTTTATCCACATAATGACCACGTATTTACAGTGTTCATCCAGCTAGAAGACTTCTATACTGCAGTTGCATCATTCTTCACTGTCGAAAATTTGTATTTTATATTTATCCATTTTGGCTACCAATGCTATCTCCTATTCAGTAGAATGTTATTCTATTCGGGAATTCCAATTCTTATTCAAATGCATATCATATGGGCTGGTTTCGTGAGCTAGTTATTGAAATAGCTAAGAAATGATTATCTATGAACATATCCAAGTTAAAAGGGGATAAAAAAATTCTTATAATACCTTTTATTTCCTCAGTGAGAGCAAAGATCCCTTGGCCCTAAATTTTTAAAGACAGATGTGCAGCCAGAGGAGGTGAAAAAAAAAAAAATACGCAATTAATGTTTCATGTCTATGGCTATATTAATCTAGGAATTCTCACTAACAATTCTTTGATCTACTGCATTTTTAAAAATTAATTAATAAACCCTGTCATCTTTATTTCCGTAAGGAAATAGCAAAGGTCGTTTCAGCCTTAACTAACGCTTTGAAGATTGTTATGCGTAATTCTTTGTAGACTGCCAATCTCTATCCTCAGCCGTTCACCGATACCTGACCCAAGGCAATCAAGGATTGTCTTAGGCATCCGAGGCAGAGAAGAGTACCGAAGATGACCTATTTTTAATATCTGATCTGATTCTGTGGTTTTCTCTCTTGAGAGGGAGCTGATTACTAGGGAGATAATAACGCAAGGTGGTTTCTCATTGCCTTCCTTGCCGTATTTTTTTATGACTGTAGCTTGTGTGTTCACGGGTCCGGTTTGCCTGCTTGCGGGATGAAAAACCCCAGATAAACTAGCGGAAAAAAAACCTGCTGTTTACGGCCAAGACCGGCTAACTTGACAATGGCTGAGGAAGATCCTTCAGCTCCTCACGTCGTTGACGGGAATTGAACCTAGGACACTCCTTCCCCAGGCATATGGTTGCGAAGCGAAAAGCAACTAAGCTACCGCGCGGACATTTTTAATATATTTGGGCATATTTCTAACAGTTATTTCTTTTCGGCTGCCTGAAACAAAGAAATTTCTAGCTTGCACTAAATATATCAATGTTCTAAACATTCATTAAGTTGGTATGAAAATTTTCTGCTATAATTGAAATAAAATAGGTATTCTAGCGCCTTTTTGATAAACGGCGATCGCCCTTTGGATAGAAATTTCAAGATCGAATCCTGTCTAGCAGGTGAAGAACCTTTGAGTTATCAAATGCAAGTGAGTTAGCCAGTCTCATCTGGAATGGGGAGGTTTCCTCTCCTTCGAAACTTGCAAATTAGTGGCTGAAAATTATCATTTCGGCTACGAAGGTACGAACCATTTCCTAATACTAGTTAATATTTATTGTATACTCTCTCTCTCTCTCTCTCTATGAGGAAGGAAAATGGTCGAAGTGCGCTTTCTGTACGATTTTTCTCAATCCTAACTAGAAAAACGTATTTTTGGGATTTTTTCAGCTGATATTCTAGACATTCGTGTTCGTTCTTTGCACAGGCAAAACGAACACGAATTTCTCCATAGGAAAGAAAGCACTATTAGCCTGTGACAAAGATCGACTAACTGTGGAATATCAACTGAAAAAATCCCTGAAATAAGTTTTTCTGGTCGATGATGAGAACTTAATCTATAGATAATTGGTCCTTATTTTCCTTCTGCACGCGAAAATGCATACCATGAAGCTATGGATGCATTTCAGAGAATTCAAGTATATAAAAATATTATTTTTCATCTTTGAGAAATTTCATTTGGAGAATTTACAATGTTCAGGTCATTATTGGGATGATTTGCTATCATGCAAAATAATAATAGCTGTGGTTAAAAAATAATAAACATAAATTCGCTAATGCCGTGTATTCCCACAGAGGAGGTAGGTGGAGATCCTTTTGCATCCGTGGTTGAAGACAGGTAGGCAGCTCACTTACAGTTTTTAAACATCCACTGATAGTGAGCCTAAGCAATCAATGAATCGATGCTTTTCAGGAGAACGAAAGAGTACGGCATATAGCTGCTTTATCTCGTTACCCTAAGCTCTTAACAATTGTGTTATTGTCTTGAATAGTGTGAATTCTAAGGTCCAGGTTTTGAGATGCCGTTTAAAAAGTTTTGAGGAGGTCAAAAAAAAAAACCCCTTAACTTTACCAGAGGTCGGGTAACTTAGGAATTTTATGTTTCGAAAACTGTTGCAACTTAGATCAAACCAATAACCGTCATTGTTCGAGTAGTCTATATTATGGATGAAACAGTCATTTCTATTTAGGATTTTTTGTTGTTGCTGCTGTTTTAATTTACTCCATACGCGAGAGTTTGCAAGTCATATACTCGTAAATTATTAGTGTCCATGTAGGAGAGGACGAATGATTAAGAATAATAATAAAAAAGGGAACCTATTGAAGTTTGCTATAATATCGAACGTTTGCCATCACTTGTGAATAAAGCTGTTGCTGGAATACACAGAGTGGGTGGAATGAAATGGACGAGTAGTTTGGTTTGAATGTATGGGAAGTCGGATTATGGATGGATTTTGAGCAGCAAATGCTCATGGTTTAACATACTCAGGAATTTTATTAGAATTTTATTATTAGACTTCTCTGTAGCTAAGTCAGTATAGACGAAGCCCTTTGATCGGAAAGACCTGAATTCGATTCCCGTCCAAGACTTGAGGAACCTTTATCTAGTCTCTTTCGATGAAAGATGAGTTAGCCGGTCTCATACGAAAGTAGGGTTGTTTTCACCCTGAAACTAGGATTTTTTCGTCACCGCCAGAACAGGCAAACAGGTTCCGTGAACCTCCCCCCCTCCACACACACACGGACTACAGTCATGAATATCGGGGGATGAAGCAGAGGAGAGACGAACCGGCTGCATTAATTCCTTGTAAGCCCCTCATTAGGGGAGACTCAACCCTTCCTATGGAAAGGATAGGATAGGGATATTAGAGGAAGGGTGAAAGCCAATCCAGTAGAAAAGCGTCTTAAATATATCTATTTTTGCAGAAACAAAACATCTATGAGAGAGTGACTGGTGTGAACCTCATTCCTGTGTGTGTGTGTGTGTGTGTGTGTGTGTATGTGTGTGTGTGTGTGTGTGTGTGTGTGCGCGCGTGCGTGTATGTGTGTGTGTGTGTGTGTGTGTGTGTGTGTGTGTGTGTGTGTGTGTGTGTGCGCGCGCGTGCGTGTATGTGTGTGTGTGTGCGTGTGCGTGTGTGTGTGCGTGTGCGTGTGCGTGTGCGTGTGTGTGTCTCACATATCAGTTGTATTGCTAAGAAGATATTTAATTAATATCTTCTTAGCAATACAACTGATATGTGTGTGTGTGTGTGTGAGAGAGAGAGAGAGAGAGAGAGAGAGAGAGAGAGAGAGGGGTTTTCGCTGAATCGTAATGATCTCTTGAGTAATGAAAACGTTGGGGAAGATTTTGATATATATTCCAAGTGTCATAAAAGTATGCTTTTGTTATGTGGATTTGGATTTAATATCTTCTTAGCAAATATACAGGTGCAAATTGTGTCCTAAAAGGAAACACTATATATGCAAATGTTAATTGAAAAAACAAAACAAAAAGAACTAAACACGATTATAATGGAAACTTTTTAGTATTATTCATTTCTTTACATTATGGAGTTTGTTGACCCAAATCTGTTCCATTAAAAAATCCTATCAAAGTACATTTAAGAAATAAAAACTTCACTCTAATGTCAGTTGTACTGTTTTCATTACTAGAATTCGTTTAATGCTTTATTTATTATTTTATTCCAGTGATCGTGAAAATGAAGAACACACATTTTGTGCTGATCAGGAAGGTGCTATCAAATCTGGTGCAGAAGTCAAGTTCTTCGAAAGTAACTGCTAAATGGAAAGTTTAACCGAAATTCTTTATTTGAATTTCAATTTGTAGAATTTGAATGTCATTGTAATTAGCCATGTTATTAAAGACAGCATACACCTATCAAATACCTCTTATTGATGAGCCTGCTATATTTTAAACTTTCCCACTACCTATTTTCATAGAGTTCATATACTAGAAATACGACTGATATGTGATGGTATTGCCAGATTTATCTTATCCTTGACAAGAAATTATATTCAAGATAATATATTCATATAAAGGCGCATACACTTTCTTGTCAAAAGTAATATACTTGCTAATTTGAATAGGGAAAAATAACGCTGATTTTTCGTCAGCTTTCGACTCATTCGTCGAAAAATGCACAGTACCAAAAACATTACAATACTGGTTAAATATGATATCATCGACCAGAAGGACTAGAGTATTTTTTTTTTTCCTTTCGATTCAGAAAATTAGTAAATCTTTAGCATGATTCAGAAAAATCAACTTTAGAATACATATGAGTGTATACAACTAAACAACAGTAAGATTCGAAACGCCACTTTTCATCGAACATACTTCAGAAATGTATCGAAATCTGCTGTCTTGACGAAAGGTAGAGATTGAGTAGACTACCCATTTTCAAAAAAGGCTAGATTTGTAAATACAAATGAAAATCCATGGAAAGACGTAATAATTTTTATTTATTATTTTCTACTTTGATTTGACCATAAAACTCATACTATTGCGGATAATAATATATAGTGTTAAGGTTAGCAACTATGAGATAGTGGCGGTTGTCTACCGTATTCTCCTCTCCTGATTCCTATTAAAATCATTGATATCATTGGGTAGGATGACCATACGTACAGTTTTGAACGGGACAGTACCGTTTTTTTTTTTTCATATTTCCAGGACGTCCCGTCGTTTTCATAAAAATGTGAATTTTGTCCCGTTTTTGATAAAACCAATAAATATACTAATACTGGTCGATCATAAATTATTATTCATAACCTACAATCGTATATCAATATCATGGATACTAGTAATTTGTATAATATGGAGTTGCATTCTTCGATACTAAATATCGATATCTGCAATAATTTATTCAGAGAAAATAAAAAAATAGATGTTGGCAACACTTGCGCGTCTCAGACGCGGCGTTTGTTCTGCTGTAGCGTTTGTTTTCGTTTTGGCTGTATGCTAACCGGTGGCTTTGCTATTTCAATGCCGGCGGTTTTAAATTTCATATATTTTTTAAATATTTAAGTTTTATTTTTTTAAGCTTTAAGTCAACCCTTGCAATGTCAAAGAGGCGGAACTGCAGTTTTGTAATGTTCATTTTCCCGTTGCTCTTGGAGGTAGAAGCAACATCAACCAACATCGACGTAGCCAGAAACATAAGAATGCTGAAAAGACTCTGGCTTCAGTTAAAAACATCAGCTCGTTTATGGTGAAGGTGATGGTGATAGTGAAAGTGATAAAATTGCAGCAACTGAAGCTGTTGTTGCTCATCATACTGTGCATCACTGCCAAAGTTTTTGCCCAAATCACTCCTTGTCGACATTAATAAATAAAATTTATTAATGTCGACAACCAAATGTCCAACCAAAATTTCCTTCAGCACGTACCAGATCAGAAGCAGTAATTTCCAACGTTTTATCGCCATAGTCAGACCAAAATTTTACGACCACAGTCAGAGTTGAAGAACTGAAAAACATTTCTGACTTTGCAGGAAATAATTACTCTAAATTGTTAGTGCATGGGAATTCTTCGTTGTTATTTTCTTTTTCAAGAAAAATGCTCAGTTATGTTTTGAAAATTGTTTAAAGATTCCTGTTTGAAATGTAATTGTCATTTGCAAGAGATCTAAGGGTCTACGTTCCAAACATACATTAACTTAATTGAAAAAAAATAATATTTCAGCTACAGAAGTAGCCATGAACATTGAAAATCTTGTAAACAATTTAGAGCAGAAAAAAGTGAAGTGTTTGTAACTAGTAATGTCAAAAAACAACTGAAAATGTTAGTAGATCCAGGAGAAATTAATGAGGCTAAATTTTGTGAGGTAGTGGAGAATTTCAATGAAACCAGCTTAGAATATGTCAACAAGTGGAAGTGCAGTTTAGGAAACACTGAGAAGTTCAAGTGGGTGCTACTAAGGAAGACACCTGAATAGAAAGAAATACAGGACAGTCTGAACGAGGAACTCATCACAAGCACAGAAACAGAAGAAACTCGTGTATTCGATCAGTGGACTCTCATAAAATCTATAAAAGTGAGGCAGTTGGATGCATGGAATAAAGAAAAGATTCCTATATCTAATAGATGGATACAGATATTTTTTTCTGAAATGAGCGAAAAACGCTTAGACTTTCAAGACTTTTGTAATATTGTAAAGTTTATTCTTTTTCTTCCAAGGAGTACAGCATCTGTTGAGAGAATATTTTCTGTTATGAACAGTATGTGGTCAAAGGTGAAATCTAGATTAAGAATTCAGACAATGAGGTCTATGTTAGTTGTAAAACAAAACGGTGCCATGGAGTGTGCGATAAATTTTATGATAAGGTGTTGAAAGACCGAAATTTGCTAAGTAAGATCACTTTATTTGAGAAATATTCATGGTACGATGGTGGTGAAATACAGTCCTGCTCTACGTCTAACTAAATTTTTGTATGGGTTCTGTCACTGAAGAATAATGGTAAGCTCAATAAGTTTATGTAATAAAACTATCAGTGATAGATAAGGATGAAGATTGTCTTCTGACAGGTTTTCAAAAGTTAAAGCTACTTTAAACGGCATCGTTTAACAATAAATCGGCTGATTTTACTTATTATAACTATTTTTTTAGTCTGGTTTATCAATTAACTACTCTCTCTCTCTCTCTTATACGCTCGAATTTGCTAGAGTCTGTATATCTCTAGCGTATTCGAGCTCTATATGGAAAGAATTCGACAGAGAGAGAGAGAGAGAGAGAGAGAGAGAGAGAGAGAGAGAGAGAGATCCTTACTTCTGCTTCATACATATCATGTGGTCTAGAAAGATGAAAGATTTTATTTACGAAATTTTCCTTAAAAGAAACAAAGCACACGAGAACAGAGTTGAAAAAAATTAATTAACTGGAATAAACAAATATTTCAGTTTGTTTCTTGAACCAATCAGAGAATTAGGAAATAAACAACAAAGTATTCCACGAAGAATGGTATCTTTTTTTCATGTGCAGCATGTAATTGTAAATTTAAAAGGCCATCACTAAACGCATTTATGAACACTAATCCAATGCTAAATTTAAAATCCGCTGGCAATATGGCTTTGCTCTACATACAGTTACTAACACTAGCCACAGGATCCTTTCGCATGATGCTAAATTGCTGAACCAAATTTGAATCCTTTTAAAGAAAGTGCTGAGGTCATTCACCACCACCCAAACCTGAATAATTGATTGTCTATTGATTATATTTGTTTTTCTTTTTTTTTTGTATCTCTGGAAGTGGCGTTTTATCCTCTGTGCTAGTAGCGTTTTTGTCCTCTGTAGAGACTCAAGTTCAGTTCTCTAGAGTAACATTTTTCTAAGCTTTTCTTCAACTGGTTTCTGAGTTAGTCAAGATCTGGAACGGGCGAGCGGATTTTTTCTTCCAAAAACTCTTGTTTTTCGTCCAGTAAAGCCAAGAAAATCAACTTGTAGAACATTATTTCAGACAATAACATATTGTGTTAGGATTAGGGACAGCTAGATGGTGACATTTGTCAGTTGTCTCTTCATCAGAAACCACTTAAAATTTGTGATAGTCTTCAGCCAAGTATCCCTAACTGGCTACTAATGGAGACTGAACTGCACACTCATTCTCCAAAAGTTACACAAAGCAAAAACAACCTCATATACTCCTTGTAAGGGAATAAAAGGTATTAGCTGATATTTTTGAGTATACTCGCATACACTCACACACCTCTGAGAATCCTAATGGTTTATATTTACTTTGCTCTCTCCTCACTGCACACGAAAAAAAAAAAAGATACCATTCTCCATGTACTGTTGTTATTTAAATTTCCCAATTCAATTTTGTTGCACTAATGATGATTTAAGAAACTTACGCAGAATAAGAAATCTGCTAATGCATTTTATTCTGCATAGGGGTAGTCAAGGCTGTTATAATTCTGTCTAACTTTTGGAGACTGAGAAACAATCTCCTCTGTAGCAATCAAAGATAGCTGACACAAGACTTTCACAAATTTCCAACTGCTTTCAATGAAGAGAAGCAGGCAACTGTGCCATTCGTGGTCCTAACCGTACGGAATATTTGACAGTCTGAAAGATTATGGATTCTAAAGTAGATTTTCTTCGGTTCTTGGGACGAAAAACCCGAGTTTCTGAAAGGGAAAAAAATACTTGCAAATACCAGAGATCGACTAAACTGGGTAACTGGTTGGAGAAAGTCTTAGAAAAATTTCCTCTTACTCAGCAACTGCAATTTAACTTAGAACAGTCTTTCTTCAGGTAGCCTAATGCCATGTATATAACCGCCATTTCCACAGGACTTACTTAAACCTAAATATTTGTATAAATAATTACTGTTAATTGAATATCTTTCCACTGTGTTCATGTGCATTTAGAAGATTTTATGAAACATCTAAATGTTCAGTGAAAAAAAAAAAATATATATATATATCTATAATTCGTAATTATTCCCTGTAGGTCTCATGAAATTACTCCTGATCTCCTGTAGGTCTCTGGTATGTGGCTGGCCAGGTTGGCCGAGTGGTTCGCATATCCCTTCTCCAGCCAAAAGGCTGCGGGTTCGAATCCAGCCATGGGTATGGATGTTTGTGATTGTTTGTGGAAACACTAGTGGTGGTGGCGGCGGGAGTAGATGGCGTTGGTGTAGTTGCGGTTAGTTGTAGTTAGTGGATTGAATGGTGCAGACAAAGTTGTAGAGTAGGTGCCCTCCCTCGATGAGTCTTTGGACTCTCTGGAGGTGTCACATGATGGCAATAATATTCCTCTCAATGCTTTGATCTCCTCCTCCATATTAAATTTTGATTTCGGAAAAAATTAGCATCTTCTAGAAAGTTCCAGAATTTTCTAGAAAGTGAAAATTTATATATAAAGATTGTATTGATTGCACCTGTATGCGTTGTCTTTTCGACATTTCCATAAACGAGGGCTTATTTTGATGAAAGAGACACCGGAAGCTGCGCAGTGTTCAGCGATCATACAATCCTAAACGCAGAACTAGACCACTTAACAACTATCTTCATCAATATTCAGAACTACATTTTTCTCTCCTAGAATGGTTCATTATTGTAATGAATTGCAACTGGATTTTGTGTGTGTATATAGTGTGAATGAATTCAAGAACAGGTACGAAAGCTAGGGCGGGTAGTTTTGACCTCCCTCAATCAGTCTCCCTGATTCCTGTAGGTCTCTCTTAAAAATAAGAAATAAAAAATAATAATAATAAATTTCTCCTTCCTTCTACTTATAGGCCTAGTGGCCTATTACGGTCCCATCCATCCCTTTGGAAGGGTTGAGTTCCTCTGCGTAATGAGGGGCTTACGACGAATTAATGTAGTATGTTCGTTACTCCTCCGCTGCATCCCTAAGGATCATTAGCGGTATCTATGAGTGTAATCCGTGTTCATGGGGGTCGGTTTGCCTGTTCTTGGAAACGAAAAATTCGAGTTTCTGGGTGAATAAACCCTACTTCCGAATGAGACCGACTAACTCACCTTTCGTCAAAAGAGACCAGATAAAGGTTTCTGACCTCACTGTCGGAAAGACCGGGAATCGAACCCAGGTCTTTCCGACCAAAGAGCTTCGTCTATAATATCGACTGAGCTAAGGAGGCTCTTAACAACAACAACAACAATAACAAAAATATAGCTGATTTATTGTTCATTTATTTTTTAACATAATTAGAATAGGAAGATGACGAAATTATTACAATACTGAATCGAAGAAGAAGAAGAAAGAAACTGTTGTCCATATCATCACCAAATAGTGTATATATATAGGCACATATCCCTTCAATATGCTCTCCCAACATCCTCCAAACTGATCAAGGTACTCCCTCAGCTTTAAATTTGAACAACGTTCAGTCCCTTTATTTTTATGCTGGAAGGACCCAGCATAAAAAATTTGTGGGGATGTAATGATAGATGAATATTTCTTTCTGTTTCTTTTCATTTTTACTAATTAGATAAACAAAGTAATTTTCCCAATCACATTTTCCATCTAACGAAGGATGAATATCAATATTAGTCTCTATCATGTCCCTTGCAGTTTTTTTGGAGACATGAATCCTAAAACACTATGCGTGAAAAGATAAAATAAGAAGAATTACATGTTGCAATCAGAATACTTTTTTTAATGGTAAGAATGGTAAGAACCAACTTTTTATTATGATGTTATTGACCAGTTCATGAAGAAGAACCGTAGGGTAGAATTTGTATTCAAGTAGCTAAATTGAAAAAGATAGAATATCATTTGTAAAATAAATGTTGTATTTGTATGATTAAATGTACATAAATTTCTAAATATGTAAACTCAAGAAAATCGATCTTAGTACCCACATTATTTCAGACAGTAACATACCTTGTCAGGGTTAGGTACCAAGAGATGGCAGCACTTGTTTGCCAGCCTCTTCATCAGTGGCTGCTTTAATTAGTGATATGCATGGGCCAGCTATCTCTGATTGGCTACCGATGGAGATTGAACTGCCCACTCAGTCTCTAAAAGCTAGACAGGGTTAAAAGGCCTCGCCTACTCCCTATAAGGGAATAAAAGGCGTTAGCTGATTTATTTATTTATTTATAGTTTTAAATGGTCAGTAATTCATTACTCCACTAATCAGACTTCAATCACACCGCTCACTCCCTGAATGATGACAAGAGCAAGCTTGAATTTCAAGACCAGCATTCGCCCCTGGTCCGGTTTTAAATTATTATTTTTTTTTTATATATAAATGTTCGGTTCTTTCCCTTTATACAGTCAAGTCTCTTTTTGTGCGGTTTATTTTTATGCAGTTTTAAAGTTATGCGATACGATATTTCAATTTTTTGGGGGAGTTCCCCGTTGTATATGTATGTACCTAGAGTCGGAGAGAATGTAAACGCGATATTATGTTCAACGTCTTAATGTGTAAGCTGTCTTATAGTACAAACAAGCAGCGGACGTTTGTGAACTTTAATGTTGAATTAACTTCTATATCTATCAGTTTCGATGCACAAATTAAGAATTAATTTGTGCATCGAAATTGAGAATTAATTATTACATTACTATGAAATAGACTTCGCCAATGTCATCGACAATTTTGCTAATAGAAAAGCAAGAAAAATAACATTTTAGAATGTTGAAATTAAAGTTTTACTTCAAAAATAAACATAGTGTTTTAATTTATTCCCCTGTACTTCGTTTTGACTTTATTTTTGTATAGTAGTATTTTTGGTGTGTATTGAGTGGGTGGCAAACTCAGGGACTGCCCCGGGCAACAACAGCCTTAGCTACGCCACTGGGTGCTTCCTTTGCTAAAATAGGCAGTGAAAAAGGAATGGACGAGTCATCAGTTCGAAAACTTATCAAAAAAAAAAGAAAAAAAGAAAAAAAGATCAATACAAATCGCAAGGTTTGTTATTTATCAAAAATAGTTACTAAACCCAGAAGCACTCGAATGATAACTATGGAGCGGCTATTATCCATATGGATCGAAGACTTAACTTAAAAGCGAGTTCCGCTTAGTCAAATGGAAATTCAAGCCAAAGCAAAGTCTTTACAATGACTTTAAGACTATTGATGATATCGAAAACGAAGGTCAGGGAACTAGTGAAAATTTTACGGCAAGTCGTGGGCGGTTTTTTCGTTTTAAGCAAAGACCTAGTATTCACAATGTTCGTATTGTTGGCGAATCTGCCAGTGCAGATAAAGAGGCTGCTTTAAGATATCCGAAGGAACTGAGTTAAATCATACAAAAAAAGTGGTTATTACAAAGATGAACAAATATTTAACGTCGATGAAACCGGATTATTCTGGAAAAAGTTGCCGTCACGCATTTTTATAGCAGCCAATGAAAAGTCATGCCCTGGATATAAAATTTCAAAAGATTGTCTCACACTGTTATTAGGTGGAAATGCAGCAGGGGATTTCAAATTAAAACCGATGCTTGTGTACCCTGCAGAAAATCCTAGAGCTCTTAAAAATGTATCAAAAAATAATCTCCCAGTGTTGTGGCATTCAAATAAGAAAGCATGGGTCACAAGATGTTCATAATAATAATAATAATAATAATAATAATAATAATACTAATAATAATAATAATAACAACATTGATGAACAACGAGCTTATGAAGGGTGGGAGGCCAACTTAGACAACGACAACTGTGTTGAAGTGCCTGCACGAAATTTAACATCTGAACAACTATCAAAAATTATCCGAATGGTTGAAACCTTGTCAGAGCATATTATGGAAGTTGATCCCAATATTGAACGTAGCCTTGCAATTCGCCGAACGATAAACAATACAATTCGTTGCTACAAAGAAATGTATGAAGAGAAAAACCCAAAAAAGAAAAATGTGCAGACGTCGATATTGCAATTTTTACAGAATAAAAAATGAATTACGAAAAACATGTATTTTTTGTTTAATTATTTTTGATAAAGACATTTATTTATCAAAACCAGGGAGTTTTGATAAATATACGTATATATGTATATATATATATATATATACGTTTGTAGAAAGTATTTTTACCTTGGGTATAATTATGTTAAAGATACCAAGCAATTTTAAACTTGGTTTTACTCCATTTTTCCCAAGTAAGCAAACAGACAAAAATGTCAAGTTTGCGCCTGCAAGTGATGCAAGACAAGCTGATCCTACAGGTAGTGCAAGACCAGGGCAACTCGTGGTAGACGTGGAACAAGCTCCGATCACTAATCTTAATATTTTCCCTTAATGCCAAAACACATCTCCAATAAGGGGATGTATGATGTTTTTGTATTAAAGGCAAGGGGCCACAACCCAGACCGGTTTCGACCTTTATTGAGGTCTCATCAGTGGGAGCTAGGCTAGAAATATCAATATCAAGATTTAGTAATACAGAGCTTGTAAGTATTTTACCAAAACAAGTTACCATAAGGTGTTCTAACCTTATTAAATAAAAATCTCAGGAGGAGATCTAAATGTAGAAAGTATTTTTACCTTGGGTATAATTATGTTAAAGATATATATATGTATATATATACAGGTAGTTCTCGACTTACGACGATTTGTATTCACGACGGCCAAAAATTATTATTAAAAATTCTCTAATTTAACTTTGCCGCCAGCATATACATACATATATCACATTACTTTAGTATACGCATCGCAATATTTGACAATTTTAGGAAATAATAAGAAGATAAATATGGAGAGCATACATTTAACGCTAGTAAAAATTGGTTTTATCGATTCAAAACCCGATTTAACTTATATAACATACGAATAACGGGAGAAGCTGCTAGTTCCGATTACGAAACTGCCGAAATTTTCAAGAAAAATATGAAAGAGATGATGAAAGATGAAGGCTATTTGCTAGAGCAGATTTATAACATTGAAAAAACCGGACTGTTCTGGAAAAGAATGCCAGAACTAACTTACATTCAGATTTCTTCCGTTCTTTTCTCTTCTTTTTTTAGTAGTTCTATAGTTTAATGTGAGAGTCGTTCTCTTTTCTTTTGTTTCACAGGAATTTCTAATTTTTTCTTGCAATCGTTGAATTTATTAATAAAGTTAATATAATCATCATTTATGTAACAGTTCTTAATAGTCCATTCAGTCTCTTCTATGTACTTCCTGAACTTGTGGTAGTCTGTTTGGGTTGTCTATTGTGGTTTGATGTTGCCTTGATATGTTCTTCTTTTTTATGGTCTATTCTTATAATGGCTCTGAGGAGTCTGTGGTCAGAATCTATGTTGGAGTATGTTTCACCTGTTGTACCAACATTTTGTACCAGTCTTTTACAGTCTGTTAAAATGTAGTCAATTTCATTTTTTGTGTCTTCAAATACATCTTCTTCCTGGGCGTTTCTTGAAAAAAGTATTCATGCTAAAGACTTGTTCAGCTGCAGCAAATTCAGCTAATCTCTCTTCTCTTCTATTTCTTTCCCCCAGGCCATGTAGTCATATAAACTTCTCGTTTTCTTTCCCACATCCTATTTTGGCATTAAAGTCACCACCACGAATGTGTATGTTGACTTGTAATTTAATGCCTATTCAAGATTCATATAAAAAATTTCTATTTCTTGATTATCAGCTACAGAAGTTGGAGCATAGCAGGATATTAATTTTATTGTTATATTTTTCTCTATTCCAATTACGAATACACATATTCTTTCAGATATGATGTTACAAGAAAGGATCGACTTGGTGAGCTTAGATTTAACAATGAAGCTCACTTCACCTTGTTTGCCATTGTTTGAGGATGCTCCGAGGAGTATCTGTGAGTTCTTTCAATCTTTTTGTTTCATTCACTGGCAAGATATCCAAGTTGATATTGGTTAGTTCTTTGAGTAATAAATCTATTCTGTAGTCTGTTGCCAAAGTTCGTGTATTGAGGGTAACGATTACCATTTTCATAGATTTAAGAGGCGGCCTGTTTTCATCTGCGAGATTCTTAGCACCCGTGGCCTCACTCGGTGCCTTACCGCCGCTGTACAAATGTGAGTGTGGGCCACGTAGCACTCGAGGCCATTTCTGTTGTTGTAATGGCATCTTTGCAGTGGTCGCATATACACTTCTCCTGACCAGGGTTCTGAAGTGTTTGCCAGAGCTCTGTTAGTGGTGTTGGGTCCAGGACCAATAATGGTTAAGATTCCCAACACCCCAGGGTGCACCACGGGGAAGTAAATTTGGACTTTGCACCCCATTAAAAGTCCAATGTATATGTGCTAATAAACAATTTATAAATTTTTATGTAAGTTTATATATTTTTGATCGTTTTAAGTTAAATAGAAACCTAATTTATGAAAATATAACAAAAATCAAGAATTAAAAAACGTCCTCGACTTACGTCAAAATCGACTTACGACGTTGGAACGGAACCCCGTCATAAGTCGAGGACTACCTGTATATGATAATGATGATGATGATTAGTTTCCTTTTCATCCATACGGATGGTAGGGGCAGCTAAGCTACCATACTAGGGAAGTGACTATGAGCAAGGTGGTTACCCATTGCCATCCTTGCTCTACTATATCCTATGGCTGTATCCTGTTTGTTCAGAGTTCAGTTTGCCTATTTGTGGGATGAAAAACTCCAGAATAATCTTGGGAAAACCTTACTGTCCATGCACAAAACCGACTAACTTGGCTATGACTGAGAAAGATCCTTCAACTCCTCACGTCTCTAACGGGAATCGAACCTAGGACACTCCTTCCCCAGACATATGGTTGCAAAGCGCACAGCCAGCTGTGTGCTTTGCAACTATATGCCTGGGGATTATATAACTTAATATTTAATAATAATAATAATAATAATAATAATAATAATAATAATAATAATAATAATAATAATAATAATAATAATAATAATAATTTAGTAAAAAAATAATATTTAATAATAATATTTAATAATAGTTCACACAGTTAACCTAGTGGCTGTGTGCTTCGCAACCATATGCCTGGGGAAGGAGTGTTCTAGGTTCGATTCCCGTCGGAGACGTGTGGTGCTGAAGGATTTTCCTCAGCCATAGCCAAGTTAGCCGGTCTTGGGGGTGGACAGCAGGTTTTTTTCCCCAGTTTATTCTAGGGTTTCATCCTGCAAAGCAGGCAAACCGGCCTTGAGAACTCAGCACTACGGACATTGGATATACCGGGGGGGGGGGGTATAGGGCTGACCACCTTATCCTGTGAACGGTTTGAAGTCCGATGATTAATAAACTCTCGACACCGCAAGGTAAAAGAGGGGAAAAAAGGAAGATGATGAGATATTTAATCATATATATAATTTAGAATTTTCGTGATGTACCCAAGTAATGTTTTTATGTATCTCTTTTTTCTTTTATGTATTATGCACCCGATGAAGCCTTCTAGAAAGGCAAAACTAGTATTGCCTTTGGAAATAAAAGAGTTATTTTCTATTTTAGCATTCGGCTAATAGTCATATAAGTTATTTTCCTTAAAGCGTGTACAATAGCCGTGAAAACCTAATATATACAATATATGCATGTGCGTACGTATGTGTGAAGCCACTTAAGTTAGTGGCTTCATCTGGGTGAAGCCACTATATTAATTTTTTTAGTCGAAAAAAATCACCATACTCAGTATTAAATATTATTTTTATATGTATATAATTAAGTTGCTATATAATTATCAATATTAAGAAATTAAGTTACGCAACGCGTCGCTTGGTGGAGTGTTTAAATGTAGGTTGAAAATGTTGTCCCAGCCTGTAATTAATCTGTAGTCTCGGTGTACACGTGTTATGGTTCATTGTATGGTGTTTACTGTGTCGATATGTGAACCGTAGTATTGTGGTTGCTGTATTTGGAGCGTGAAGTTGACTGGAACATCTTTAATGCAGGTTCTACAAAATCTATAACCTGTGCTAGTGATACACTTCTCGCCGAGAATTATCTGTTGCAGTCTTTTATGCCGGGATGTTAAGACGAGTCAGTCATTTAAATTTTACTTAACGTTTAATCGGTAGAGTAAGTTATAAGGAAAGTTTTCCTGATTTTGGCATTATTGTATCTTTTTTTTAATTACTTTAAAGAGCTGTCTTTTAATTTTAAGAAGAAATACCAATCACGAAGTCAGCAATGGGAAAAGGAATGTTTTGTGTGCGTTTTAGTTTAGGTGCCATTACTTTTTTAATTTGGGTAAGTATGGTAATATTAAGTACTGTATTAGTATCTACTAAACTATCAGATTAAACGTCTGATGGTTTAATCCTAGTTTAGTCTGATAGTTTATTAGATGTCAACACTTTATTTTTTACTTTGTAGATTTATTATATTATGAAAAATATTCCTGTTTTGGAATCTGTATTTTGCTTTGTTTGAACTTGAGAAATTGATACTTATTTTTAATGATATACCGCTTATAATTAATCACCATTTTATAAAAAAAAAACATACCATTAAAAAGAAGTTATCTCGTTTTTGTTGTTGTTGTGTAGATTGGTATAAATTTCACTTATTTAAAGTGGAACTGAATTTAATTGCCAGTGAACATATACTTAGAGAAACGCGCTAAACTGTCAATCATGTGACGGCGATTTAATGTGTTGAGTTGCAGGATTCACTGTTGCAGTATAATGGTGTATTGTTAAATTTAATATAGTAAGTTATTGTATTAGAAGTCACATATACATACGTGATTGTTTTTAAGTTAAGTATGTTTATTATTTTATTGGCCTAGTAACAAAAATCAATTGATGCAGATGTCAACAAGGAAATTTGATACTTACTGTGATCAGGGCTTATGTTGAGAATATGGGCTTACAAGTAATATTATCATGATTCCATATGTGACAAAATAACATGTACCATATTACTTGGATAGCGTTTCTTTCTACAAAGCATTCAAAAAGATATTTTAAATATCCCAAATAAATGTTAACATTACTTCTCTTAGGTATATTTCTTACCAAGAATTGATGACTTCATTTTAACTTTTTCCCTTTTGCATTTATTATTGCTTGATTATTCACTTGTAAAGGAATAAGAAAAACATGCTGCTTTCAGGGAAGGCATGTGAATTTGAATTAAATTATAATTTACTCTGAGGACATCTTTGCCTTTTGGAGTTCTAGGCATCCAGTTTATTGGATGCTTTCTCTAATTGTTAGGCCCATGACCCTATTACCCAAGCAACTTAGCTTTATAGAAACCTAATTAGCACTATGAAAGAGCAGTTATTATCCAAGCAACTTAGCTTTATAGAAACTTGATTAGTGCTATGAAAGAGCAGTTATTCTGTCTGTATAGTCTGTATCTGTCACTCATGTTTTCTCTGGTATCTCTAAGCCGCTGGGAAGTATCTCAGTATCTGTATCTCAGTCAGTACAGACAAAGCTCTTTGGTTGGAAAGACCTGGGTTTGATTCCTGTCCATGATGTGAGGTCATGGACAAGAATCAAATGAAAGAGACCAGGTCCTTGATCTGGTCTCTTTCAACTAAAGATGAGTTAGCCAGTCTCATACTGGGATAGAGGGAAGGGTTTTTCTCCCAGAAACTAGAATTTTTCATCCCTCAGAACAGGCAAACCAGCCAGGAGAACACATGCAATTGAGAGAAAAAAATACATTATCAATAGCTTTGTGTTAGTTTCATAAGATGGTTCTGTACTATCCATATGGGGCTTGTGGCTTCTGTATCATCATACACTAATTAATTCTTACAGCTCTGTTTTGCAGAATGAAAATAACTCTACCTCCATGTAAGATCCTGCAACCTTATTTTCAGTTCCCAGATGGATTTGAACCCTGCTATTTCCACCCAAAGGGCATTATCATAATTGACTACCTACAGAGGCTGTATCAAATATATTTTTGTCTGTTATCTATTTGCTTCCAAATGGGCAAATTTTGCCTTTCTGCTTCACCATTTTTAGCCATTTCACTGTAGCACTAGTATTGGTTTGTCGATCAAATTTAGGAAATAAGCTCACTGACATGATGCCCAACCTGGTGAACTGTAATTAGAAAAAATGGCATTAGTTGAAATTTATATTGTTAATGATGAAATACACAAATGACACCTACAGCATTTATTTACAAAAAATGCATATCCAAAGGCAAGAATGTAGTACCATTTAGAAAATAAAAATATCAGTTATGTTTCTGTTCTTATTTGATTAGCAGTCCCATATTATAATTTAGTCTGATAAAAACATTAATTGATGGAAACAAGGAATCAGTTTTGATACTTTTCCCCATGCTTTTCAAGAGAAAGAACTAATCAAACTGATGAAAGACAACTTACTAAAAAAATTTTTTTTAAATATATATATATATATATATTGTGTGTGTATTTTGAAAGTGAAGGATTTTTTGTTTTAGATATATTGAAATAATAATAATTGTGATTTTCTGTCTATTTTTGGATAAGTAAGAAAACACTACCCTCTGACTAGTTTTTCTGAATTATCATGCCAACAAATCTGAGTTTCTAGAAAGGAAAATCCTGCCATCTATAAGACCAAGTATTGACCTTCAGCTGGAGGGAAGGGGGAAAAAATTATAACTGTTCTTCAGTAATATAATCTAAACAGAGGGCTTTTCTAAATGAAGAGAATATCACATTCTTCTAACTGTGCTGGGGTAATGCTTTACACTTACATGTACCATGTTAGGATATCACATTGGCTTATATATATAATCTGATCCACACATAAATGACCACAAGACCTATAACACATTAGTGCTGTGTGTGTGCAAGAGGAATAGAAGAAAGGAGGAATATGTTCACATTTTGCTTGAACAGCTGAGGGTTGTAATCTTTGGGAAAAGCAGAATGGGGGAGACTGTTTCAAAGAACAGAAGTAGATAGAATGAAAGAGGAGGCAGTGAAGTTGGTTTGGTGAGTTTCAAGATGGACTGTGAAAGGCTGTGACACCCTGTACAGTAAGCAGGTGACATATGGGATAAACTCAGAGTACAAAGAAATGTATTGTTAGTTGCTGGTAATTGATGTCATTACCACTAACACTATCATGATGAGATATTCAGGTTTTGACACATTAAGGTTACAGGGACCTGAGAGTTGTGATGCAGATAATTTTTAAATGGATGGCTTATACCTAATTATGTATATAAATTTATATTTGTGATCTGTACATAACCCATGATATTTTGCCTAGATTTGGCCTGTGCTTTCTGTTAACATGCTGTTAGAAAAAAAAACTTTTGTTTTAATATAGGGTAGACTTTGTGATATAATTAGCAAATTGCTTGGTCAAGCATTTCTGTAGCTATCTCGGATTCTTCTAATATTTATGTAGTAAAGTAAAAAGAAGAGGAGGGGATGAAAATAGTGTAGTTTGTAAATCCTATCAATAATAAACTAAAGGCATATTAAATTAGTGCTATTAGTATTACTCTGGGAGTGAGGGATTGTGGTAGATATTAGTCAGATTAAAAACAATTAAAACAATATATAATTGTTTTTTTGAATTGCTGCCAAAGCAGCTAAGCTAGGAGATATCTGTTGTTGTTATTATTATTATTCAGACCTCCAAGGAGTCAAAAGACTCATCGAGGGAGGTCCTTCCTAAGACATAAAGTCTGTCAAGACTCATCGAGGGGAGGTCCCCCCTGAGAAACACAAAGTCTATCATACCACCTTTTAAACTCACTGACCGTTCTCGCTCCCACCACTCCATCAGGCAATGCATACATTCCACAGCTCAACCACCCTCCACACAAAGAAACCACTCCTTACCCTCTTGCTCACAGTTTCCTTTCATAACTTCCAGGGATGGCCTCTTGTCATCACTCCTTCCCGCTGTTCAACCAAGCGAAAGAACTCCCCAGTGTCACCCCTGTAACCACCTCTCAACAGTTTAAAAGTCTCAATCATATCACCTCTCCTTCTTCTATCCAGCAAACTCTGCAATCCGCATTCTCTCAGCCGATCCTCATAACTATCCTTGTACAGTCCTGAAACCATCTTTGTCATCTGTCTTTGTATCCTTTCCACAGTTAATTTATCCCCTTCAAATCCTGGGGACCAAATCTGAGAACAATAGTCCAAGTGTGGTCTGATCAGAGACTTATACAATGGAATGATAACCCTCTTATCTCTGCAGGTCAGTGTCCTTCTCATAATAGCAGCAATCCTCTGTGTTACCTTCACCACCTTTGCAATATATCCCCTAAACTTCAGGTTTCTATCAATCATCAACCCCAGATCTCTTGTCTCCCCTACTTCCTCCAGTATAACTCCTCCCATAGAGTATGCAGCATCCCATCGATGTTTCCCAACCTCAAGACCTTACATTTTGCTGCATTAAACTGACACCCCCATTCATTTGCCCATCTATCTAGCTTATTTAAATCCTCTTGCAGGGCTACCACATCTGCACTATTACTAATAATCCTTCCCAGCTTCGCATCATCTGCGAACAACTGAATATCCCCCTGCAATCCACTGGCTATGTCATTGATATAAAGGTTAAACAATATAGGTCCTAGTACTGAGCCCTGTGGTACCCCACTTGTAACCCTCTGCCTCCTGGAAACTGCTCCACCATACACAACTCTCCGATACCTATCAGACAGCCAATCCTGAATCCAATGGACCAATCTGACATCCAGACCCATGTGCTGCAACTTAAATATCAGCTTATCATGTGGCACCCTGTCAAATGCCTTTGCCAAGTCTAAGAAAATTGCAGTATATGCCTTTCCCTCATCTAATGTTCTTGAAACTTTATTATAAAAGGCTAGCATATTGCTAAAACAAGAGCGTCCTTTCACAAATCCATGTTGATTCTCACAGATAACATTACCCTCATCTGCCCAATGCTGTATACGGTCCCTCACTACTTTCTCCAAGATCTTAACAACTACTGATGACACACAGACTGGCCTATAATTAGACACTTCCAGTCTGTTACCACCCTTATGCAATGGCACTATCTTACCTTCCTTCCATTCCCTGGGCACCTTTGCCAAAACCAGACTTTCATTGAAAAGCCAGGTCAAAGGCACTGTCAATTCCCTAGCACATTCTCTCAAAACTCGTGGTGAAATACCATCCAGTCCCACAGCTTTACTGACATCCAGAGTACTCAGTATCTGAAACACACTCTCCTCCTGTACCTCCAGACCTCGAACCAGTCCTATCCCTCTAGCATTAAAACTGACTCCTCTAGGACTATGTCCTCTGCATCAGTCACTCTATTCCCATTTTTATCCCACAATATCATTCTTCCACAGTCATTTCTCCTCCTACTGGCCACATAGCTAAAAAATTCCCTAGGATTTTCTTTGGATCTTAGGGCCAATCTGCTCTCATATTCCAGTTTCGCTTTCCTTACCACACTAGTCACTCTTCTGGCCTGTGTCTTATATTCCTCATGCATCTCTTCACCTGTCTCTTTATATCTCTTCCACAGCCTCTTTTTCGCATGCAATTCCTGTTTAATATTGTTTGTCATCCACTTTACTCCAAATTGCGTCCTCTTCTTCACTCGTAGTATACAACTTACCATTGCTGATAACAAATATTCTTTCACAATTTCCCACACACTAGTGATATCCCGGCCTTCCAATTCCTGCCTCCATGAAACTTCCCGAAGTTGACGTCTAAGACTATTATAATCACCTGCCTTATAATTCCACATAAGTTCCCGTCTCTTTGATACTCCTGCATGTCTATTCATTTTCCAAGTCAACACCATATGGTCACTCTCTCCAACTGGTGGGAGAGACATCAACTCAGTTATTATCAACTCTTCTGATGCTATAACCAAATCCAAAACTTTTGAACCTCTTGTTCCCTCTGTTACATGTTGCCTAAGACATTTGTCCCTCAAGAAGTCTAGAAATTCCATTCCCCTATTGCTACATGCATCTTCCTCTCTCCAATTTATACTACTGAAGTTAAAATCTGTTAATTGTATGTTTTGGCTGCTTTCCTTGTATGGCAAAATGAAAAAAGCAGACAAACTGGCTAGAACAACACTTGCATTAGTTTACCACTTACATCAATACAAGGAAGAATAATCATGTCTTTCATTGAAAATATTCACTGGTAAAGTAGTTTTATCTGTAATTGCTTTACTTAAGTAACAGTCAAACTATTATTTTGTTATGTTAGCTTTAATTAAGTTTCCTGAAGAAAAGCTGAAAATATTTTAGTCAAACATGTATAAGATTATTATTGCTTTTAATAAAACTTAATGATATAAAATATTCAATAACTAACAAGTCATCAGAAACTTATTCTAAACATATTAACAGATGATTATAAAGGTTGCATAAACATTTTGGAAGATAAAATAACTGACTACATTTTTACACAATGCAGGAGGTATCATATCCTGAGTTTGAATTTGTTATATTTTAAGCTCTTTTACAATCCATAGACTTTGTTAAAAACTGATATTTATGATATGATAAATTAAAGATGCCAAGAAATTATATTCTTGGTTTAATCCTTTATCCAAGTGTAAACAAACAAAGTTTGCACCTGAACTATTTTCAGGACTGGGCAACTTATATATCCTTACAGACATGTATAATGCTATGCATTATACATGTCTGTAAGGATATGTGCTTTGCATTATGGGATACTAAGGCAAGTGATGTGAAGTTATTAGCTTCTGTATACGAGTTGCCATATGAGTTTGTTTACGCTTTATCCAAGAATATAATTTCTTGGCATCTTTAATTTATAGTACAACCAAGTTATTGGTTATACTATATTTATACTTAAATTCCAACATCTATTGTAATTCCGATGTTTACGTGGAACAGTAATTAAAAAAAATTTGTTCTTTGAATTTCAAAGAAAGCAGAAGAGTTTAAAACTGTATGTGTGAGTTTAAATGGAAAATGGTGTGGGGATGCTAGGAAATGAATAGTAATATGAATGAGGAGAGGTTGGAATGGACAAAGGCTTGAATAATCCTGATATTATTATTCATATGAGATTTACATGAAATTCTAGACTCTTTTGAGGTCTACATTTCATCACCTTTTTTTTAATTATTTTTTTTTTATTTCATGTTGTCCATGAAAGAATATAAAATCTGTCATGCATTAATACTATGTACCACGTTCCTTGTGAGCTGGGCATGTAAACACCTAGTAACTATGTGCACAAAAGTTTTGCTTTCAGAATTTATATGACGAATCATACTTGTCACTTATTTTAATTTAGTAACTTCTCCACTATCTACACTCCAATATTATTCTAACTAACTCATTTTCTAACTTAATACACTAATTAAGTTGGAATTAGTTTAGCCCGAGCCATGTTGGCAAATGCCAACATGGCTCGGGCTAAACATCAGGCGAGCCATGATGCTGACATCAGTAGGTTGCAGAGGCATGTCTATTTAGTGTATTGTTTAGACCATAGGTGGCCAATAAATTGCTTTAAAAAGATTACTCAATTTATAAAATCTACTGCTTCTCTGTGCGAGTAGTGGGAGTGGTAGATTTCTATGTGCTCCAGAGTAACGCATCATTGAAAGTCGCTCTGCTCTGGTTACAGTGATCAGTTTCACAGTTAACAGTGTTATTGTTGCAGTTTGTGTCCCCTGGTCAGTTAGTTACTTCAGTCTTTGTGTACTATGAGTAAGAAATGTAAGATCTGTGAAGAAAACAGGTCATTTCTGGGGAAATGGGAAAATGAATTTCTGTTTATAAACAGTAACAACAACAAACCACAGTGCCTTTTGTGTTTGCAAGTATTGTCTGTGCACAAGAAAGTATTGTCGTCACAAAGAAGCCGATTGACTGATGACCACCTTCAGGATTTGTTACGAATATCGTCATCATTGTTGAAAATCGACTTTGATGAACTTGTTGCTGCACATGTTCATGTCGCCCACAGTGTTCTCATTAAGTTCTCATGTTGCCCAGAGTGTCCTCATAAAGTTGTGTTACATATAAAAAAAAAAAACAAAAAAAAAACAAACAGAAATATGTAATTAAATTAAATTTAACAACTTATATTTAAATCAATCAAGCATTTTATATTGTTCTCCCAGTAGTAAAATGATTTAACACATATAGTAATTCAATACATATAACTATTGCCTTGGAAAAAATGCAGAGTTTATTTTTATTTAAGTTCTTTGAACAATTTGTTGTAATCCATTTTCACTTTCTGCCATCACCACTACATCATCCGCATATCTTAAGTTATTAGCGATTCTTCCATTTATTTTTATTCCTTCTTCTACATCCTAGAGTAGAAGAAGGAATAAAATCATCCTAAGCATCGGTTCACTATAAAGATTAAACAATAATGGTGATAACTTGCATCCTTGTCTAACTCCTCTCTCTCCCCACTGGGAATTCTCCTGTTTCCTCTCCATTTACACATACTTATGCTGTTTGTGATCAATATAATTCTTTAAAATTTCCAAGTCGTAAGAGTCAATATTTTCTAGAATGTCAAAAAGCCTTTTATGTTTCACTGTATCAAATGCCTTTTCAAAATCTAGAAATCCCCAAAACATGGTTTAGTGTTTTCTCCCCAATAATTCTTAGACAACTTATAGCCTCTCTAGTTCCTCTGTTGGTTTGGAATCCAAACTGTTCCTCATTAATTTCTTTTTCTATTTTATTCTTAATTCTCTCTAAAATTATTTGTGCCAAAATTTTTGCTGTGTGAGTTATAAGACTTAGCGTTCTAAAATTCCCGTCTTTTTTGGAATGGGGATAAAAATTGATATTCTAAACTCCTCTGGTAATTCTTGTCCCTCATAAATTCCGTTAACAATTTGCCATAACACTTCCATACTTTTTTCACCTATACTCCTTATAAGTTCTATTGTATACCATATATTTTAGGGGATTTTCCTTTTGAATTGCTAGATTCAATTCCTCCCTCATGATGTACAGCCTCTACCCATTATGCTCTTTCATTTGATTTTCTCCTCTTCCTGTGTCTTCATAAAGTTTACTTACATATTCTTCTCATCTCTGTAATATCTTCTCTTTTTCTATCAGAATTTCACCTCTTTCATTCTTGACTGCTCCAGTCCTTTGCATCGTCCTGTCATCATATTAATGTTTTTATAAACATCTTTTATGTCATTTCTTTCTGCCTTTGCTGCTGTATCTTTACTTATTTCATCTAACCACTCTTCCTTTTTATCTCTCTTTGTATTCTCCCTACTGAAGTCTTTATACTGCTTTTTTCCTCCCTCTACTTTACTGTTAACTAACTTTCTTCTTTGTGATATTTTTCTCAAAATATTGTCTGTCATCCATGGCTTCTTTCTTTTCTCTCTTTCCTCTTCTTTTGGCTAAATGTAATTCTGTAGCAGTAATTATGCTTTCCTTCAGAATCTTCCATTTTTCACTTACATCATCAGTTTCTTGTATATTTCTCTCATTCATTTCTTCTTCTACTTTCTTTGCGAATTCATTCACCTTACTTGGTATCTTCAGTCGTTCCATGATTTGTTCCGTTTCCCTGCAGTTACCTTTTTTTAGATGAATCCTCATCTTAGTTGACAACAATATATGATCTGTATCATAGTCTGCTCCTGGATATGTTATCACATCTTTTATAATGTTTCTATATCTTTTGTTTATCAAAAAACATAATCTATTTAATTTCTTCTATTTATATCCTCCCCTGGGGCTTTCCATGTATACAATCTTCTTGAATGCAAATGTCTGCTGTAGAGAACATAAATATGTTCCTTATCATTATTTTGGCAAGTCTGGATTAGCAGGCCATGCTTTGGACATCCCTTCACACACAAGTAGATGGAAAAAACCAGTGTACTATATAGAAGTCTTTACAGGTCAGAAAGATTTTTATTCAGCAACGACTATGAAGCATTCGCCTAACCTGAACAAGCATGGTTGCATTAATTTGTCAAAAATTTGGGAGTTGTGAATATAGCTATAGGATTGGATGGTATACCAGCTTGAGTTTTACGTGAAGCAGCAAGGGATAGGGAGTTAAAGTTTAGGAAGCACATAATAAAAGTGGCTAAAGCAGCTCATCAGATCACTTGGTTACTGAAGAATACTTTGACAAGTGGAGACAAGCACATTATTGTTCCTTTATTGAGCCTTGATAAGACCCCCATCTTGACTAATGCACACAAATCTAGGTGCCAGGGTTTCTTGGTGATGAGGTGGAGAGGATGAGGGTCTAGAGGCTAGTGACTAAGCTGGTAGCTGGTCTATGAAATGAACCTTACGGGAACAGGTTGAAGATTTGTGGGTTACAGAAACTGGTTGATAGGCAGAAAAGGGGTAATATGATTGAGACAAACAAATTACTGAAGTGTGTTTACAAGATTATTTTCTGAGGAACTTTTTCGGAATAGGTCTGGTTGTGGAAGAGCTAGGAGCCATCCATGGAAACTGAGTAAGAGTATAGTTAGCAAGGATGTTAAAACTAGGTTTTTTGTTTGGAGAGTAGTGAGCGGAATAGGTTGCCAGAGTCTGTTGTTGATGCCATCACTATGAATTACTTCAAAGCAAAGTATGATAGATACTGCACAAATGTTGGATAGTTGTTGACATGATGTTTAGGGCCTCCCTCACTGAGTCTCTATGGACTCCTTGGAGTTGCCTTTAATAATAATAATAATTATCTTAAGATCAGCTCCTACATAGCTGTAACAGTTCTTTTTAAATTAAAGGGCTCCAAAATAGTACTTAAATCTTTTGTCCATTACAATTTTAATTGTTTTATTTACTCATTGCCACGTGTAAACTGTAACATGTTTTGTGCTCTGAAGATGCTGGTTTGAAATCTCACGAAATATAAGCCAGTTGATAGGTTTTATAATTTAGTTTGATTAGTGTTGTAATACTGTTAAAATAAGTTATAACATCTAACCTTATCTATTAGATCAGTGCTTCCCAAACTTATGGATGGCAAGGCCCCCTGGAAAAATTAAAATATTTCACGGCCCCCATCGAAAAAAAATCATAATACAGACATATTATTATAATGTTTATTGTATTTATATTCAATACAATTTATATTCAAGATTTTGCACTTGTAATCTTTTTTGTGTTTCTTATCAATACCTTTGAAATTAAGCTTATATGAATAAGCATATATTTACTAATATTCATTAATCGCCGAAATATGCAAGAAGCAAAATTTGTGAACCAACACCAATATGTAATTTTTTTTTTCCATTAAAATATAAAAAAGAACAAAAAGGAAATAATAAAAATTAAATACGTTTCTTTTAAGATTAAAAAAAAAATCTACTTAGTCTTAAAACATTTTAAATTTGTTTTCATTATTTCACAGCCCCCTCAACAAAACTTATGGCCCCCAAGGGGCCTGTAGCCTACAGTTTGGGAAGCACTGTATTAGATCTCTGAATGCTATATAATAGACCTGCTCACCAGTAATTTATAAGTGTGTAATATGTGTCATCTTATGTTTTACAAATGCAGTATGTCTGCATTCATTAGTCCTATTATCATATTTATTTTTCACTGAACCATTTTTAGTTTCTCATCTCCCTTCTCCTACCCCAAAACAACTTTGTGTTTATGGTAATAACAGTAGATCAAATGAAGTCAGATCAGTTCCCTGTACAATTGCAAAGCCAAAATTGAATCTCTTTTGCACTGTATCCTCTACAAAATGAGGTGCTGATCGATGTTCTTTCCTCCTTCATCGTCCCATTTTATGGTCAAAGCTTGATTATGGGTCCCACATTTGTAGTTCCCCAAGAGTGAGCATGCTCTGATGGTTGGACCCCATCCATCATCAGGGCCTCCCTGATGATGAATAGTAAATGAACCTGCTCTGTTGCTTAGATGAAAACAGTTGTCTCTTAACTATGCCTTAAAAATAGTCTCCTCCAGAACACCCTACATGAACTAGTATCTTTTCTCTGGGGGGTGGAAAGCTCAATATCACATGTCAGACCACCACACTTTCCTTCGATATGTGTCTTAGAGATTATGGAAGCTATTCGCATGAATGTTAACATTACCTGCACCAAACATAATAGCATTCCTCCATTGCAGGTTTGCATTCCATCCTGTAATCTCTGTTTGTCAATTACAAAATCTCATACACCGGCTACCTGCAATTTTTTTAATGCACATGCAGAGCAACCCACTCTGACTTTATGTTCATCTATGCTGGTGGTTCAAGATCCAAGACCTTTGTTGGTTGTGTTTCTTGACATTACTGTATCCTGCTTAATTGTAGTAATTACATAAGAGTTGCATGTTATTCAGCCTGCACTTGTGCATATAAAAGAAAAATGCTACAAAAACTAAGTTATACAGACTCATTTAGTTCTTTGCAGGCCATCTTGTCTCTTGTGTATAATCCACATCCAGCAGTGCTTTGTGAGATTTTACAACTGTTGTACAAAATAAAGACCTTCAATTTCGATATTTGGTTGTGCTGAATCTCCAGCCATTGGAATTAGAGTATGAGATTGTGGATGCAGCTGCTAAATCAGCTCATACCTTTTCCATGTATTGTTTGACAGTCCCAAATATAAACTTCAGACAGCTTATAAGATCAAAACTAATTACCCATTGGCAGGAAGTACTGACAAACAATTTGCATGAGATTAAGACTGAAATTAAGCTTTGGTAGTCTAGTTGATGTAGAAACAGAAGAGAGGAAGTTGTTCTTGCTAGACTCCACATAGGTCACAGTCATCTTACACATTCTTATTTATTGAGGACTAATAACCTACCCATATGTGAAAAATGCAATGCATGTCTTGCCAGCACTTCACACAAGAGGAATGAAATTTTTATTAATCTAGCTGAGACTCAAGCAGATGTTTTCAGACTTGGATAAATTGCATGTTGGTTATGAATTCTATTTTTGTGTAGATACTGCATTGCTTAATTTATAATTTTTTTTTTTTTTCAAATTTGCTTTTGATACACTATATTTTATTTACTCATTTATCACTTTATTACTATTTATTGTTACCTTCAACACTGCTGTAACTTTTGCTTTGGTGCAATATGATGTTTGCTGTTCTTGTGGCAATAACCCATCAATCAATAAAACACTTTCACATCTATTTCACCAATAATTTGCATAGCATTAACAGAAATACTATATATACCTTCCAGGCATATAAACCACACCGGACGACTCGTTGCAAAGGTGGGGGAAGTTCAGATCGCTATTCTTAGGTATTTTCCATAATGTAAAAACACATTTCCTAGGAAATGTATGCTGTTATTACATTATGGAGGGAGGTCACTACCCAGACCGGTTTCAGCCTTTTTTTGAGGCTTCATCAGTGAGTAGCTAGACCTAATACCAAAGTGTATAGCGAAAAGAACTTATATATACTCTGCGAACGAGTTATCCAAACAGGTGCAACCATTAAGTTACTTAAATATAAAGAGCTAATAAGCTTCATTTCAGCAATGAAAACATTACTTAAATTAAGGGGATATTAAATCCCACATAGTTTTAAAACTGAATAAGAAACTCAAAGATTGGAATCAGAGAGTTTCTTGCCGAATATAGTAAACTATAAAGTATCGGCGACACTAGCGTTAGCAAATGCAAGTGATCCTAGTACGTAGTACAATACCGGACGACTCGTTGCAAAGGTGGGGGAAGTTCAGATCGCTATTCTTAGGTATTTTCTATAATGTAAAAACACATTTCCTAGGAAATGTATGCTGTTATTACATTATGGAGGGAGGTGTCACTACCCAGACCGGTTTCAGCCTTTTTTGAGGCTTCATCAGTGAGTAGCTAGACCTAATACCAAAGTGTATAGCGAAAAGAACTTATATACTCTGCGAACGAGTTATACCTAAGAATAGCGATCTGAACTTCCCCCACCTTTGCAACGAGTCGTCTGGTATTGTACCACGTACTAGGATCACTTGCATTTGCTAACGCTAGTGTCGCCGATACTTTATAGTTTACTATATTCGGCAAGAAACTCTCTGATTCCAATCTTTGAGTTTCTTATTCGGTTTTAAAACTATGTGGGATTTAATATCCCCTTAATTTAAGTAATGTTTTCATTGCCGAAATGAAGCTTATTAGCTCTTTATATTTAAGTAAACCACACCTGTTATTTCTGTTGGGACTGCAACTGGCAGCCTCAACTACTATCTAGCTTGGTTCTCAACTACTGTATGATTTCTTCCATCACAAGGATAGTATATGTGCATTTGTTAGATCCAACTTCCCATGTTGAAGGGAAGTTGGATATAACATGATTTATGATCTATTCTCTGATTTTCTTTCACACTTTGTTGCATTCATTTACTCACTTTATTGCTTTCCAAATTCTGACACTGCTCTGACCTGATTATTTCTGAAGTTTGCAAAAAAAAAAATCATCTAAATACCCAAGTAGTGAGATAATCTTCTTTGGGAACTTCACTTTTTCACTACTCAAATTAATTTCCCTTCTCTGGATTATCATTTACCCTAATCAAGCTGAAAGAAATGTTGAAGTAATGATATACCAAAATTACCATCAACTATTACCATAAGAATGCCAGATAAACCCACTTACTAACACCAAGGACCTTTTCTTAATAAGCTCTCCTTTGAAAAATAATACAGCTGTCAAGAGGAGAGCTGACATCTGTATTATTATTCTCCTTTGAAAAATAATACAGATGTCAGCTCTCCTCTTGACAGCTCAAGGTATTAGTCTACATTTTCTCTCCTATGGAGTATCCTCTTCTCAGCCATTCTGAAGGCACTGCAACATAGATCAATGCCCCCCCACCACCACCTCAACACACACACACACACACACACAAGGTCTCGTGACCTATGACACAACAGCGCTATATATAAGCATGTAGTTAGAAAGAAAAAGGAATTTACAGTTTCTTGACGACCCAAGGATTATAATTATTTTGAAAGTACAGGATAGACACTTTCAAAGAGGAGGTATGTGGAATGGAGGAGGAGGATGAGAAGTTAACACAATAAGTTTGGAGTTGTATGTGCATGTTGGTCAGCAGCTGCTCATGCTCATACATGATTTAGAGGACAATGGAGAAATGCTAATGACCAGTTCATTGGAGTCCATGGAAATAAAGACGATGCAGAAATAGTGTTGATGGGGAAGGTGACTAGGAGTCAGAGTGCTGTCAAGGATTCTGAGGAAGGTTGTAGGTGTATTACCCCATGTTGAGAGAACAATATGCTAAAGTAAGGCAGATCTGCCAGGATAAGCTTAATGTGAAAATCAACCAAAGAGCAAATTTAACCTAGTTAGTCAGCAGAATATCAATTATTGTTTAAGAGATACTTGTGTCATGAGTATAAAAATAAAATAAATCGGCTAACACCTTTTTATTCCCGTATAGGGAGTAGATGAGGCCTTTATACCCTATCTAGCTTTTGGAGACTGAGTGGGCAGTTCACTCAGTGTTATCTCATTTAAACTCTAAATTAGGTACCAAGAGAGGCAGCACTTGTTTGCCAGCCTCTTCATTGGTGGCTGCCTATAATTAGTGATAGACATGGGCCAGCTATCTCTGATTGGCTACTGGTAGAGATTGATCAGAGATAGCTGGTCCATGTCTATCACTAATTATAGGCAGACACCAATGAAGAGGCTGGCAAACAAGTGCTGCCATCTCTTGGTACCTAACCCTAGCAAGATATGTTACTGTCTGAAATAATGTGGGTACTACGGTCGATTTTCTTGGGTTTACGGGATAAAAAAAACAGAGTTTCCAGTAGGAAAAATCCACTTGCCCGTGCCAGAGATCGACTAACTCAGGAATTGGTTGAAGAAAGGCTTAGAAAAAGTTCCTCCAGTTGGTGACTAGACTTGGAACATAAGTCTGACTTCGAGCGACCAAGCGCAGAGGGACGCAAGTGCCACTTCCACTGAACTACACAGACACTTTTGTGTCATGAGTGGTTTCTTCAAATTAACAAGAAAAAACACAAGGGATAAGTAATACTATTTATTTAAGGCATTATATTTCAACCTGAATATTACATGTAATATTCAGGCTGAAATATATGGCCTTTAAAAAAGTATTACTTGTCCCCCCCCTTTTTTTTTTCATGTTAATTTGAAGAAAAAGCAGAATATTGTCAAAAGTTAAGGAGAATGAGGCATGCTGTTTCTATGGGAAATGAGATGGAATTGTATTTTGGTGGCATTGCTCATCAAGTTATGCTCACCTCAGTTTGAATGGCAAGGAAATCGATGTTTAAGGCATTGATTATATTACATCTTGAAGTCAGAATCACCTGAGCAGTACAAAGTTTTGTAAATGGAGGAGCAGAATGGAAAATATTGTCATCAGCGAAGCTACGAATAGGATCGGATAGTGGATGAGAGATCATTGATGCATAGATGAAAGCACAGATTTCTGGAGTAAGATTTCCAGTGGATGATTTCCATTATTTCTTTTCCTCCTTTCTATAATTTTGATTACTTCTGTTCTCCAGATCCAAACATCCAAAAATAATTCTTGTAGCAGGTTTTTTAACTTGGTTAAAAAGTACATTATATTTGATAAAGAATTCTTGTTTTAATCCTGTACTCAAGCATAAGCAAACTGAAGTTTGCATGTGAAGTATCTTTGTGACTAAACTTCTTGTATATAGAGACTGCTGATTTGACTTTAATTGCCTCAGTATCTAATAATGTTCAGCACACATGCTTTTCAGATGCATATATATATATATATATATATTGTTATGCATTATGGGAAGTCTCATTACCATTGAGAGCTAGACCTATCAAGATACTGAAAGCTATGAAAGCTAAATTAATGCAGAAGGTCATTTTAACCAGGGTGAACTTCCAGACCATTTAAAGCATTTCTTTTGGTTTAGGTCTCACTGATGAGACCTCAATAAAGGTTGAAACTGACCTGAGTAATGGCTCTTCCCATAATTCCATAGCAGTATATTTCTGAAAGGATGTGTGCTCTCCATCTACACATGTAGGTATTTATAATTTTGATAGTCTGCATTTTTATGCATAACTTACTGTTTTAAACTTTTGACTATCATTATTTAATTTTATATAATGAATCGTTTTGCCTGTGTCAGTTGTAATATCAAATGTATTTAATTATCCACTGATTCATATTGAAGTTTCTGTAATAAAAAAAAAAAAAAAAAAAGACTGGGGAAACTGGAATAATGATAAATATTTTACTAACTAAACTAATCATTACGCATCAATGTTTCCCCAGATCAAGCTAGCTAGACTTGGTCATTTCATTTTTGTCCTGTCTTCATTGGATGTGTCTCCTTAAAGTGCCTTTTGATAATCTAGTTTGAGCTTCCAAAACATTGGCATAGTTCAGCTGAACAATTTTTCATTCTAGTTCCAAATAAATAATAGTATCATATTATAACTTATGAGGACAAGGTGCCTTCCCTGGAAGTTGTGAGGAAGAGGATAAGGAGTGGTTTCTTTGCATGGAGGATGGATGAACCGTAGAATGCATTGCCTGATAGTGGTGAAAGTACGAAAAGTCAGTGGGTTCAAGGAGTGGTATGATAGACTTTGTGTTTTCTAGGGTGGGTCTCCCATGATGAGTTTTGTGACTCCATGAAGGCCTGAATCATAATAATAATTCTTAGTTCCACTTGCAGTTAATTTAGTTAGTAATTTTTTTTTTCCTCCAGAAACTTTAAATATGAATCACTACATTAGCTACAGAAATCTGAATATGGTAATATAACTATCTCACTACCTTTCTTTAAGTTTAATTGGCACAGTAGCTGAACTTTAAGATGTACTGATGGTAGCTTGCTCCATCAGTACAGCTTATATATATATATATATATATATATATATATATATATAATTGATAAAAATAGGAAAAAGAAATCCTTAGCCCACCAATAGTACAAATTGTACTAATGGTTTGCAAATAACCTTTCGTTGGTGGGAGCAACATATTAAAAAAAAAAATTTCATTTTTTCTTTTTCTTCTCAAGCACTAGTTATTCTTGTTAAAAAAAAAATTGGTAATTAACTGTTGCGTTTTAGTTTTAATGTCTCTTCAGTATTTAATTATTTTATTAAATTTAGCTTTTCGGAGGTGCTTGTTTGGGATGCATAATGTGGATTTTGGTTACATCTCCATTAGTACGACAGTTCTTCACTGGAACATTGGTAAGTTATAGATTATGGTTGTAGCTAATATAGTTATACATGTTCTACATTAAATTATAGTATTAGTATAAATATTGTTAATAACTTAGTTATTACATATCAGGTACATGTGACATATTACCATGTCACATGTACCATGAAATATTAGTTTGAGTGTGTTTTTCATAAATACCTAGTGGGCTGTTACATGTACTAATTTATAATATCAAGCAGCTTGAGTAAAATCCAGAGTTATTGGAGGGCTGAAAATTTTTGAATAAGAAGAAATTGTCTTGTCCCTTCACATATTTGAACCTCTATGTGGTGGTGATTGCCATCATTTTGAGTGGCTTATTGGAGTCCTGAGAAATAAGATTAATTTGGAGGAAAATTGTTGATAGTAAGTTAGTAATGATATAAACTTTCCATGTAGTACTATCATAATATCCTGTACCTCCATCCCATGGATACATATTAGGAATTTAATGATGGAGGTGGTGATGTAATCTAGATTGTATTGCCTGGCTTTGCAACATAATTTAAATTCATGAAATGAGCCAAATCCAGTGTACCGAGAAATAGATCTTAGTAAGAGGATAATAAACAGTAATGCAGTTATATCATACATGTTTAGCAGACATTGCTGGGATAACAGTTCCCTCCTGAAGAAAGTTATGGAAAGTAGTCCATTGGAATTTGGTATTTAAAAATACTACATCCTGATTTTTGGAGTGTAGTATTTTTAAACACAGTCATTTAATCCATTATACATAAGAAATTAAATTAATTAGTTGCTTGTGTATAATACCTCTTTTGAGTAATTTGCCTAGAATTTTAATCAGTAAAATTAGTGGGATTTTAAAATAATAATAAATTTAGTTTAATCCTTTATCCAAGTGTAAGCAAACTTTGTTTGCTTACACTTGGATAACGTGGAGATACTAAGGCAGAAGCAATAGGAGAGGTCATATTTACCTATACAAGTTGCCAACAGGTATACCACCTTATTATTGAATTACTCTGGATTTAGAGAAAGATGTTGGAAGTTTATTTTTCACTTGGTTAGACTATAATAAATTTAGTTTAATCCTTTACCCAAGTGTAAGCAAACAAAGTTTGCACCTGAAAATATTTTCAGGTGCAAACTTTGTTTGCTTACACTTGGATAAAGGATTTAAACTAAATTTGTTATAGTCTAACCCAGTGAAAAATAAACTCCCAACGGTATTTTAAAAATTAGTAATATTCAATTAATGTCTCTTGTTTTTCTGCTAATTTTTTATTTAATGCAATTTAGAAAAAAATCAGTCTAATCCAACTGTCATCTAAGTGAAAGTGAACAAAAATTAATGCTTTAAAAAAGTAATTTTAACAAATCTTGAAATTTACTATTTTTTTATAGGTATTTACATACATCATTCTGACAGTAGGAGCTGTGCTGTTTCTAACAGGTAAGATTACTTGTAATTATATGCAACTATTACAAACCTCTTGCACATTCTTCTTATAAAATGAAGTCATGTTTTAAGAGGAGGTAATACTGTGTTTTGTAAATAAAGAATAATGTGTTAGAAAGGTAGATAATAGATTCAAATCTTGATTTGATGTTGCTGGAGGATAAGTTTTCTCTCTACACTAAATTGAGAAAAATGATAAATTGAAGTTATCACTTGATGTGGAAGGAAAGCTTGCTTACTTCCATTTGTCAGCCCAGT
This sequence comes from Typopeltis vanoorti, assembly GCF_054136105.1. Classification (NCBI taxonomy): domain Eukaryota; kingdom Metazoa; phylum Arthropoda; class Arachnida; order Uropygi; family Thelyphonidae; genus Typopeltis; species Typopeltis vanoorti. Next base: position 42,389,277 of record NC_143563.1, on the reverse strand, counting down.
TGGCAGCATTGATAGCCTAACCACTCTGATCAATAGGTTGTGGATTCAAATGACATTGGTGATACAGACATTTGTAAAAGTCTGTGTTAGGCTTTCATTATCCAGTGTGATCATGATTCCTGTTCATTACAAGTTTGAAGTGGCTTCAAAACATGCCATGTTTGGTCTCTAGAGCATGGGAGCCAGATTCACAATGACTTCACATCAATTGTCTTAGTATCCTATATTGCAAAACACTCATCTTTTTAGGTGTGTATAATGCTATGCACTATGGGAAGGGCCACTACCTAGTCACTTAAAGATAAACCACCAGAACTTTCCACAGAAAAAATGGATACTGAAAGTATCCATTGAAAGTAATTTGAACTTACCCAGTGATCATGACACATCTGATAGTCTATTGGATATTTTTTTTCTAGAGGAAGAAATGGAACATTGTTCATCCATACTTCAATAAATCTAATGAGAAAGATAAACCCAACAAGGGGTAAGTCTTCAATCTCCTAGAAATCAGATAAGTCTATGAAGCCTGAACAATAGGAAAATGCTTATAATGGAACTGTCATTGATTTCACTAGAATATCAATGATATCAAGCACTTGCTGCAGAAACACAAACCTCTTTTGTTTCTGTCTGCAGGAAATCTATTTAAAACTTGGTGAGGACCCTACCTTCAGCAATATCAGTCTTGTACGTAAGGACAATTGGAGATGGCCCTGTTCATTGGAGTAGCTATACTTGTGGGCAGTCATAGTCCTTTCCATCATGTCCAGCTTAATACTGCTCTGGAAGCAGTAGTGATTTACCGAGTTATGAATTAAATCAAACGGAACTTGACAATCTCATTGTCACTTCCTCATTGCAAATTCCTCAGTCCGTACTCCTAATGGATGACCTTAATGGACATGCTACCCTCTGAAGTAGTGCCAACATAAATAGGCAGGGTCATATCATCACTTGACAACTGAGACCTCTCCGTACTTAAATAATAGAGTAAATACCTTCATCCATATGACTACCTGCTCTTATTCTGCAATCGATTTTACAATCTGCTCCCCTGCCATTTTCCCACTGCTCACATGGGTTATTATTCACATTATTCTTTATTTACAAAACACAGTATTACCTCCTCTTAAAACATGACTTCATTTTATATAGAAGCAGTCATTTTCCTGCTATTAGCACTATGTTTTCATAGGAACCATGTCCTCCTACACAGGTGCTTATGTGGAACAGTGCTTAATAATTTTGGATGTTTACTTACGATTTAATTTCAGATGACTTTAAAGAGAACTTATTTCATTGACATCATATTTTTTCAGATTCAGATACATCCCGTATTCATGTTATTGTTTGTTCTGCTAGCTAGTCACTGATAATTATAATAATTTCAAACTTGTGTGCTGCTAATGCTGCTTTCAACTAATAACCTATATATTGTTATGAATCATTGTTGAAAGTTATTGTTTTTGCTTTCAAACTTTGAAAAAAAAAAGTTCCTTATGTTTCTCTGTACTCTGTACTGTACTTTTAAGTACTGTTAATATAAAGTGAGAGTAATGGAGTAAATTTAAAAAAAAAATCTTAAATTGTTGCACATTGGCAAAACAAATTTTATTAATTATTTAATTGGGAATTAGTTGGCTAGTCTTAGTTATGTGTACTAAGACTAGCCAACTAGTCAAATATGTTGTAACTCATCTCTTTTGTTTATTAAAATTGATTTCTCTTATATATTACAGCTTAGTGATCACTTTTTTCCCTACCTATGTTTTTTTTTAACTAGTTTCTAAAATTTCTCACTGGACAATTCTAGATTATCCATATTATAATATTTTTCACTGATGTGATGTATAAATTCAGCTGTTGGGTAATAAGGTAGAGAAATAAGTCATTAAATTTATGGAGAGAACTATTTTCCTGCTCTCTCTCTCTGGTTTTAAATTACAATGTTCTCTACGAAACTAAAAAGCTGTACATTGGATAACATGTTAAGTGGTAATATAATACCGAAGGCAGAGATTAAAAATAGCTTTCAGTAAGTGATGTCTTTTTCTTACTCAGAGGTTGACTAATTCCTTTGATAAGTATACTATATAAACAGACTTTTAGCATTGAGGATTTAATTCAGATATTTATTTTATTTTTATTTTTTTACTATATCAGTATCAGTAATTGATTGCTGTTGTTATTACCAAGTATTTATAAATTTAATTTATACTTGTAAAGAAATCCTTTGTATCTGGTTTCACTTGGTACATTCTTTGTTAATTATAAAGAAATGCTCAGAGATATGCTACTTATTCAAAATGTAGATTTTTTTTTTATGAATTTATATTTTTCTACTTTTTAGGATATAATTTTTTTTAATCTCCTAGTTTTAGATTGTGTAATTAATCATGTTTTTATTATTAGCTCTTGTACCGGTTTTATTATTATTATTAAGAGAGACCTCCAGGAGTCATGGACTCATCGAGAGAGGCCAGATACTACATGCACCAGCTAACATACTTATTCTTGAATTCATTCACACTGCATGCACACAACATCCAATGGTAATCCATTCCAGTCATGCACCCCTATGAGAGAAAAATCTAGCCCTCACTCCCTTCTTAGCAACATTCATTCTTAGCTTCCAAGGATGCCTTCTTGTCCTTTTGCCACCCTCCATAAATTGAAACATTCCATCAACTGAAATTCTGTATGACCATTTCAGAAGTTTATAAGTCTTAATCATATTGCCCCTCTTTCTCCTGTTTGCTAGTGCCTACAGTCTACAAATTCTCAATCTGTCTTCATAATCATTATTCCAATCCTGATATAATTTTTAACACTTTCCTTTACACTTTCTCTGTCTCCACTACATTCTGATATAATTAATTATATCAGAATCACAACTGAAACCAGGAGACCAGACCTGTGCATAATTTCTTTATAAGAGGCAAACTGGCATCTTATATCAAAGTTTGTTTCAACATTGCAATTATCTTTTGAGTTATATTTGCAGTCTTTGCTACATGGCCTCCTGTACTTCAACTTGCTATCTACTAACACTCCAAGATCCCTAACATGATCAGTTTCTTCTAGCATTATTCCACCAATATAATACGACATTGGATATCTAATCACACTGAAGTGAATGACTTTACATTTATTGACACTGAAGTGACATACATTTTCTCATGCCCACAATCCCAGCCTATTCAAATCGTTCTCCAAGTACTGCATATCAGCAGCATTCCTGATTACCCTATCTATCATTGCATCATCAGCAAATAGCTGTGTTGTCTGTCAAATCCTGCCCAATATCATTAATGTAATTAAAACTATATCATTACAGTTTTGAAACAAAAATGTTTTTATTATTTTTTTTATTATAACCGTCTTTACTCCTACTTTTCTCAGTTATTTCTATATTAATTATTAATCTTATGCATTAATTTTAATCATGATTTAATCATTTTCATTTAATTTTTTGTGTGGCTAGAATTATGCATTCAACATATTCTTAGTACTTGCATATATGAAAATGTATGTCCCATAGCAGCAGAGAATATTAAAATAAATAAATAAAATTCTGTGTGGTAATTGGAAAATGATAAAATTTTTCATTTGTTAAGTTCATATTAAAATAATGAGAACAGGAATTTTATCCCAATACTCTGCATGCTCTATGGCTCTTAGGAGTTGTGCTTTGCTTCCTTCTTCCCATATGTGGTGCTGTACTGTGCATATTCTTAGTACTTGCATATATGAAAATGTATGTCCCATAGCAGCAGAGAATATTAAAATAAATAAATAAAATTCTGTGTGGTAATTGGAAAATGATAAAATTTTTCATTTGTTAAGTTCATATTAAAATAATGAGAACAGGAATTTTATCCCAATACTCTGCATGCTCTATGGCTCTTAGCAGTTGTGCTTTGCTTCCTTCTTCCCATATGTGGTGCTGTACAGTGTGGACACTGGCTTTAGACTGGCTAAAACTTTCTAGAAAAACCCAAAAAAAAACTTGAAAGTGCACCAAAGTGTGAAATAAATAAATGAAGGGTGATAAGCTTAAGACAGAAATGAACATGACTGGCAAAAGACAGGATTATCATATTCAGCTGTCACAGCAATTGCAAGTGAATCAGAGAAAATAAAGGCATCAGTTAAAAAGTAGTGATAGTCCTATTTTTCTCCAGTCACACATTTGAATTAATTTACAGATCAAATAACCAGATGAAACTAAATGAAATATGTACAGACAGATGAGAAAGTAACGAATTCACTCTCCTTTGTATATATAGCCACCTTCATTCTCAAACTAGTTGTTTGGCTGTACATTATGCATTTTTATTTCCTTAGTGGTCCTCACACATTAAATACTTTAGGCAGTATTTAATAATAAAAGAACTAGCTGTCTGTGCTTCCCAGATACATTAGTCACAATGCCTTTCAGATGGTTTTATTATTATTATTATTAAGAGACTCCTCCAGGGAGTCAGGTACTCATCAAGGAAGGTCACATACTACCCACACCAGCTGTCATACCTGTTCTTGAATTCATTCACACTATTTGCACTCACCACTCATTCTCAACTTTGAATAGTGCCCCTCTTGTCTTTTTCTCTACCCTCAATAAAACAAAAACTTCCATCTACAGATATCCTCTATGACCCTTTCAGAAGTTTGCAAGTCCCAATCATAGACTGAGAATTTATAGCCATGGATAACAGAAAACAAGACAAAGAATTCATGGCTATAAATTCTCAGTCTATCTTCATAATCAGTATTTCACAATCCTGATAGAATTTTTAATATTCTCACTACCCACTGTATCATAATCACCACAGAAACCAGGCCACCAGAGCTGCGCACAATAGTCCAAGTGAGATCGGGGCCTTGTAAAGAGGCAAAATGTCTTCCTTATCTTTACATGTCAAGGTTCGTTTCTGCATTGCAATTATCCTGAGTTGTTTTCAACCTTTGCTATTATGGCTCTTGAACTTCGTGGTCGATCAGTTTCTTCTAGCATAATCCCATGCAGTTTAATTTACTAACATTGAACTGATAGCCATTTTCACATGCTCATAATTCTAGCCTATTCAGATCATTCTGTAAGTATTGCATATCAGCTGCATTCTTGATTACCCTACCTATCTTTGCATTATCATCAGCAAATAGCTGTATGTTGCCTGTCAAATCCTTCTCAATGTCATTATTAATGTAAAGATTGAATAACAATGGACCAGAGACTGATCTTTGTGGTGCACTACTGGTTACCTTAAATTTTGTAGACTCACAATATCTGTAGACCCACTTTTTAATATCTGTGAGTCAGCCATCTTGTTATCCATGCAGATAATTTATAATTCAATCCCATATTCTCCAATTTATGCAGTCTTCCATTCTGTATTCTGTTAAAAGCCTTAGCAAAGTCCATTCAGCTTATCTAACTCAACAGTAACTTTATTATAGAATGTGAGCAAGTTGCTCAAATGTGACCTTTCCTTAGTAAACCCATGTTGTTCATTGCAAAGTATAGATACCTTGTCAACCTATTTCTGTATGTGAGCCCTAATGAACTTCCAAATTTTCACCACCACTCTTGAGATACCAATAGTCTGAATGGGTTACCGTACATTCTTTCTACTCCTGTGGAATCTGTGTCCAGAGACTTGCATTATACAGGCTATGTCAAAATTATGTTAACACTTATATGGAATGAACAATTAAATTTTATTTATTTTTTGATCAGATATAATTTTACAAGAAATGTTTTTTCCATTTAAGTGTTGACATAATTTTAAAATGCACGGTAGAGCCTGGTCAAAGGAATAGCCATTTCAGTTGAACTCTGTTAGCATCAGAGATGTCGTGAGGAATTTTGGCGCCTATGGCCAGGAAAGAAAATTGCTGTGTTCTAAAAAAAAAAAAAAATCTCAATTTTTGCACCCATGGCCACATTGGCCATAGCCTCACTACGTCTCTGGTTAGCATTCGTAAATTATAAATAGATGTTTACTAACTGACATATTTTGCCGTATTATAGTTTACTGTATTACAGTTTACACATGACAGTGAGTAATTGAAACAGTTCAAATTATAACAGACAAAAGATCTAAAGTTCTAATTTGAATTGAAAAGTCATTTAAATTGTTTCATTGTAGTAGTAGTTAGCAATAGTAGTAGTAGTGAAACACTTTCAATGGCTATATTGATTTACCAAAATCCTGGAAGACATTATTTTAAGACCAGCCCCAAATATAATACTTGTAAAGTTCTTTATCCATCAATAGTGGGTGCCAAATTTGGACTTTACAGTGTGCACTAACTTCACTGTTCATCATTCTATATGGATACATCATGAAATAAAGTGGCATTAAACCTGATATCAAATCAGCTGTTTAATCAGTTTAATCATCATCAGCTCTTTACTTTATGCTGATATTATTTTCTTAAATGGATCTAGCACATGTCTTCAGGATTCCTTAACTTATTTGAATAACTGCCATAACACGTTTAGCAGAAAAATCAGCAGTAAAATGACACTATGAAAATAGTCATGTACATGGAAAACAAACCGCATTCTTGACATAGAACAAATAAAATATTTCAGCCATTTAGGCAAAATTTTTAATAAAGATGGCAAATTAAATATAGATAATAGAATAAGCAAAACTGATTTGATAGGATGCTGTTTTAAATCACTTTATTTTTGTACATGCTGTTTCCACACTTGATGCAATCAGATTCACTTTACTGTTTTCACACTGTGTTAAGTAAATTTATACGAGCTTAATCTGATTGGTGCAATGACTTTTAACTTCATTCCTTATACAATCCAGGAAATGACTGATTCATGACCAAATAAAAAAAAATATATTTATATGAGGGTGGTTCCATAAGTTTCTGGCTTGACTTACTTTTAGAGGTGATAGAAAGAAAACAACTGCATCACTTTTCAACATAATCTCCCTTTACTTCAACACACTTTTCACATCTTGAATTAACATTTCTGTTCCCTTGAAAAAATAGTCTACTTTTGTCTGCAAAATGGCCTAAAACCGAATCTTTCACCTCATTGTCATCTGCAAATTTTCTTCAGTTTCGAGAAGAGGTAGTAGTCACTGGGTGCTAGATCTGGGCTGTGGGGTGGGTATTCAATCTCCTGGAAGCTGCAGCCTTTGCACCAACAGCCATATGGACTGGAGCATTGTTGTGAAGCAGGCGAACACCACGAATCCAGCATTCCTTATCTCTTCTCCTTTATGGCATCGTGCAGGAGTGAAGCATAATATTCTGCATTCATGGTGGTATTCCTTTCCTTGAAGTCAATCAACTGAATTCCCCAGCAATCCCAAAAGATTGTTGCCATGATCTTCTTGGTGGACTGTGAGTGGTCTTAGCTTTTCTTGGTTGTGGTTTGCATCACTCCATGGATTCTATTTTGGAAAGAGGATCATGGTGTCATTCCTGGTGATAATAGATTCCAGCGCTTCTCTCTGATTCCCTTGGCAAAGCTCTAAACACTTGTGGGAAGAGGTCACATGTTGCTCCTTCTGAATTGAAGAGAGAAGTTGGGGCACTGACCATCATGTGAAGCTTCTCGTGAATGATGCAAAAGATGGTTGTTATAGAAAGCTCTAACCTTGCTGAGATCTCTTTGAGCTTCAGCTGTCTGTTATTAAGCTCTTCCTCCTCAACAAGAAACATCAGTCATCACTTACACAGGCCAACCATCACATGGATCATCTTTGATGTGCTCTCTTCCTTGGGAAAACTGTTTAGCCAATTCCTTCGTGGTGGAATAAGAAGCTTCTCCATAAACATCATCCAATCGCTGTTTGATAGCACTTGGAGGAAGCCTTTCTTTGGTGAAAAACTTTATCACAGTGCAGTACTCAATTTTTAACATTGCAGCCACTTAGTGTGCCATGTGTCAAATGAGTGCCTCAAACTGAATGACGCAGGTAGAGAGTTGAAACTCATACTCCTAGCTCCCCATAGATGTGCTATCTGTCATGCACACTGTTTAAAATTGTGTAAATTTTGTATGTCAGGCCCTAAATATTTGGAACCTACCTCATATATATATTTAATGAAATTAAATAAAACTACATACATGGTAAATATAATTAAATTAGTAACTACAAAAATTATTTGGATCTAAGAACTTCTAAATAAAAACTATATTTTGAAATCTCCTTTTCTTTAGCAGATAAATTCATTCTCTCACTGACTCGTTCTGTTATTCATTTGTTTAACATGTACTTAATCAGTCTACCAGACTGAACATTGTTTTTGACAACAAATTCCTACAAAAAAAAATAATAAATTTCATTAGTCAGTTCTTTATCAGACTTCTTGAAATATAAAACTTCTTAACTTCCATGAGATTATGCAGTTTTCTCATCTAGCTTATATTTTACATTCATCCTCACTGTTACACTGAGTATAAATATTCTTACCTTAGACAGTTTAATTACAAGAAGCACAAATTCTTGGCTAGAAAAAAACAGTTGTTTTTCTCTTCATTCCCCCCCCCCCCCCCAGGACAAATCTGCTCTCCAATCAACAACTTGCTGGTTCAGATCCTGTTGTGGACATGGATGTTTGTGATTGTCTTACCTTGTGTACTGCTATTATCTTTGATATGGTGCAGTACAACCTTTTGTTGTCCTTGCACCATTAAAATCATAAATCATCATCATCATTACCTTGGTACTGAACACTCTCAGCTGTTCATCAACCTCCTTAATGAGCATGGACACTTATTCAACTAAGCTGCAAGCTAGATGTCGATAATGGCTGACCATTTGCCATTAGTGAAAGCAGATTGCTTTTATGTCAGATATTGCTGTACACTTAACAAGTGAATTGTAATATTTTTCAGTGATTCATTATTCTAATTATCATATATCTGATAAATATAATTAATCTTAAATACTTTACATTTTTTTAAACATACATATTAATTTTTTTATCAGGCACATCGCAAGTGCCGAGATCATATTTGGTTACAAAACCGAAACTGATGAAATACTAACATAGAGAAACAGTTGTGAAAAGATTCATAATTGTAAATTATGATTATTTTTACAAAGGCAGTTGAATAATTTTTGGAATAAGAGGAGTTATGAAATATATAAAGCTTAGGCCAGAAAAGTAACTAGTATTGTGAGAAAAGCTAAAACTCCGTTTTAGCTTTTCTCACAATACTAAAAGAAATTGGCCATGCAAGCTAAAGGCAGTCTAAAAGAATTTTATCGTTATGTCACAAGCAAAAGAAAGAATGAATGTGGAAGAATAACTTTATTGAATGAAGATGGTACATGAGTGTCAGAAGCTAAGGAAATTGTTCAGTTAATGAGTGCTCACTTTGCTAAGATATATCAACCAGGTGTATGTAGTAGTGCTACTGCTACATTGGATGAAGAGTTAGAGATTCATGAAAATGAGGTTGAAGAGCTCTTGCATAACCTGGATAAGAATTTGTCAATAGGAACAGATGAATATCTGCCTGTTTGTTAAAGGAATGTTCAGTTGAATTGGCTAGGCCTTTCACACATTTGTATAACTTGAGTCTCAGCTCAGGATTGATACCACAGGAATAGTTCCATTGCACAAGGGTGGTGCAAAAACTGATGTGTCTAACTACCGACCTATTGGTATCTCTGGTGTGGTAGTGAAGATTTTAGAGAAGTTGGTTTGCATACAGAAATGGGTAGACAAACATTCTGTACTCTGCAGGGAACAGCATGGGTTTACTAAAGGAAGGTCATGTTTTAGCAATTTGCTCATATTTTTTAACAGTATTATGGCTGAGTTGGATAAAGGGAATGGATACAGCATGATAATGTTAGATTTTTCTATGGCATTTGATGGGATACCACACGATAGGTTGTTGTGTAAACTGGAGAATATGGGATTGGAACATAATCTATTGACTTGGGTCAGGGGATGGTTAACAGACAGATATCAAAAATTGGTATACAGTGGGTGTGAATCTGCAAGATTTAAGGTAACCAGTGGTGTACCTCAGGGTTCAGTCCTTGGGCCATTATTGTTCAATCTATACATTAATGACATCAAGCAGGGTCTATCATCCGATTTGCAATTGTTTGCTGATGATATGAAGATAGGCAAGGCAATCAGGGATGCTACTGATATTCAGCAATTACAAAATGATTTAAATAGACTGGAAATCCTGGCAAACGAAAATGGCTGTCAGTTTAATGTTAGTAAGTGTAAAGTTCCAGCGGCATATTATATTAGCAGGATTATGCTACAAGAAACTGAAGAGGCAAGGGATCTTGGTATATTGGTGGATAAGAATTTAAAGTTCAACGGTCACATAGAAAGTTGCAAATACAACTCAGAGGATAATTGCTATGGTGAAGCAAACCTTGACGTGTAAAGCAAGTAATTTGGCCTCTTTATAAGGCTTTGATAAGTCTACGCTTGGATTACTGTGGGCAGATTTGGTCTCCCAGCTTCCAAGGGGATAAAGAAGCTGTGGAAAGGGTGCACAGAAGAATTACAAAGATTATATCCAGATTATGGGATTTAGATTATGAGGACAGATTGCAAGTATGTGGATTACAGACTCTGGTTAAGAGGAGAAAGAGGGGGGGGGTGATATGATAGAAGTCTATAAACTTTTGAATAGGTGTTACATTTCAACTGATGAAATTTTTCGTTATATGGAAGGTGGAGAGAGAACATGGGGGCATCCATGGAAGTTAAATTTATTTGCAGTCAAGAAAGGGGTAAGAGCTAGGTTTTTCTCCCAGAGAGCAGTGAGTGAGTGGAATAATTTGCCCTTAGGCAGTGAGTGCATCTAGTGTGAATGAATTCAAGGGCAGGTATGATAGCTGGGTTGGGTAATTTACAGCCTCCCTCGATGAGCCCTTGACTCCCTGGAGGTCTCAAATAGTAATAATAATAATAAGAAGAAATTAGCCAAAACACTAAACTAGTTGTATACAGCAGTTCAAACCAGTTTTAACTTGCGGATTTGAGTTGGATTTAGAAATCAAACATTTGATTAAAGACTACACAGTGGGTATGAGAGATCAAAAAAAAAAAAAAAATAGGAGATTGAACAGATGACATCAGTAGTAGCATCATATTAAAAATAATTATTAGGAAGGAAAACTTGGTTTTTGTTTGTAATTCAAAAATGTGTGAGCACAGCTAATCTAATTAGTTGCTTAAGCAGAATAGAAGAGACAAGTTAGCAAAACAAGTGTTTGATGTCAGGAAAAAAAAAAGCTAGAGGACAAGATCAAGGTGGATTGATGCAGTTAAAAGCATCTTCGAAGATTGAATTATAAGATTTGACAGTATTGTAGTCGGTGCCATAACTAGCTTTTCATGGGTCCTGTGCAAGATTTTATTCCCCTCTCCCTTTTTTTTAGCGGGGGGGGGGAGATAGAACAATAAATATGACAGAAATAGGTCAGTTAATTTTTAACTTTAACCACAAACATTATAGAACTGACCTCCACAGCAGCAAAATTTTGAAAATTAAAATATAATACTGATTATTTTTTTATACTCTATTTCAAGCCCCTGTGCCTGTGCAACCATTGCACCTGCCTACTTATGGCACTGATTGTAGTCATTGCAGATAACTGCTTATTTTGGAGAAAATTGCTCATAGCATTTAGTACATGATGCCTTTTATAATATTCTGTACACTCCTTGAAAGTACATAATCAGGAATTTGATTTCTTTTGCCCGTTTTACAATTTTAAATAATTTCCTCTAATACAAGGATTGCTTGAAAAGTTTGGTAAATTTCCAGTAGATGGCAACACAATTCATTCATTCATACCAGTGTTGGCACGTATCATCTTTTTCATGACCCCTGGCAAAATTTTTTCCACATGCGATGCATAGTACTCGTTTGGCAAACATTTAAAACGATTGCGTTTGCATTTTTCATAAAAATGGAGAAAAAAAGCAGTATCGTGCAGTGATAAAACACTTTTATTTGAAGACGTGGATGGCTGTGCAGATCAAAGGCTAGTTAGATGCAGTTCATGGGGACTCTGCACCAGCATTAAAGACTATTTATTTATTTTTGGATGAATGAATTTAAACATGGTTGTAAGTCCATTGAAGATGAAGTGCACTCCAGACTCCCAACTGAGGTTACTATGAAGGAATTGATTGACAAAATCCATGGTATTATTATGGAAGACCGCCGAGTGAAAATGCCCGACATTGCTGAGATTGTAGGCATCTCAACTGAATGGGTGTATAATATCCTGCATGAAAAAGCTGTGTGCACAATGGGTGCCGTGATTGTTGATTGTCGATCAAAAACGCATGCAAAAAGACATATCAATGTAGTGTTTGGCTATGTTTAATTGCAATGTGCAGGTTTTTTGTGTCGATTTGTGACTGTAGACGAAAGTTGGATCCATCACTACACACCTGAGTCCGAGCAGCAGTCAAAACAATGGACAATGCCCGGTGAAGGAGCACTGAAAAAGCAGAGACTGTTTTGTCAGCTGGGAAGGTCATGGCCGCTGTTTTTTTGGGATACCCAAGGAATTATTTTGATAGACTATTTGGAAAATGGTAAGGCAATAACAGGAGTCTATCATGTATCATTGTTGGACTGTTTAAAAGAAGAACTGAAGAAAAAATGGCCAAGATTGGTTCACAAAAAAGTGCTCTTTCATCAAGACAATGCACTGAATTAGTTCCACATCCACCGTATTCTCCTGACTTGGCCCTGTGTGACTTCTTCTTGTTCCCAAACTTAAAAATTTTCTTCGAACAAGGATGTCATCAAGCTGTCAATGACTATTTTGCACAATTTGACAAATCCTACTTTTTAGATGGGATGAAAAAATTGGAAACTTGCTGGATCAAATGTGTAGACCTTGATGAAGACTATGTTGAGAAATAAAGGTGTTTTTTTTTAAAAAAAAAAAATGCATTTAACTTATTTTTTACCAAACTTTTCAAACAATCCTCGTAACTAACATAATGTGCTTTTGTACAGTTATTAATTCTGCTTTTAAGATTGCCATTAAAAAAATTTAGCAAAATATATTTCTCGTTTTGTTCCATTGGTGTTATAGTGAAAAAACCTTAAATATTAAATAGGCAGGACATGTTGATAAACTGATATTGTAAACTCACTTATCACTTTTGAACAATTCATTATTGAGATGCTCTTTTGAATATTCAACTTACAATCATCTAAATTTTAGGATTGTCATTTTTATTTATGTTTTCCATGTTGTGCTAGCAGATTTATTTAACTTATATTTTGAGTCATTAGTAAGAAATGTTTACCAACTCTAAAAAAACAATGTATGAAAACAGCTGTTTGTTAAAGGTACTTTGAACATTTTAAAAATATAATAGTAAAAAATTATGTAAAATTATTAAATGTGAACTAATAATACTTTTTTATTAATTATTCCTATATCACTAAAAATATCTACAGTTAAAAAAAAATACCATTCAATAATTGCATAATAAATAAGTTAATGCTTTAGAATTGCTAAATTAAAATTGTGGATACATTTTATTTATATGAAATAATATTTTTCTAGGTCTTCTTGGATGGATTGCATCCTATAGAAGAGGCAGTTGTCTTATAAAGATTGTAAGTAGGCATGCATCAGCATTCATAATAGCAAATACATTATGCAATGTACTGACAATGTCTTCAACTCCTATGATACCCTCTTCAAACTGTTTTTTAGTTTTTGGAAGTTTTTTCATGTGGTTATACTATAAATTAAAGATGCCAAGAAATTAAATTAAAAAATTAAACCAGTAAATTATATTCTTGGTTCAATCCTTTATCTAAGTGTAAGTAAACAGTGTTTGCATGTGAAGTATCTTCATGACTAGACTATTTGTATGTAGACTAATGACTTCACATCCGTTGCCTTAGTATCCCATGATTCAACGCAAAACCCTTTCATATGTGTCTAATTCAGTGCATTATGAGAAGGCCACTACCCAGGCTGGTTTTGACCTTTATTGAGGTCTCATCAGCGGGAACCAGACCCAGAAGAGATACCAAAGTTGAAGTAATACAGAAGTCATATATTACTCTTATGCATGTACTCAAAAGGTATCGCATGTTATTATTAAAGTCCTCTTTATAGTATAATCTTTAATTAAAAGCATTAAAAAGCAGAATTTTATCAACCGTTTGATATTTTTAATCCGTTGTAGAGACAACAAAATTGTTCCCAAGTTCATAAAAATCAAACTTGCATTCAACTCCAATAAGGCCAACAGAATATACAAAAGAACAGAATTAGCTATAATAGATTTAGTTTAATCCTTTATCCCAGTGAGAGCAAACAAAGTTTGCGCCTGAAAATATCTTCAGGACTAAATATAGTGTTGTACTATCTTATCCAGTAAGTAGTGCAACACCAAGGCAACTCGTGGCAAAGGTGGAGCAAGCTACCAGGCACTTCTAACCCAGTATCTCCCATAATGCAAAACACATTTCCTATGTGGATATGTATACTGTTATGCATTAAAGGGATTGGCCATCTACCCAGACTAGTTTCGACCTTTATTGAGGTCTCTTCATTGGGAGCCAGGCCCAGAGCTGGAGATACCAGGCAGAAGCAGTAGCAAGTCATCTGTGCCTATGGGAGTTGCCAAAAGGTTTATCACCTTTTTTAAAAATTACTCTGGATTTAGAGAAAGATGTTGAAAATTTATTTATCACTAGGTAAGACTATAATAGATTTAGTTTAATCCTTTATCCCAGTGAGAGCAAACAAAGTTTGCTCTCGAAGTGCCTGGTAGCTTGCTCCACCTTTGCCACGAGTTGCCTTGGTGTTGCACTACTTACTGGATAAGATAGTACAACACTATATTTAGTCCTGAAGATATTTTCAGGCGCAAACTTTTTTGCTCTCACTGGGATAAAGGATTAAACTAAATCTATTATAGTCTAACCTAGTGATAAATAAATTTTCAACAGAATTAGCTATATTGAGAGAAAGAATTGCAGCTACTAGAGCAGAATTGTCCAAGATTAACCCAGGACATCTGTAATATACATAACGAACTGGCCACATCACTGCCGTCAGAACTATGGAATAACATAGACACTATCACATACAATAAAGCTACAATGGTGTCTGAAAAGAAAAAAACTCAACCTAATCAAAAAATTCAATTCTTTTCTAAAAGAAAAAGGAAACATCTAGATCACTCCAAAGTAGTAATTAACCTCTCCTCAAGAGTTCTAACAAGGGATGAAACAAATCTTCTTATGAAAAGCTTTAATTTTGCTGTAATGCCATGACAAGTCCTGAAAATTGATATCATGGCCCATATTGAAAAAGGAATAAGAAATATACCAGGAGAGAGAGCAGATC
This sequence comes from Typopeltis vanoorti, assembly GCF_054136105.1. NCBI lineage: Eukaryota > Metazoa > Arthropoda > Arachnida > Uropygi > Thelyphonidae > Typopeltis > Typopeltis vanoorti. The sequence continues at coordinate 42,373,906 of NC_143563.1, read as the reverse complement.
TAATTCGCATTCAAAGTGCAGCATTGCTATTAAATTGCAAATTACCACCAAAAAAACCTACAAAAAACAGAATTTGCAGCCCTTAATAAACTAAAATCATACAAACACATAGTCATAATAAAAGCAGACAAAGGCAATGCAACAGTGATTTTAAACTCGGAAGATTATAACAACAAAATGAAAAGCCTTGAAGATTCTGATACCTACACACAGAGACCTCACTTGGTGAACTTGCAACAAAACCAATGAACTTATCAAGAATATACCAAATTGGTCTGAGGAACTCAAAAGAAATTTACAGTCCAAACATCCACTAGTGCCTAGAATATATGGAGTCCCTAAAATTCATAAAGATATACCACTAAGACAGATAGTGGACGGAAGGGACTCTCCTACCTCAAATTTGGCAAAACACCTTACAAACTTGATTTTACCACATATAGGAAAAACACCATCGTTCATTAAGAACAGCACAGACTTCATAGAAAAAGTAAAAGATATACACATAGATCCTTCAGACATATTAGCAAGTTTAGATGTAGTCGGCATTTTCACCAAGATTCCAAGAAATGAAACAGTAAACATCCTAGAAAATCTCTTCCCACCGGACATTGTACAACTCTACAAGCATTGCATAAAAAACACGTTCTTCCTTTATCAAGACAAACTCTGGGAACAAAAAGAAGGACTAGCAATGGGTTCACCCCTCTCACCAGCTCTAGCAAACCTCTACATGGAAAATTTTGAAAATAATGCTTTACAAAACTGGCACAAAAACCAAAAATATGGCTCCGTTATGTAGACGATATCTTTATTGTTTGGCCAGGAACTGACTACATTTCAAGACTATCTTAATAACTTGCATCCTAACATAAAATTCACTCTGGAACTAGAAGAAAATAAAAAAACTTCCTTTTCTAGACATTCTTATAGAAATAAATGAAAGAAAAAACAGATTATCGTTCTCCATCTATAGAAAACCAACAAACACAGGAAGATTTCTGCATGCTACTTCACATCTCTACCCTAAGCAATCGGCCTAATTAAAAACCTTATAGGTAAAGCATACAACATCCCCATTACAGAAGAAACATGGAAAAAAGAAGAAATACAACTTAACACAGATCCTACAACTGAATGGTTTCAATACTAAGTTAATTAAGAAAATTCTCAATACAGCACCTACAAGAAACTTAAATAAAGAAGATTTCAAGAACGCAGCCACCCTTCCTTATATCAAGAATGTAACAGATAAATTAGCCAAACTTCTCTACAAATATAATATAAAAATGACTTTCCTGCCACTTGAAAAAATATCAAGATCTCTTCATCCTTTGAAACCTCCACATTGCCTAATGAAAAAACCAGAGGTTTATAATATAATATTCACTGTTCCTGTGGCATCTGCTATTTGGAGGGAAGATTGGGAGAAATCCGCATGAGCGAACATCAAAAGGATGTACAAAATAAGAGAGAATATAAATCAGGATTGGCATTTCACACAACCTCTACCGGTCATGATGTACCCTGGGATAGAACAAACATGTCCTATATAGATAAGAATTGTTTCACAAGAAAATTCAAAGAGGCAGAAATATGATTAAAATTCCTATGCAATGCAACAAAAACTAAGGTTTGATTTTAAATCAAGTTTGGTCATCGTTTATTAAAAATTTACCAATTTCAGACTTTGGACAGAGTGAGTGTGAACCACGGAATATGACAACAAATAGCATTGTCTCCCAGCTAACATGCATTAATGGTTGTATAAATCTGTTATTCATTTTTTTAACGAACTGTTTAGATGTTCACAATACCAACAAATGAACTAATTTTCGTAATTTCTAGTAGTTTGTGCTTTAAATTTTTAGTTCTCTTTACCCCTGAAGATGTTGTCTGACGACTAACAAAACTTGTCGGGTGTTGTTTTTAGTACTTTTTTAGTTTTAAAAACAGTTTTCTTTAATAAACATGTGGTCACAAAACTAGAATAACTATATTGAACTGCTTAGCCACAGAAACCTCTGCAGGAATAATCTTTAATTAATTTATAATATAAGGTAGTTGATGTGAAGTCATTAGCCTCCATATACAAGTAGCTCAATCATGAAGTTACTTCCTGCACAAACATTGTTTGCTTACACTTGGATAAAGGATTTAACTAAGAATATAATTTCTTGGCTTCTTTCATTTATTGTTTTGTAGTTGGATTTGAATGACTTGCATTGACTTTCTTTACAAAGCACTTATTCTTAGCTGAAATGTTTTTTTCAGTTCCAACTATGAAAGTAATGGCTGTTTTTATTAAGGAAATTGTAATGTAGACTGAATATTTATTACAATACATTAAATATTTCTGCAAAGTAATTGCCATTCAGGGAACAGTGTACAAACTAACTTATGCTAACAGCATGAATGCACTACAGTGGTAAAGAGGCTGAAGCAAATGGCAACCAAAAGGTGAGCCTAAAGTCCTAAACAATGTCCCCTAGTGGATTAGAATGGCGTTCTTGGATATTGGGCTGAAGTTCTGAGGATGATTGCTCCAAATTTGAGGCAGCTTCATGCAACCAAATTTGAGGTTTTGGTAGTTTTTTCTTAAAGTTGATGCAAATTCTAGAAATAGTATCTCGTGTTTATATTTCCTCAAGAGACAGAATTCAGTTCATTGATTGTCCCAAATGACCAATTCATTCTCAATTGTTTGGTATCCTGATGTTTTTTCCTTCACTTATTCTGGTTCTGATCTAATTGTGGTCTCTTTGATGGCTAATTACACATTAACTATCCGTTTATCATTTGATTGTTACTTAATGGAGGGTACATTAACATATATTGGTTTCCAGCTGGTTCTGCCACAAAACTGGCCAAACCAGCTGGAAAACATCATATGAGTCAGCAGACTTAATCCACTGGGCTTATGGTCATAATTGTTTTGGCTGGGATTCCTCCCGTCCCTAGTAGGATCATTGTTTAGCCAAATGCCTTTTGGTTCAGCTGTCCTTGTTACATCTGTGAAAATATTATACTCTTGATTTGATTTTTTTTCTCTTTTGCTTCTCTTGTTAAGTTCATGTTCTTGTCATAATAAAATCTCCTCTCTCACACACTCACACAGTAAGTATTTTATTAATACCTTTAATTTTCTTAGCATAATGAGTCATAATTGCTTATTAGTCTGACAAGTGACTTTTATAAGGTTATAACTTCCTCTTTCAAAAGAAGTTTTCTTTCATCATGCAAATCATATTCAGTACTTTTTTTCAATGCTTCTCCATTTAGTGTGGGTACACAGATACACTTTATTCTTTCCAGTTTAATGTCATAAGTGAGTTTATGCATTTGCACCCAAATTTATTAAATAACATTGGTTCTAAATCTGAACCTTTGAGGTGTATTATTTTAACCACCTACCTCCTGGATATCTTCTCTAAACACTTTTTGTCACTGATCTGTTAACCAATTTTTGAACATTTAAGGGCTTGACAGACGTCCTTACTACTCTCTCTCCACCTTGAAACTGGTAAGTAAGCAACCTAAAAAGGGAAGAATGGCAAACTTGGCTCTACCAATGATCTTATTGGTAGAGCCAAGTTTGATCTTATATTTTGCAAGCGTCATGATTAGAAACTTTCTCCGGTACTGTACTATCTTGTACACCACCAGAGAAATTTGTTTTATTAGCATATATCATATTTATGGTTTAAGAAATTTTTGTCATTATGAAAAAATTGTTATAGCAGGATATTTTGCTCTTATATCTTCATGAATTATGTCACGGATGTATTTTCATTGCATTTTCAAACTATTTTTAGAATGGTTCTTCAGTATTATCTTATTAATTGATAATTTAAAGAATAATTGCATGCTATTTATTAATGCTGGTAATTTTTGTATTTAGTTTTTTCTTATTTCCCCCAGTTCCTGATATTCTCTGTCCTGTCTGTGGTTTCTGAAATAGGAGGCATAATTGCACTAAATGTTATGAAAACAAAGGTAAGACATTGTGACAACCAAACTAAATATGTAAACTTATATCATGTGCACAAATTTAAAATTGCATTATGTTGTAATTTTTTTAGAATTGTTGATAGAATAAATTTTGGCACAATGATTTCAAAGTTTTGCTAATAATTTTTCTTGTTTCAATCAGTTGGATGAGTGAAAAATTACACTAAGCGATCACTTTATTTAGCAACACCTCACCATCTTAAATGGGAAGGTGTTCCTAATAAAAAGTGGCTTATAATGCCAATTGTAATTCTAGCTTTAATTACTTGATGTATACTAAGTCAAGTGCAGGTTCATAATAGTTAGTAATAATAGAAAAATGTCCATTTTAATTGTTGCTCTAGAAAACAGCATGCACACACATACTGAAAGACAAATATATGATATGAATGGGTAAGGTAATGAACAGGAGTCATTAACCATAGCATAGCAATACTTAAGCATCTATACTTGATGTAAAATTGTATAGGCATGTGACTTGAAATAGCATCTACTTCAAACAGTTGTCTGCCTCTCCTTCCCCCAGACAACTGGGGGAAGGAGAGGCAGATGCAAATGTTTATTTGAGATATTTTTATATAAGAGTTTATATAAGAGGCCTTGCAAATGTTTATTTAAACATCATTTATCAGTTATATAAACCAAGTGGATATTAAATCCAGCATTATTGCAAAGCCAAATTTAGAAACTATGAATTTCTTATGAAATTTGACCAGAGAACTTAGGAATACACTCGCCAGCATTTACGAGCTGCCCTAGCGCAGATCTTATAGAAAACATGATCGCTTGCCCAAGCATCCATATATTCACCTTTTATTGGTCTATTTTGATAAGGTTTCACTGGCCTGACAGCTGTTTCAAACTGGTTGATTCTCCTCAGAGACCAGGCAGAAACCTTAAGAGCGCAAAAACTCTTGTTCAGCACTAAGGAACTCGAAGTGTCGGAGAGATGTATTTTTCATAAGCGAACTCTCGGTCGGCGCGTAAAGTATTTACTAAAATAAAGAGCCAAAAGGTTTCAGTTCAGTGATGCATCCATGGGAGGATAACTGAAGGCCATCTGATCTGTTCAAATTTGGGAAGATGTAATAAAAAAAGGTCTCGCAACTTTGTATATAGATATTCCACAAGGAATCTGCTCTTGTGTAGGATTGTAACTCTTCCACAAAACTGCTTTGTAGAGGTTGCATGTTCACCCATGTCCAATCAGATTGCTTGGGTTGATGGTGTGGGTTATAAAATATGTTCTTCATGATGGACAGCAGCATATCTACCAGATTGACTGAAATGAGCTATAAGAGCAAGGAATTTGGTAAATACCTGAAAATTTAGTGGAGCAAGCTTGTCATTAAGTGAAGACATTTTCATGATAGGACGAAAGGACTGATGTTGAGGGACCTCAGAACTTTTGCAGTATATTCCAGTATTCCTTAAAATATGGAAGAAGAATATGAGAGAGGTCTTCTTGAGCCAAGGGCCTATAATTGTTGAAAGCCTTAATAAAGGACTCAGAGAAACCATTTTTTAAAAATTAATTTCATGTAATATGACATTGTCGAAGTGATAAATTCTCTGTAGAGCATAAAGCAGGAGCAAAATGTAACAAGATTCTGGTAATCCAGATTTTTGTACTAGAATGATGGTGGGATGTAGCATGAATATATCAGGATGTATTTTCTCAAAACATAGAGAATTGTAGACTACCATCCATTTGATGAAGAATCAATAAATCCATAAAGGCTGTTTTTCCCTTTCCTTTAAAGTGAACTGAGTCCTAGAATGAATAATATTTATTTTAGAGATGAAAAGTTCTAAATCTAATGGAGAACCATCTCACACAGCAAATGTTGTTCACATATCTGTACTAGAGTGCAGGTTTAGGAAAAATATAATTAAGGAGACTTTTCTTTGAAGTTCTTCATAAAGTAGTTAGCAAATGTAGAAGAAAGAGGCTTTCCCATTGCTGTACCTTCAGTCTGTTGATATGATTTATCTTGAATACTAAAATAGCCAAAAAGAATCAAAAGTTTGACATGATTACAGATTTGTTTGTACAGTCTAAAGAATTCTTAATATGTGAAGCAGATTTCCCTTCTGAAGGTAGATAGTAATTAAGGTACTTAGAAACTTTATAAGCAAGATAGCAATTACAATTGATGATAGATCTTAAAGGAATGTCAGATTTGTAGATGATGTGTCGAAGGTCTTGAGTTTCATCTTTAAATCTTCATCTCAGTTGGAGACATTATCAGTCAGTTCAAGTTTAATCTGACTAACAGGATAAGACAAGAAAGGGCAGTAAGTAGAAAAATAATGCAACAGTAAGGAAATCATATCCAAGTATTCTTCTTATCTTGTATGACTACTGTTTTGTCTATAAATTAAAGATACCAAGAAATTATATACTTGGTTTAATCCTTGATCCAAGTGTAAGCAAACAAAGTTTGCACCTGAAATATAATCAGGAGCCTATCAGCTCTGATTTTAAGACTTTTCATTTGAGATTTAAGACTTCATTTCAGGAAATGATAGTTTAGGAGGAGGCAGTTTTGCTCTGAAAAGTGTCAATGCAGATACAAAACAAATTCAGTTGATGTTTTCTGAAGAAATAGAATGTAGGCCTTCATCTGTAAATGAAAAATGTTCATTATTGGCAAGTTTCTCAGAGAAACACCACGGTCATGACTTTCATAATACCAAAATTTTGTCTTGAATGATAAAGCTAGATATATTAACTAATTTATCCATGTTATTAAATATTAGAAGAGGGATTCCAAGAATTGTTGACAAGTAAATTAAACTTCTGTATGAGAATACTGCAAGTTATAAACTCATTTGTAAAAAAAAAAAAAAAAAAAAAAAAAAAAAAACCTAGTGAAAGATTACTGCCTTCACTCTCTTGATCCAGACACCTGTACTGAACTAAAAACTGAAATAATCCTCACTGGAATGAGCCTTCATTCCCACCTGCAAACTCCTGATCTATATCTAAACCTGGTTCTCAAATTAAAAAAAAAAAAAAAAAAAAAACGCACTTCTGCAGTCCATGATAAAAATATAGCATACGTTTAATGGCTTAAATTAAAAACTCCAGGTTCTTGTTTAACCTACACAACAGCTCAAAAAAAGTATGAAAAATAAGTTATCAACCATTTCAAGATAGTAGACTTCGTAAGAAAGAAATGCAATCAACTTGCATCCTGCAGTTGAACTTTCTGGTTCCTTGTTAAGGCTGTTGGGTGTAACCTCTGCCTTTCTCTGTTCCTACCTTTCTGTCATCCTGATGACACTGGTACCCTCACCCAAGGTAAAGACTAACCTTTTAACTTCAGTTTTTTTTCTTCCAACTCTTTCCTGGATGACCAAAACAAATTACTTCCCACACTACCACAAACTACCCACTACATGCCTCCTGAACTTCTGCCAAGACATCAAAAAAACCTTGATACTAATAAGGCCAGCCTGGTTGGCCGAGTGGTTAGCATATCTGCTCTCCAACCAACATGCTTCAGGTTTGAATCCTGCCATGGGCATAGGTTTTGTGATCATCTTTAGATATGAAATGAATTTAATCAACAGATGTGAGACCCCCCCCCCTCTTATTGGAGGCCTGAAGTGACTTGAAAAAAGTTCCATGTTTGGTCTAGGACAGGGTTTCTGGGCTATGTAAAAAAAATAAATTAAAAATACAAAAATATATAAAATTGATAAAATATTCCTATAAAAAAATCCTTCGTGGGCGGAGCAACATAGAAAAAAAAGAGAACTCCTAGTCCAGATGGACTCATTCTTTTTTGTCAGTTGTGCTTCAGGATTAACACCCATCCTGCATCGTCTATGTTGCTGTCACATTCTACTGGCATCTACCCAACAGCATGGAAGCAAGCCTAAATCTAGCCCGTACCCAAAAAGGGTGACAAAAATCAGCCAAGCTATCTAACTGTTGTCCCATTTTTCTGACTTCAGTATTTTCAAAAGTGATGGAGAAGATTATCAGCAACTGGCTTTTTCCTAGAGACTTGTCAGTTAATTAGAAATCGCCACTTTGGATTCTGCCATTCTACAGCTGACCTAGCTAATCTCACTTGCCTCTTGGACACAACCCACAGGAAGATTTGGAGAAACCCATTTTATTGCTCTTGATGTTTCAAAGGCATTCGATCATGTCTGGCATTGAAGCCTGAACAAGCTAGCACTCTGTGATTGGATTGCCAGCTTCCTCATTAGTCATTCATTGATTGGCATGGTGGATGGCTTCCTCCTTTACATCATTGAAAGTCTCTGCCTTCAAATGCTATTTACAGCTTTGCCAGTGATGGTACTCCTCATCTCTCTTCCTCATTTGAGAAACCCTGGCTCAAATGATAGGAGCCTTGATCTTTCATAACCAATAACTTAAACACTGATCTTCTCAAATGGGGTGAAGATAACATAGTAAAGTTCAATGCTATAAAAACTGAGGCCTGCCTTATCTGCAAGAAACATCGTCCATCATGCTCTCTTACTTTTGATATGTTCCAATTTCCTATCAAGATCAGATTTCTCTTCTTGGCCTGACTGTCACATCCAATTTATCCTGCCACAAACATATTATATACATAGCCTCCTCAGCCTCTAAAACACTTGATGTTGTTTTCCATCCAAAACATTACTTCTCTTCATCTCAACATCCAACACTTTTTATAAGTCTCAGATCGATTCCATCCAACCTTTAAGAAATATATCGTAGGCTACTGTTATGTTGGAAGACATAACAATTTTATTGCTTAAAATAAGAAATTAATAATCTACCAGAAGTGAACTTTTATGTATAATATTGTATTATAGTATTGTATAATCTTAATTTAGTATTGTGAAATTTTATACAAAATATAAAATAGTTACTTAGTCGGATATTTTGTATGTGAACAACCAATCAATTTTGTTAGAAAAGAGAAATCAAATACAATACGTGTATGGCCAATTTCAGTAAGTTTGTTGTGAAGAACTGTGCTTCCCCCCCCCCTACTTTGAATAGAAAGTTACGAGAGTTTAGTTAGGTTGCTGTGAGTGGCGCTATGTACTGCGAGAGACGCAAGGAGAATAGGACGCATGCGCATTCAACAACAGCGGGAAAGAGAGGTAGTTTAAAAGCGAGTGCATCGCTATTAGCAAGGCTTTTTTCTCGGAGACGTTTTTCCTGCTGCTGTTCACCTGTGTGATGGATCGTCCGACTGGTAGGAGGGAAGCTTCCACGTGGTTCCCCTAGTTAGTGGAAAGTATAGTCATAAGACAAAGGAAACTACCAGTTGGAGATAAAGAAAGCCCAGCAGACTTAATGGTGGAAAACAAGAATGTGGATGTCCATTCGAAATTACAGAAGGAGAGCCAAGGTATTATTTTTTCTCGGAGACGTTTTTCCTGCTGCTGTTCACCTGTGTGATGGATCGTCCGACTGGTAGGAGGGAAGCTTCCACGTGGTTCCCCTAGTTAGTGGAAAGTATAGTCGTAAGACAAAGGAAACTACCAGTTGGAGATAAAGAAAGCCCAGCAGACTTAATGGTGGAAAACAAGAATGTGGATGTCCATTCGAAATTACAGAAGGAGAGCCAAGGTATTATTGTGATGAAATAAAATCTGAAGTAGCCTAGAGATTTAGTGCAGCGAATCGGTAAGACGAACTTTATATTTTCTAATCTGTGAATTTAATTGTGAGGATCTGAAGTGTGTGGAAAAGGACAATCCTAGAACTGTGGCCGAATATAAATGCAAGAAATAATGTCATTGTTTCGTATTATGTATTTGTAAAGGAACTATTAATGTTACTCAGATCTTGGAAAAGAGAAAGAAATGTTAAATTGGATAGGACTATTAAGGAAAGTTTTGATTGATTCCTAGCGTGTTTAAGAGAGAGAGAGAAATAAGTAACTAATCTTTAACTTTGGTATTCTGTGATATAAGCTTTAAAGTAATGTATTTCTGTGATTTATAATTTAGTATTGGTATTCTTAAACATGAATTTTCAAGTGTTTTGTTTAAATATGTGTGCAAGAATAAGATATGTATGTGTATCCAGATTGAAAGACTGACTAAGTTTATATAAATGACTTGTTTGTTTTATTTTAGTGAAATTAAATTGTTCTGTTATTTCAGTGAAGTTAGTTTTCCTTATGTCTAGAGTTACTGCACTTGTTCATAAAAGTTAAATGAACCTCTTAAAGGCGGGAAATAGTTAAGGATCAGGTCATGATTGCAAAGTTACAAATTTTATTGGGAAGAGTGAATGCTGACTGGTCTCTAACTCCCTGGTTTTAATTTCAGTATATACTAGGACTCAAAGTGGCGCAGCGAAAACAAATAAATTTCTTTGAGTTTAAATAGGGAGATAGAACCAGAGCTGAGACAAAGAAGTTGGCATCCACCATTTGCATTTCTTTGTCCCACAAGACCTCAGCTTCATTCTTGTCACAGGTACGGCCATATTGAGAATTGAGAATCAAGAATAGGAATTTTTTTAGGGAAAGTCGACAAGACACTACTTCTTTCTCTTTAATCACTTACCCACACATGAATTGCACTGTAATGTTATAGGCCCTGCGATCTTTCGTGTGGGGTCATCATAAATAAAATAACACAGACAAGTCCTAAAGGAAAATTATTTCACTATTTAAAAGGACCAAGGATAATTTGCAATGTGCTACATTTTTTGACATGCTTTCCATGAAGCTTAAACTCTGATTAAGAATAGGAATATAAGTAGATGTAGTTACAAAAAAAATTAGATGGACTACTTCCATATTTATTTGATGTAAAATTTTTATCCATAGTATCCAAAGCATCATCAGTACAACAAAATAATAGAACACAATAAAAAAAAAAGTAACAGAAGAATTAATACTCCATCACAAGTTCAAATAAAACAACCAGTGATCAGTAAAATTCTTAATTAAAAAGGATGTATATAAAGAAAATATTTATTAGGAGTGTTTGTAGCCTCTGTAGTTCAGTTTTTAGTTCAAATTGTCTCAGTTTGAATGCATTGGATACGGCCTTCAGTTATTCTATATGATGGATTATACCACTCCTTTTCTTCTTCAACCTATGCATCCCTTAAGACAGGGCATGAGCCAGTATATATTACTCTTCTGCTGCATTCCCTAAGGACAAGAATTTTTTGATCGTAGATCAGTGTTCACAGGACTGGTTTGTCTGTTCTAAGGGACAGAACAAACAAACCTTAGTTTCTGGGAGTGGGGGGGGGGGGAACTCCCTCCATCTCTAGATGAGATAGACAGAATTTGAACCTGGTTGGAAAGACTTAGACCCATATTTAATAGCCTTTTGGTTGTTTTTTTATATGAAACAATATCTTGATTATTAATTACATTGTAACTTTTTATGCTGTAAATACATAATGCTCTTTTCCCATCCTCAACTAGATGGCCGATGTTCTGCAACGAGCATGGACTGAAGTGAACCAGAACACAAGAAACTTAGTTCAGGATCATGTGAGTATGTTGTATTTTAAATGAAATTCATAATAATGGTTTAAGCAAGAAGAAAGGGGGGAAGAGAAATTCCACATGTTCTGAAATATCAGTACATTAAAATTGTAATTCAGACCTACTGTTCTGATAAGTTTCAGAATTATATGCATTTTTGTTATTGACAGGATATTCATAATCTCATTTCCTGAACATCAGATCACATGGACACTTTCCTTAGGAAAATTATACATATGCCACTGATTCACAATTCTTTGTTCTTCAATAAAAGTATAAGTTTTCCAAAGCAGAGCACCTGTTTATATTTTTATTATTTTTTATCTCTGTAAAGAGATTGTTTTACACAGAGTGTTAAGTAAAAACAGAAGAGTTCATTCCAATTGGTACAGTGACTTTTAACTCTTTTTCTTTTAGAATCTGAAAGATTATTGACTTGAGACCAAATAAAAAATATATACATTTAATGAAACTAAAACTATATATACATTTAATGAAACTAAAACTATATATACATTTTAAATAAAATTACACAAAATTAATTGGATCCAAGGCCTTCAAAAAAAAAAAAAAAAAAAAAGTCTATACTTGACAGATTTTCTTACCAAACAAAATATAATTAATCATTCTGACTCGTTCTATAACTGGTTTGTTGAAAATATACTTAATCATGTCTACCAGACTAAACACTTTGTTTACACAACAAAATGTTTATCAGTCAGTTTTCTTGTTCGGCTCTTTCCTGAAAACATAGAACTACTTCTTCACTTCCATGGGATCTTTTTTTTTTTTTTTTTTTTAATTCCTTATTTAGCATATGATTTTTTTTTTTTTTTTTTTCAATCATTCCTCTTGTTTCACTGACGTATAAATATTCTTACCTCTTGCAGTTCAATTTGACATGCAAATTACTAATTTTTGTACCAGAGAAAGAAGTTTATTCTACTACTTCATAAACAACATATCTAAGTAGAGCTCTTCATATTAAGCCACTTTAGTTTCAGATTTTACTAATTCTTTGCCTTTTCTGGTAGAAATAACAAATAGATCTGGTGTCCTTAAGACAGAAGATGAAACTTTTCATTCAGCGTTTCCTCGAACATTGAATTAGAATGTCAACTCCAAATATCTTATTTTATTTACTAAACACTTGTTGACAGTCAACTCTTCCAGTTTAAAGATTCGCAGTGCTACGATTCCTTTTTGGAATCTTCTATTAATCTTCCGAATCTCATGTTTTCTTAAAAACATCCTAAGAACAACAAAATTCTCTGGTTACTGTTTTAATTTTTATTTGTGTAGTTAGTGAATATTTTCAATCAAGAATTATTTGCTAGCATTTCTATAGAGCACTTTTCAACAGCTTTGAAATGCAAACAAATTTAAATGGATATATACATGTTTACTTTTAACAGTTTGAATGCTGTGGCTTTGTGGGACCTGAAGAATTTGCAGATACAACAGATCTAATTGATGATAGCTGTTACATAAGTGTCATGGAAGGAGATGGAATTTCTGTTAGTCAAATGCGTAAGTTAAATAGAGTAAGTAGAAGCTTATATAAACTTGCAATGAATGACAAATATCTATTGAAATTATTGCATAATTTAAAATACACTACTAGTTGATCTTGATAGAGGAAACTTTTATGCAGCTATATACTTTATTATCATTATTATTAAGAGAGACCTCCAGGGAGTCAGGGACTCGCTGAGGAAGGCTACATGCACCAGTTAACAAACTTATTCTTGAATTCATTCACACTGCTTGCACACACACATCCACTGGCAATCCATTCCAATCACACACCACTCTGTGAGAGAAATGGCATTAATTTTCAGCTTCCAAGGATGCCCTGTTGTCCTTTCCCCATCCTCCATAAAATGAAAAATTCCATCAACTGAAATCCTGTATGAATTTGTATATCCTTTCAGAACTTTGTAAGTCACAATCACATCACCCCTCTTTTTCCTGTTTGTCATTGTCTGCAGTCTACAAATTTTCAGTTTGTCTTCATTATCAGTATTCTACAATCCTGATATCATTATTTTTAACACTTCTCCTTTGCACACTCTCTCTCTCTCTCTCTCCACTGTATCAGAATTGCAATGGAAACCAGGAGACCAGACCTGCACACAATAGTCCAAGTGAGGCCTTATCAACGGCTTGTAAAGAGGCAAAATGACATCCTTATATTTGCATGTTAAAGTTCATTTCAGCATTGCAATTATCTTTTGAGTTGTATTTGCAATCTTCGCTACATGGCCCCTGAACTTCAACTTCCTATCTACTAACAATCCAAGATCCCTAGTTTGTTCAGTTTCTTCTAACATAATCCCAGCAATATAATATGACATTGGATATCTAATCATGCCAAAGTGGATGACTTTATATTTACTGACACTCCTTTTCCCATGCCTGCAATTCCAGCCTATTCAGCTCTTCATATCATTCTGGCCTTTCATTTTCCAGATGTTTCAAACGTGTCTTGGCTGCAGTTTGAACTGGGAAATTTTTGCAATAGCCAGATTTTTCTGGCCTGGTTGGCTGAATGGTTAGCGTATCTGCTCTCCCACCAAAAGGTTGCAGGTTCAAATCCTGCTGTGGGCATGGATGTTTGTGATTGTTTGTGAAAATACCAGTGGTGATGGTCGGTAGTAGATGGTGCTGGTGTAGATGATGAAGGTAGTTGTGGTTAGTGGAGATGGAGAGTTGTAGAGTAAGTGCCCTCCCTCAATGAGTCTTTGGATTCCCTGGAGGTGTTACGTAATAATATGATTTTTGGTCACGCATCCTGAGCAACAAAAAATAGCAGAAACATTAACGTAAATCATTTATGTATCATGTTTACTCATAAGAAAAGTCTCTTAACATGGTAAATAAAACTATTATAATTATTTATTATGACACACAATAAAAATGAAAATACAATAAATTCTAAAAACTTTTGGCTTGCTTTTGCATGATTTTTAAGTGTGTTGCACTATATCTATGATGCATTTTAATAATGTAAATGTGCTTCTACTGATACTGACCTCCATGTTATTTTTTACATAATTTACAAAAAAACTTTCACTTAACTGATGTGTTTTTTTTTTTAATTTATAATGTGGTGCTCAAAATCATGGTGCTGAGATTTTTTCCTTTTCCTGCATGAACTTTAGTTCATTTCTCTCTTTAATAAAGAAACAAATAAGTGGGGACATCTTAAGGCCTATACAATTAGAAGTCATACATACTTCTATCCTCTGTTACTTGTGGTGTCACATAAATCCGAGATGAGTTCCCTCTAGTTACTTCTGTTTTGTGCAACTAACTCTACTACTCTAGCTCTCAGAACCAGCCTTTCTTTTTTATTTATTTATATATTTTTTATTTATTTTTATTATTTGTCATTCTATGCCAAGTTAGTTTAGGCCTTTCCCTTTGTGCTAGCAAGATCTGTTAAAGCTACCTTTTGGGATCTCTTATCCATTCTCAGTACATGTCCAGTCCATTTCCATCTGCTATCTTTTTATTTCTTTGGAAAAACATTTTGCTCAGTGCATTTATATACAGACAAGCTAGCATATTTTCAAAAATAACTGGTTTCAGATATTTTTTAGAATGGTATATCCTTTGCTGACAGTGAATGTTGACTGACAAGTTATTGCACATTTACAGGAAACTGACACATCAGCTTTAGAGCACATGCATTTTACAGATAAAATACTGCCCCAAACTATCTTTTCACAAAGCCACATAAGCTAAAACAATCTTTCCAGATCAGCTTCTTTTGGTATTGTACTAAATTTCTTGCATATTCATTTGACATATCACTCATTACACTAAAGGTATTCATTAAAAATATTTACTGTGGATTACTTAGTTTATTTTTTGATTAAATGTGAAAGAATTACATTAATATAGTGCTGTATATGAAAATATTTTAGCAGATGTTCTTTTGAAGTTATTTCAAATGCTATTTTTAATTTAGATTGGCTGTAAAGAAAAGTTAGTGGACTGGTTTTATACAAATAAAGTGATATGGATAGTATGTCTTGGCCTTTTTCTCTTACTCCAGGTAAAATTCTTTTGTTTTAAATCAGGTTCAGTGACTTATTCAAAATTTCATATTAATCAAAGCAAAGTTTCAGAAAATTACACTGTAATAATTTTTAGACTGGTGTCGAGGCTAGCTGGTGAAAGGACGTACTGTCGAAGAGCTCCTGAAAGATTTGTGATTTTTGTTGATTTATTAATATTTTGTTAGATTTAATTGGGTAATTTTAGTATATTATTGTAATTTTATTAGTGTAGTTAGTGTACTAAAGTGTTTTATAACATAATCTATGTCGGGAAGTCGCCGCTAGAGGGATTCGTAGTGTGTAGTGTTCGTGAAAGCCTCCAGATAAGATGAGCGTTATTTTCAGTTATCGTTGATAAATTTACTTTAATATTGCGTAGTTTTGTTTGCCTTGCGTATCTTAGTGCGTCTGTTTGTGTGTTTTTGGTGTTTATAATTTGATAAAATACGTTACTAGTAATGGTTCCAGTACGAAGGAAGATGGCGGCCAATAATGATAGTTCGCCATCTTCTTTCAAGAACGGTAATGTAAAGGAGATGATTCAGTGTACTATCTGCGAAATGTACGCTTTGCAGAGTGTGGTTAGATGATAATAAAGGAGTGAATGTGTGTAGAAAATGTAGGGAGAATGAGGAATTGAAGTGTATTTCGGATCGTGAGTGTGACATTTTTGTCAAACTTCAGAATGAAGAAAATAGGGATATGACAAGAAACAGCGAGGTTGTACCAGAGAATTGTGAGAGTGCGAATGTAGAAAGTGTGAATGATAGTATTAATGGTTTTAAAGAGAATAAAAAAGATGAGATAGATGCAGTGAGTGAGATCGCGTTGTTAAATGGTGCGATACAAAGGGCAAAACAGCAGCTAGAGCCTATGAGCAAAAGTCGACTGAATGAACCAACCAATAATAAAAAGTATGACAGGAAAAATAGGCGTATGAGTGTGAACATGAACAAAATGAAGGATAGAGTGCTGTATGTAGACTCGTTAGTACGAGGTGTGTTAGTAGAGGATTTGACAAAATCGTACCAACCTGGTGCGACCATAAAGGATGTAACTTAGTCTATTAGAGAGCAAAAGGAAAGGGGGAAAGAAATGATTGTTGTGGCAGGTACAAATGATTTGAAAGGAGATAAAAAGATAATGATAGAAGACCTGAATTAATTGTTTGAGGTAGCAAAAGAAAAGAGTGAGAGAGTTAGAATGATTAGTCTTTTGCCACGGTATGACAGTGAAATGTTTAAAAGGAGGGCCATAATTGCGAATGACTTTATGCGTCGGTTATGTATGACGAGTGGTGTGGAATTTGTGGATGTGTGGAGTGAGTTCGATGGGCAAAAGGATCTATATAAGATGGATGGCTTGCATTTGAATGGTTACAGTGTAAGGAGACTTGAGAAAGTGTTGCTGAATGTAATGGATGTGCAAATTCAGGGAAACTAGATTTATTAAGGGGGGGGGGTAGTTATACAGTCCTCAGGGAGGCAGTTGAATGTATGAATGAATATAATATGCCTGAGCAAATAAGGACAACAAATCAGAGTGGGATAGTTAATATAAGGCATCAAGGTAGGGTTGGGACTAATGGGGGTCTTAAATTCATGTACACTAATGCTAGGAGTATTAGGAACAAGAAGGAAGAGTTTTTGGCCATGGTTGGCACTTCCAGACCACAGGTTATTGGTATTAGTGAATCATGGCTGACTGTAGATGATATAGCTAGTGGGATTGAATGTGATGGGTATAGTGTGTTCAGGAATGACAGGGAGAATAAAATGGGGGGGGGAGGAGTATTGTTGATGATAGCTGATGAGCTACAGCCAAGGAGAATAGAAGTTGAATTGCAGGATAGAGAAAAGAGCACATTTAAGGCCATTTGGTGTGAGATTGTGACTAGCAGAAACTAAATATACAATTGGGTGCTGCTATAGACCAGGTGATGGAAAAGATGGTGGTGACAGTATGCACAAGCAAATAGAAGAAATGAGTGGAAGGAGGGTAATTATTATGGGAGATTTCAACTATGGTCGTATTGATTGGAGTGAGGAGAGGATACACGGGAGGAAGGAATTGGATTTCATGCGGTTATTAAGGGATAACTATCTGTGACAGCATGTAGTGGAAAATACTAGGGGTCAGAGAGTGCTTGACCTAGTAATTACATCTGAGGATTTGGCTGTAACAAATATGACCACATTGCCACCAATTGGTGAGAGTGATCATAGAGCCTTGACTTGGGAGGTGGCTAAAGGTGTGGAATTTTCAATTAAGACAGGGTACATGTGGAATTATCGGGCTGGAAAGTATGACAAGCTTAGGAGTTTGCTTGGTTCAGTGCCATGGCATGTACAACTGCAAGGACTAGAAGTTGATAGCATGGGAGGCAGTTAAGAAGTATTTGCATGAAGCAATGGCTGACTGTATACCTAGAGTCCGAATAATAAATCAAGTAGGGGTTAAATGGATGAATAACAAGATTAAGCTTGAGCTGCAAAAAACGAAACAACTATGGAGGGAATTTAAGGAGAAAGGTGACCGGTAGGCACATGAACGGTATAAAGCGCAGGCCAGAAGGGTAACGAGTGTGGTAAGAAAAGCAAAAAAGGATTACGAAGAACATTGCCCATGCAGGCTAAAGAGAATCCTAAACAGTTTTTTAGATATGTAGCAAGTAAAAGGAAAAATGTACATGGCAGAATGATTTTAAAGAATGCCAATGGTAGGGAGGTAACTGAATCAGTTGATATAGTTGAGTTACTGAGTGAGCACTTTGCAAGTATATATCATCCAGGTGGTGACATTGCAGAAACGAATAAACCAGTAGATTATACGGGAATTGTGGTGAATGAAGTGGAGGTGAGTAGTCTATTGCATAACCTCAATGTCAATACATCCGTGGGATTGGATGGTATACCAGCTCGTGTCGTATGAGAAGCAGCTAAAGAATTGTCAGTACCCTTGACCATTTTGTTTAATTTGAGTCTCGGGTCTGGGTTAGTCCCGAGGGGGTGGAAAGAGGGGAAAATAGTTCCACTGCATAAAGGTGGTTCCAAGACTGCTGTTGTAAATTACCGACCGATTAGCATATCAGGAATCATTGTCAGGGTCTTAGAGAAATTAGTCAAGAAAAGAATACAGGACTGGATAGATGAAAATGGGATATTGTATGGGGGACAACATGGTTTTGTGAAGGGTAGATCATGCCTCAGTAACTTGCTCACGTTTTATAACACAGTGACGGCTGAACTGGATAGGGGTAATGAGTTTACAGTGATACTACTGGACCTTGCCAAGGCCTTTGACAGGATACCACATGGAACCCTAATCAGTAAACTGGAGCAGATGGTGATAGATATAGGGTTGGTGAGATGGATAGGAGGGTGGTTGAAGGAGAGATACCAGAGAGTGGTTTATGCAGGAGAGGAGTCTAAAAGATGGCTTGTGACTAGTGGTGTGCCGCAGGGCTCTGTTCTTGGACCACTGCTTTTCAATTTGTTCATCAATGATATAGGAAAGGATTTGAGAAGAAGTGTTCACTTGTTTGCTGATGATGCAAAGTTGGGTAGAGCAATTGCGAGTGCACAGGATGTCAAAATTTTACAGGATGATATGGATAGTTTGGAGAACTATCCATATCATCCTGTGACTAGTGGTGTGCCGCAGGGCTCTGTTCTTGGACCACTGCTTTTCAATTTGTTCATCAATGATATAGGAAAGGATTTGAGAAGAAGTGTTCACTTGTTTGCTGATGATGCAAAGTTGGGTAGAGCAATTGCAAGTGCACAGGATGTCAAAATTTTACAGGATGATATGGATAGTTTGGAGAACTGGGCTAGGGAAAATGGATGTCAATTTAATGTAGCAAAGTGTAAGGTTTAAAAATTTCACTTTGGGGTGAAAAGAATAGCAGCAGTATATCGCATTGGTGGAACCGTACTCCAGGAGATTGCTGAGGCCAGGGATTTGGGAGTGTTGGTGGATAGAGAATTGAAGTTTAGGGGGCACATTGCAAAAGTGACTAAATCAGCTCATCAAATCACTTGGCTTCTGAAAAATACTTTAACATGCAGAGACAAACAAGTTGTTGTTCCTCTGTATCGAGCCTTGATAAGACCCCATCTGGACTACTGTGCCCAGTTATGGGCACCAGGGTTTCTTCGTGATGGGGAGGAAGTGGAGAGGATCCAGAGACGAGTGACCAAGATGATAGAAGGTCCGTGGAATGAACCTTATGAGAATAGGTTGAAGATTTGTGGGTTGCAGAGATTGGACGATAGGCGAAGGAGGGGTGATATGATTGAGACATTCAAATTACTGAAGGGTTTCTATAAGATTGATCCAGAAGATATTTTTGAAAATATGGCTGGTGATGGGAGGACTAGGGGCCATGTATGGAAAAATACTTTAACTGGGCAAGAGCGTGGTTGACAAGGGAGTTAGAGCTAGGTTTTTTACTTGGAGAGTGGTGAATGAGTGGAATAAGCTTCCAGAGTCTGTTGTGGGTGCTACGACTGTGAATGAGTTCAAGGCAAGGTATGATAGATACTGTGTCAATGTCGAATAGTTGTTCTTGACATGATGTTAGGGCCTCCTTTGATGAGTGTCGACTCCTTGGAGTTGCCCGGAACAACAACAATAATAATAATTTTTTTTTTCATATTTAATGTACAGAAAGTAGTCTTAAGAAATTAATGTGTTGCAAATTCATTTGGATTCAATGATTTACTCAGGATGGTATTATCTCCTATGGCTGATGTTTTATTTTACACTAGGAAATCAATATGTACACAATGAATTTCATGTAAGTGTCAGAATGAGGCCAAGCAGATTTTATATGGATTGTAGAGAATTTTCCAGTTTCTGACCAAGTGTCCAGTCCTTGTTTTCCTGCAGATACTAAATGAATAAAGATGTGTCAGCAGTTTGGAACAGCTGCCCATTTTATTGTATTGTGTGAAACCAAACAGTGGTAGTACAGTACACTTAAAAAATCATTCATATCAGGGAGATGGCTGGCCACCCCTCCAGTTTTTGTCAGGCATCTAGGACAACGCATGAGAAATAGTTCGCTATAACTGAACTATAATTATGCATCATCAGTGCACAAAATATCAGTATGGAAAAATATAGATGAGTAGAGGAACTCAAAATACCATGTCAAATTACTGAAACAACGAACATCAAAATAAACGAGATCCATGTAAATAATATTTGCTTCAAGCAGTAAATCAGCAAAACAGAAGATTAGTGATAGCATTTAATGCTAAATATGAAGATTTTCAACAACAACAATTAAAAAAAAAAAAAAAAAAAAAAAAAAAAGAGAGAAACAGATATAGAATGCAGATTAATAGATAAATATCATTTGGGGATGGGAGTATATTAAACAGTTTGAAAATGAATCGGCTCTTAAACCTTCTTTTTAAAAAGAAAAAGAAAACAGTTCTACTCTTTCAAGTAAATCAAGATCCATAATAATCAGTAGGAATTTTTATTTGTTATATGTTCTCTCGTTTGAATTTATATTGATCTTTTATTCTTTAGTGTTTTGTAAGTATGAATATGTATCTAAAACAGAAATCCAGCAAGATTTTGCCATTATTATGTACCTTCACCTCTAGATTTTCCTAAAAACTGAGTTAGGTTTATTTCCTTCGCTGTTTTTTTGCAGTTAAACAAAACTGATTTCATCTTATTTCATTTGCCTTTCTCATCATCATCAAATCCTGATATATACCCTCAACGGGTGTACAGGATATGATAGTACGACATGAAAAATTTACATCATTACTAACTTCCTATCTACAATTTTCCTCCAAATCAGTCTGTTAAATGTCAAGACTCCAATATTATCAGATCTTATATTTCTGTCTTCTAAGGTACTTTTTAGTATCAATCCACCTATATCTTGGTCTTCTTTTGGGTCTTTTTTCCTGCCAGCCTGGCAGAGAGCACTTGTTTTGCTAATCTTTCCTCGCCCATTCCTTGCTAATCTCATACCACCTGAGATTAGCTCTGCTAATGCATTCCTCGATGCTGACAATATCAAGTTCTTTCCTAATATCCTCGTTTTTAATATGATATTTGCCATTGATGCCATCTGTTCATACCCCTAATCTTTTCTCAGGACTCTCATATCTGTGGTCTCTAGTCTTTGGTCAAGTATTTTATTTCTAACCCAGCTGTCAGATCCATAAGTTAATTTGAACACTGTCTTATATGCAGCTAATTTAGTGTTTTGACTAATTTCTCTCTTATTCCATATAAATTTATTCAGTTGACTTCCTACCATACTAGCTTTGTTGATTCTATTGTCTATTTCTCTATATATAATTACCATCTTCAAAAATTGTGCCTTGGTCTTCCTCTGGGGCTTTTTCCTACCAGCCTGGTAGAGAACACTTGTTTTGCTAATCTTTCCTCTCCAATTCTCCTTAAGCGACCATACTACCTGAGATTAGCTATGCTAACAATGCCAAGTTCTTTCCTAATATCCTCGTTAAATGTTTTAGTTGTTCTATAGGTTCTCCATTCATGATGCAGCTGATATTTTCAATGTTTCTGTTTATTTTCATACCAAATTTATTACAACAGTTAGTCAGGGAATCTTACAGACTTGCACTGGATTTATTTAAAAGTATGACATCATCTGCATAAAGTAAAGAGCTGAAATTAGCATCTTCAATTTTGATATCAGATTTAATACCACTTTCCTTCATAATGTGATCCATATAGATAATAAGAGAGGGGATAATGTACATCCTTGTCTGACACTAGGTGCCCCATTAACACCATATAACTGTAGCGTTTGGAATAGCTTCTCTCTTGGCACCTTGTCATATGTCTTTTCCAGATCTACAAAACTTAGAGATCTTTGTTATATTCCCATGATTTCTCGACTATCTGTTGTCAAGTGAAAATCTGATCCTCATAGCCTCTATTTGGCCTGAATCCAGCATATTCTTCACCAAGCTTCTCTTCCACAATCCTTCTCAAGTATACTTGCATATATCTTATCAAGACTCAGTAATGAAATGACTCCGTAATTTTCACATTCAGTTTTATTTCCCTTTTTATATATGGGTACAATGAGAGCTCTACTCCAATCATCTGGAATTCGTTCCTCTGTCCAGGCCTTCTGAACTGTGCAGTGCAGCCACTGTAAGACTTTTATACCTCCATACTTGAGCATTTCTGGTCGAATATCATCTACTCCTGCTGCCTTTCCACATTTCAAGCCTTTGATGGCTTTTTCTACTTCAAGTATGGATATGTATTCCTGACTGCATGCCTGGTAAGTGTTTTTTTACCACTGTGCTGTCATCACTGCTTGTTTCATTTAGCAGTTTTTCAAAGTGATTACTTCATACTTCAAGGATATCTTTTTCTCCTGTTTTCATGTCGCCTTTATCATCTCTAATTCCTTTTACAGCTCTCTTTCCTCCATTTCTGAGCTTCTTCAACAACTTCCAGAATATCTTGCCACCTTCTTGATATTTATTTTCTATGTTCTTACCAAAGTCTTCCCATGACTTTTGTTTAACTAGTTTTACACAGTGTTTAGCTTTCTTACATTTGTCTCTGTATTCTCTAAAATCACAAGCTGACTTATTTGCCAGGAACTTTTGATATGCTTTCTTTTGTTTCATTGCCTCTTTAAATTCCTATGTCCACCATGGAGTTCTGATTTCTCTATCCTTACAGAGAACCTCACCACATGCCTCTCTGGCTGAATCAATCAGTGTTTTCTTCAGGGCTTGCCACTGAATCTCCAAGGTTTGGTTCCTGCTCTCAAACTGTTTCATTTTTCTGACAACTAAAATTAATCCTTAATGATTAAAAAATCTTTCTCTATGTTTAGAATCAAATATTTTTCCTTTATTGTCTCAGTAAATCATCTCATCATGTAATCAATTGTCTTGTCTTTTTAAAATAGTAGTAAATCCAAACTGTATGGATTTGAATTTTTTTGATTGGTCTGTGGTGGCTTATATTTCTGAGCTTAATTCAGCAAAGTTGTATAGGTCTAGAACTTATTTTTTTTAATTTTATTCTGTGATTATTCAGAATGTGGTTCATCAGCTGTTGATCTCACCCCCCCCAAAATATGAAACAAGACTAGAATAGATTTTGGTTGTGTGTGTGTGATATAAATATGAATTTGGGCATATAATACAGCTCCTGCTGTTGCCACACTATATAGACATAGTCTCCTTGTAGAAGCTGAAAATAACATGGAAGATATTCATCATCATCATCATCATCATCAAATTCCTGACATTTACCCTCAAGGGGTGTACAGGATATGATAGTACTACATGAAAAACTTACATCATTACTAACTTCCTACCTACAATTTTCTACCAAATCAATCTGTTACCTGTCAAAGCTACACCATTGTCAGATCTTATATTTATATATCTATCTTCTAAGGCACTTTTTACTGTATCAATCCATCTATATCTTGGTCTTCCTTTGGGTCTTTTTCCTGCCAACCTGACAGAGAACACTTGTTTGGCTAATCTTTCCTCGCCCATTCTGTTTAAGTGACTACACTGATATTAGCTCTGCTAATGCATTCCTGGATGTTGACAATGTCAAGTTCTTTCCTAATATTCTCGTTTTTAATATGATATTGTCATTGATGCTATCTGTTCATGCCCCTAATCTTTCTCAGGACTCTCATATCTGCAGTTTCTAGTCTTTGGTCAAGTGTTTGACTTCTGACCCAGCTTTCAGATCCATAAGTTAAAATTGGTTTGAACACCATACCAGCTTTATTAATTCTGTTGTCTATTTCCATATTTAATTTACCATTTTCACTAAAAATCATGCCTAAGTAGCTGAAATGTTTTACTTCTATAGAACAAGGTTCTCCATTCACAATGCAGTTGACATTTTCAGCATTTCTACTTATTTTCATTGTCTTTTTATTGCTGACCTTCATACCATATCTATTACAACAGTATTATTCAATTCAGTCAGGGAATCTTGCAGACTTGTAGCAGATTTATTTAGAAGTATAACATCATCCGCATAAAGCAAGGAGCTGACATTAATATCTCCAATTTTGATATCAGGTTTAATACCACTTTCCTTCATAATGTAATCCATATAGATAATGAATAACAGAGGTGATAATGTATATCCTTGTCTAACACCAGATTTAACATTAAACCATTAACCATCTCCCTGTACTTCCTTCAATTCTACCTGCTGACTTACAACTCAAATAAAGACTAAGTATTGCTTGATATAATGATCCACTTACATCATACAACTGTAGTGTTTTGAATAGCTTCTCTCTTGGCACGTTGTCATGTGCTTTTTCCAGATCTACAAAACTTAAATACAGATCTTTGTTATATTCCCGTGACTTTTCAACTATTTGTCATAAAGTGAATATCTGACCCTGACAGCCTCTATTTGGCCTGAATCCAGCTTGTTCTTCACCAAGCTTCTCTTCCACAATCCTTCTCAGCTGTTTCTCAAGTATACTGGAATAAATCTTACCAGGAACACTCAGTAGAGAAATACCTCTGTAATTCTCACAATCAGTTTTATTTCCCTTTTTATATATGGGTACTATGAGAGCTCTACTCCAATCATCTGGAATTCGTCCTTCTGTCCAGGCCCTCTGAACTATGCAGTGTAGCCATGGTAAAACTTTTATACCTCTATACTTGAGCATTTCTGGTCTAATATCATATACTCTGGCTGCCTTTCCACATTTCAGACTTTTGATGGCTTTTTCTACTTCAAGCATGGATATGTATTCCTGATTGCATGCCTGGTCAGTGTTTTTTATCACTGTGCTCTCATCACTGCTAGTTTCATTTAGCAATTTTTCAAAGTAATTACTCTATACTTCAAGGATATCTTTTTCTCCAGTTTTCATATCACCTTTATCATCTCTAATTCCTTTTACAGCTCTCTTTCCTCCATTTCTGAGCTTCTTCAACAACCTCCAGAATATCTTGCCACCTTCTTGATATTTATTTTCTATGTTCTTACCAAAGTCTTCCCATGACTTTTGCTTATCTAGTTTTACAGTGTTTAGAAGATATTCTTTAGTTTAAAATATGCTTCCAATATCATCAGTAAAACTGTTTGTACTACTGTATTTGTTTTTTTTAATTAAATTCTGTGCTTTCACAAGTTGCCTATGACACAAAATGTTTCTGCTCTCCACTAAACTAAATTACTCTCTATATGTTGTGAGCAAATACAGATTGGTGTTTGTTTCATTTTTAGAAGTAAGTATGTAAACAAGAATGTCATTGCAGGTATGAAAGATTTTAAATTGATGTTTCATAATGATTCAGAAAACAAAAAATTTATAACTATGGAATTATAACAGTTCTGACTGAGCTTAAATCAAATGACTGCGCTCAGAACTGTTATTTATAAAACCAGATTTACAAATTAGGGAAACAGTTAGCATTATAATAATTAAAGTTGAATTAAAACATGGAAAAGGTATTTCAGTATTATGTTACTGTCAGTGGCATATTAGGTAACTCATTAACGTGATCTTTGGTTATGCCATTGTTGTTATTGGCCTTGAATTGGTCGCATGGGATTTATTTGACCCTAGCTGTCGTTCAGTTTGATTTCTGACAAACCGAGTGATGGATTTTTGTTGCAATTTCGAGTAGAGAGTTTCTTGCTGCCGAATTAGTTGCATGCCAGCCATCAGCACAATCAGTTGAGGAGTAAGGGACTGATTTCTGACGTTCTGACCCCATGTGACTACTTACGTATTTTTTGAGTGATTTTTTTCGATTTTGTACTTTTATGCATATTTTCTTGTTCTAGTCACAGTGATTACATTTGTTGATACCACTGTAATATGTCCTAGATCGAAGGATCGTAAAATAAGGTCAAAGTGTGAGCTATTTTTGCAGTGAGCATTCTTCAGTAAGTTGCAATAATTGCACAGAAAATTAAGATCGAATAAAAATGTTAATATAAAAATAAAGCAATATTAATGATTTATTTATTTCATTTTACTCACCATAATCAACCTTATAAGAAATAAAAACATTTCATGAACAATATAACTTTAATTTTGGGGTCAAGCAGGCCCCATGCGATTAATTATGTAACAAAAAAAAAAAAAAAGTGCGACTAATTAAGGATTAATGGTTGCAACTGTATTCCCAGGTATTATGACAGTCACGCTATTTTTGTTTTTGATTGCTTTCTTCCCATTTGGTTCAACAGTTATCAGATCTAATGCAGTAGTCTCTGATCTTCAAAGACTACTGCATTAACCTGTCTGTCTGTTGGTTGTTTTTTTTTATTTTTCTGCCATTTTTCATTCAAACATTTGTTGTTAATCTTGTCTCCCATTCTGTGTAAATGACTATACCATAGAAAAGTTTAGCTTACACATCCTTGAATGTTAATGTCAGATTTTTATATATTTGATTTTAATCCTAATTTGCCTCAAAACACCCATATTTGTCTCTCCAGAGTTTTTAACTAACCCCTATGTCTCTAATCCATATGTTCAACTTAGTTTGAACACTCATGTATACTGTTAGCTTGGCCTTTAGTTAATTTTCCTTTTTTCCATTTATACTTATTTTGTGGTATTGAACAATATAAAATATTATCATCAAATTCCTGATATGTACTGTCAAGGGGTGGACAGATGTTATAATATTAGATGAAAAAGTTACGCCATTACTAACTTCTGATCAACAATTTTCCTCCAAATTGATCGGTTATTTATCGAGGCTCAAACATGATCAGATCTTATATTTCTGTCTTCTAAGGCAGTTTTTATTGTATCAGTCTACCAATATCTTGGTCTTCCTCTGGATCTTTTTCCTGCCAACCTGGCAAAGAACAATTGTCTTACTAATCTTTCCTCTCCGATTCTGTTTAAGACCATACCATCTGAGATTAGTTTTGTGCTAACAAGTTCCTGAATGTTAACAATGGCATGTTCTTTCTTAATATCCTTCTTTTTAATTTGATACTGCTATTGATGCCATCTGTTCATTCCCCAAATCTTTCTCAGACCTCTCATATCTATGGTCTCCAGTCTTATCAAGTTCTTTATTTCTAACTCAGCTTTTCAGATCTATAAGTTAAAATTGGTTTAAATGCTGTCTTGTATACAACTAATTTAGTGTTTTGACTAATTTCTTTCTTATTCCATATACATTTATTCAGCTGACACTTCCTGCCACACCAGCTTTACTGATTCTTTTGTTTGTTTCCATATTTAATTTAGCTGAGATGTTTTACTTGTTCTATAGGTTCTCCATTCAGGATAGGATACAGTTGATGTTTTCATTGTATTTGCCTATTTTCATTCTTTGTCCTCTTATTAGGGATGCAGTGAAATACCAAATATTTGGTTTGAAATTTGGCTGAAGCATGTGGAATTGAATTTTATAAACAAACTCTTTCAAAAAAAAAAAAGAAAGAATAAATAATTTTTTTATAAATTTTTAATTAGTGCATTTTTTTTGTTAAAAACATTTGTTTACAAAATTGAATTCACAATGTTTAAAATTCAATTAATTATGTTTCTGCCAAATTGCAGAATGAAGAAAGATTACATATAAGAAAATTCAAAAGTTTTGAAAACTAACCAGACAGCACTTATGAGAATATAAACTTCAGCATTGGAGTTGCCTTAGCTTGCACTGCTAAAAGGATGCATGCTGCCAAGGCGTTTGTATATATTTGCCTTTTATTAGGTCTTATGATCAAGGTTTCCCTGTCCTGACTGCTGTTTCAAATGGTTCTCATCAGAGATTAGGCAGAAAGAAACCTTACAGTGGCAAACATTCTGAAATAGTTGCCTAGAACACATGGCCAAGTATTCTGCATAAATGATAGATATGTATATCTGCATTAAAGATTTCTAATTCAGTGGCTTGTGTGTACGTGTGTATTAATGAACAAAGTATTTGGAATAAATAATGCTTGTAGATTGTTTTTATATTGTAGAATAAGAACAGTGGAATTTTTGTTTATAAGTTAGAAATGCCATTTTCTTTCATGCTGCTTTTGGACTTCAGATAAAGCCTGTTAAAATAGGTAGGTTTCTGCATATTTAATATATTGCATGATGTGGTCACCTCTCATAGCAAATGCCATTACATTGAATTCACTTACAATAACAAAGAATCAAAATGTCTTAGTCAAAGCTATATATCAGTGCTGTTTTAAAGGAAATGTGTTATAATGGGAGTTATGTGTTAAAATAAGAATTTTTAGGCTGTGAGGGGTGTATATTGAATGGCGGTTCACTGCAAATGCAAACTCTTAATTTTCTGTTCACTCAGAATTTGATTTGTTGGTTGAGTTGACTGAGGGCACAATTTTTGTCACTCCTACCTATGAAATATTGCAAACCTTATAGTACATTAGTACTGTGGATCGGTGAAAGATTTTTTCTATTTATTAATTTTATATTTTTTGTATTTATAAAAAGCTTTATGCATCCAAAAATCCTGCTTCATATACCAAATATGGAACTTCTTCAAGCCACTTCAGACATTTAGCAAGAAGGACTATGGTCTCATACCAGACAATAATATTCATATCCTGCCTATATCTTACCATGTACATCTGTGTCCATGACTGGATTTGGATCCACAGCCTGTTTTTTGGAAAGCAGATATGCTAACCACTCAGTCAACCAGGATTTCATTATTTCATGGTTAGATAATTGACAGATAACTACACCCTCTGTCCAAAAAGAAACCCAATTTTGATAGAAAATAAAACACAGGCCAATTATAATTATTCAAATCATTTATTTCAATCAATATACTCTCTTAGCTTCGATACAGCATTTGGCACTGTCAATTAATTCGTTAAATGAGTTTTTTATATTGGTTTTTGGGATACTGTTGAGGGTCGTGGTTACTACCACTTGAACATTTTCAATGGTGTCATATTGCTTTCCTTTCATCGGCAAATGAAGTCGGGGGAAGAGAAAGAAGTCACAGGGTGCTAAATCAGGTGAATACGGCAAGTGATCCAACACACAAACTTGGTTTTTGGGATTCCAAAAACTGTCTCACAATGTTCGAGCAATGAGATAGTGCATTATCGTGCAAAAGTGATCAGCTTCCTGCATCACGATATTCATGCCGTACGCGACGAATTCTCGCTGTCAATCGCTTCAAAACTTCGAAATAAAACTTACCATTGACCGTTTGGTTAGGCGGAACAAATTCTTTGTGGATAATGCCCTTGAAATCATAGAAACAAATCAGCATTGTCTTTACTTTTGACTTCTCCAAACGACTTTTTTTTGGATGCCCCTCTTCTGGTGGTCTCCACTCAGCACTCTGTTTCGGGCTCATACTCAAAACACCATGTTTCGTCACCAGTAACAATCATTTCAAGAAAGTTTGAGTCCTTAAGAGTGGTTTTAATGAGGTCCTTGCAGTGTTCAATTCGATACATTTTTTGGTCGTCGGTCAACTTGTGGGAAACAAATCACGAATTCAATTTACGAAGGCCTAAACTCTCGGTCAAAATGTTTTGCACAGTGATTTTGGAATCCCAATTCATCTTCAATCAATCTCATGGATGATTTCGGGTTTTCTTTGATGAAATCACTCACTTCTTAGATGTTAACTTCGCTCAGTCCAGTTTTTGGACAGCCCAGCTTTTCGTCATCCTCAAGCGTCTCATGACCACTTTGAAATCGCTTAAACCACTCGTAAACTTGAGTGCAGGATAAGCATTCATCATCGTATGCTTTTTGAAGCATTTGATGCGTTTCGGTAAAACTTTTACCAGGTGGCACCACTAGTTTCTTCTATTTTCAAAAAGTTTGGTTTCTTTTTGGTCAGAGGGTGTAATTTAATTATATCTACCATATTTCCCATCAGGCAATATATGAACAACTTGTATCCCATTTACAGCTGCATCAATTACATCAACGCTGTAATTGATTTCAATATATACTAAAGGATGACTGATCATTTCTACCAAAGATGAAGACACAGACTCAAAGTGAGGACATGCACTTCTTTCAAACACAGCTGAATAATAATAAAAACAGTTTTTAAAATTTAATGTGAGTATACACTAATTCATTTTGGTACTGAACTTTGTAAACTGTATCTCACAGTCTTGTCATAAATACTGCTACAACTTCTGCACACCTCCGCACGGGCCTGGTTCCATTAATGAATGAAACCAGGCATATCAGCAGAGAGAGAGAGTTGTCTAGCTGTATGGGTTCACATGTAGTGGAGAGATTGAGAACTGTGATACTGTAATAGCACTTCACAAAGTTGGAATGCAGCCACTTGTTATTTTCTACATGCTAAAAACATTTGGGATCAGTTGGATGTTTGTGTATTGGACTATTAATCATTATAATGGTACAGAAGACATATCTGACTGCCAAAGAACAGGTCGACCATGCTGCATTAGGATACAACAGCTTGTGAGGGCCTGCCTCTGCTGTAATTCTGTGAGAACGCAGAAAGTGATGTCATGAGAGGAATGTTTCGCAGAGAATGATGTCATGTTTACTAACTGGTGACATGGAGATGAGAGCCTATCATCTTTCCACTGGACACTTCCTAACATCACAACTTATGCAGCAGAGAGTGATAAAATCAAAGGCACTTTTCTACCTGTATGCAAACAACAGACATGGAGATATCTTCTTCACAGATAAGATTTTCACTATCGAAGAGTCGTTTAAATGCCATAACAATTGGATATATGCATCAGATGGTTGCATAGCACATACTACATCCAGGATTCAGAGGTTCATCACCCCTTGTCTGTGGCGGCGGGGATGACGTATCAAGGGGTATTCGAGTTATTCGAGTTGCATTTTGTGAGAAAGTGTGTCAAACTCTGCCAAAATGTATCAAGACACCTTGCTGGAACCTGTGGTATGACCCCTGAACAACACCTTGTTTTGTGGTAGGTAGTGAATCTTCCAAAGGGAATCATTCCCTGCACAAAATGCAAATTGCACTCACATTTTGTGCAGGCGAATGTGTCCAACCACATATCACCATCTGATTGGCTGTCTGGAAGTCCCAATTTGAATTCGCTGTATTTATGGTTGGAGCTTGAGAGAGAGAGAGAGAGAGGGTACCTGTTTAAAAAAAAAAAGAAAAAAAAACAGCATTGCCAACCTGAAGTTGAATGTGGAGCAAGCAGTTGCAACATTTCCATTGGATGTTGTACAAGCTGCCATCGATATATGACCTCACAGACTTCAGGTGTGCATGATGACAAAAGGGGACATTTCAAACATTGAATGTTGATATATATGTGTTATACATGTGGTTTGAAAGCTATAAATGATTTACCGATAGATTAAAGGTTTATGCTGTTCAAGTTGTAACAGGATTTATGGCTAGACTAGGTATATTAACTTTATTCTAGTTTAAATGCTTTTACACTAGTCTTCAGTGGACACAAGGAGCTTACATGAGCTGATACAGAGAAGTTTATTTTTTCAAATGCTTCTTATAACAGTCATACAAGAAATGCTGTCTGCTTTTTTTCATGCTATAATGGACTTCAGTACATAGTCGTTTAGCTTTTCGTATTGTTATGCCTTGATAACATAGCAAAACTAGTTTACAAGACATTGTGCTGTTTCATCTATACTACAGTTACCATTATTTATCACTGAAATATAGGCACATCCAAAATTATTTTTAAAGCATACCATCAAAAGAATCATATCCAAAAAATCAGTGAAGGCTAGTTTCCTTTTTTTTGCTGCATCAAGAATGCCAGATATGAAACTTGGTTGAATTAAAGTTAATGCATGTTAGTAGAAACACATCTTACATTGCTTTATAACTTTTAATATGCACTGATTTGCTTATATTATAGGAAAAACGTTTGCTTCTTTTAATGAGTCATATCTCATATGCACATCATAGTAAAAGTGAGTACATTATGATTGGATCTAGAAATCATTCAATATAAATCTGAAATATCCAACACTGAGAAAGAAGTATTAATGATTTTTAATGTTAACTCTTTAAACTCACCTTATTTTCTGCTCTATAATTCTTCTACATTGATTCCAAAAATAATATAAGCATGTTCAGAAGTGTTTTTCTCCACTAGGAAATAAAATCCTTAAATTCACTAAGTCATACATCTAAATGCTCATGCCAAACAAATCAAAAATGCATTTCTTCGACTCTTTTTCATTATGGGAAGCTCATAACCTTCAGGTGATTTCTTTTAATGTAACAGAATCATTAATATTCCCCCTCCTCTTCCTTTAGTTAGTTCTTACTAGTCTCAAGAACAGCTTCATTGAATACATTGAATATCTGCATATGAATACAGAAGGCATAACATTGTACTGATAGGTGTTTGACCAGGACTTTTGTAGTAATTTGTTATACCAATTATAATAGTGCAAATTGGCTGTATGTGGTGTACAGAGACTGTTTTGAAATACCTATTAATTCCTTGAAATATTAGTTGATTTTAACATGTCAAAAGTTGTTGATTTCTCAAAATCAAAATTGTTGATGTACTACTTAGTTTCTAGGCAGCCAGTTTCATTTTACTATATACTTAATAAATATTCTTATAAAAATCAAGTGGATATTAGATCCAGCATTATTTCAAAGCAAATGCAGAAACTATGAAAGTTTTGTAAAAATAAGTTGACCCAGGCATTTACAAATCACCCTATCGCAGACCACTTCAGAAAACATGCATCTTCAGGTGATTTCTGCCTGGTCTCTGACGAGAACCAACCAGTTCAAAACATCTGTCAGGCCAGTGAAATTTTAAAAAAAATGGATCATAATAGAAAGCGAATATATGGACACAGAGGCAGTGTGCATGTTTTCTAAAGTAGTCCATGCTAGGGCAACTCGTAAATGCCGGCAAGCATGTTCCCGTAAGCTCTCTGGTCAACATATTTTTACGAAACTTTCATACTTTCTACATTCGGCTTTGAAATCAAGTGGATGTTAGATCCAGCATTACTTTTATAATTTTTGCATCATCAAACTGGCTCTTTATTTTAGTAAATAAGTATTCTTATTTTGTTAACTTTATTTATTTTATTATTATTTTTTTTGTTGTAGGTAGTTAGTATATTACTTGCAGTTTATGTCCTGAATCAAATCAAGAGGATTGAACATTCTACTGCAACTGTATCTACCTACAGTGATATTCAGTATAATACACACTTGTAGGCAAGAAATGCAATTTCTATATTTTATTATAGGGAACATGGCAACTGCTAATGTGCATGATGTATACCAAAGCTAAGCATTTTGCTTTCAGTCGGTTTAGGAAAGCAAAATGTGAGTACAAAGTTGTGGCATTTAGCTTTAATATCAGTAATGTTGGTATTGGATACAAGAAAATTTTTATTGTACCTTTAATCCTTCCTTGCTTGAATTTAGCTTTTAATTTGTGCTAAGTAAGAAAGAAGTAATATTTACTTCTTTAGAGGAAAATGGGATAATTTTTTTTTTCTTTTATATATTTTAAATGTATATTTTTACTGTTTTTGAAGCATTTTTTTTATGCGCATCCAGTTTACAAAGCTAAACTGCACTCGATAACTCACCATATTTTTAAATATCAAGTTGTAATTAAAAAAAAAAAAAAACAGTAAGGTATCAAAGGTTATTTAAAAATAGGGTATTAATAATTTTCTTTCTTAATTATCTCTGACAGCAAGTTATGAATTGATTTTAAAAAAAATTCTCACAATATTGATCATTTGTAAAATAGCTGGGATCTAAAGTTTTTTTTTTTTATGAAGTGTGATGCTGTCCAAAACAGTTGCACATACAGAAAGAAAAGGATTAAAATAAGTAGTATACTGAGAAAATTGATGTGCCATTATTCGTAAGGGGAAAGAGGGAATTTCATAGGCAGGAAAAAAAAAAATTCTAAATATGAGTTGATATTCCAAGCATTTCTGATTTTGTTTATGTACTTAACATATGTTAATAATGTGGAGATAAGTTTCCTAAAGAGATATATTTTTTTGAAATACTTAACAGCTTCCATGAAAATGTTTAAATTCTAGGCTTGAATGTTTTAAAGTACTAATATTTGTACTTAATATATCATACCATAATCATCCCTTTATCAAGCTCTTTCAAATGCTATTTTAAGAAAGAATATGTGCCTTACTGCCAAAGGATGAATTTTTCATTTGTTGATGCTGATCTGTGCCTTAAATAATGCATCATTAATTGCATTTTTTTACGTGTGTTCACCAGTAAAATGAAATGTACTGCAATCCCTCCATGTGATTTTTAAATTCAGTATATAAACATTAAAAATTGCAGTATATACTTTTTTCCAAACTCGGTGACAACTGCAAAACTGTGCTTTATCTTTTTCTTGCTCATTACCTGAAAATGCACTGCTTTTTTTTATATAGTTCCTTATCTCATGTAATTCATATAATAGATTTCAACACCAAAAACTGCAATTTGGAATTTCTTTTAATTTCAGCAATAGCTTATTTCCAAAATGTTTTTGTATTTAAAAGTTTAATTCAGTAAATTTGCAAATCTATTGAGCAGAAATTCACTATAACAAACTCGTGTACCACATTGCACCAGTGCCATTCTAGGAAATTTTCTATAGCTGAAAGTTTATTTCATTGCTGTCATTCTTTGCTATAATATGGATAGGATTTTTATGTTACTGCTGCTGCATGTGTATGCACAAAGACACCATGAAATAAAAAATTAAAAAAAAAGCAAGCTTATTTTAAAAGGTCTAGCTTCATTCATTGTTACAAAGATATCAGAAGAATATCTAGTAGAAAATATTATTCTGGTATAAAAAAAAGCAAATAATGTTACTCTGATCATAGGAGCCACCACATATAGAATCTCTTTTTAAACTTTAACAAGTAAATATTTAAATTTTCTTTATTTGTAACATAGACAAAATGTTAGCTAAGGTAAAGAATATTCTTTATGCAGTAATCTCATTCTTACATGTATCAGTAACATCTAGAAATCCTAACCACATTACTGTAAGGTTCAAATAAAGATGTAATAATGAAAAATGTAATGTTTGAACATTTTTGAGGAAAACGTTTTTGTAGATAATTTTAAATACTCAAGCTGTAATACTGTTTCTGAATTGGTATTTAATAAGTGCATTTTTTTTTAAGTAGTCATATTTTCATTTGTTTAAATACTCATTTCCAAGATGGTGTTCAAAGTGTTTTAGATTTTTTACTCTTTATTTACGTTTTACTTAGTTTTAGTATTTTTACTTTAATAAAATAGCATGTAAAATGTAAGTTTTTTTTATTTTTTAGCATAATAGAATTGTTTCATTGAGATTTTATGTATTTTTAGTTTTGGTACAGTTGTGATTTGTGCAGGTCATAAAACACTAAATACTGCTAAAAATACAGTATATTAGAAATATGCAATCATGTCTATGGAAAAACAAGTCTTTATTATGCTTAATTCTTTAAGAAAACTGATTGTATAAATTTTAGTTTTAAATTGACACTGATAGTAATTCATTTTTGTAACCATTTTGATGATGATAAAACAATTGAAGTTTGTCAAAGTGCTCTCATTATTTTTCCAGGATATTTCATTTCTCACACATGTATTCATACATCTTATGGTAAACCTCAAACATAAAAGGTTATTGAACCTATGG
Organism: Typopeltis vanoorti; assembly: GCF_054136105.1. Classification (NCBI taxonomy): domain Eukaryota; kingdom Metazoa; phylum Arthropoda; class Arachnida; order Uropygi; family Thelyphonidae; genus Typopeltis; species Typopeltis vanoorti. Next base: position 42,337,695 of record NC_143563.1, on the reverse strand, counting down.
TACTCTGCATTGGTGCACATCTGTAATGACCATAGAACAATCATTCTGAACTTTTGTAACTTGTCATATACATACACTATGTAAAGTAGTATTAAATTCTTAAGGTCATTGAATTTTATTTCAGAAAAAGTCATCATTTATTAGCATCTGTCTTCAAGAGGATATGTATAGAAACTTATTAGAAATAAAATGTTTTAACAAATTTGATATTTTTTTGCTAGTTTGCGATTCTATGTTATTTGGTCTTCATGAAAAGATTTCCTGTAAGAAAAATCAATGACAATTTTTTGACAGCCAAATAACCAGTGACCATTTCAAGAACAAGTATAGAACATCTGGTATGTATTCGGTTGACCTACCTCTCCCCCTATCTTAATTTCTTCATGAATAAAATTTAACACTTATTTGCAAAAAAAGGAAATTGTTAATTTAGAAAATGCAGTGCAGTAAAAAAAAAAAAAAACTTTAAACCTTTATTAAATTATGGCTATGATTTTTTAAAATTTTGCTAAGTTAAAACTAAACAAAATTCAGTTATCACCAATTAATTTGTATTTAGTGTAATGACTTAAACACATTCAGTGAAATAATTTAATTAAATCTAACATTTCCAAGCATAACACTAGCATTCTCAGAACTTTAGTTGATAGATGAATTTCATCACCCAGTGTAAGATCACTATCCCACTTATTGCAGGCCTGAAGTATTACAAAAATTAAAAAGAAAATCCTTAGCCCAGCCACAGATCTAATGTACTATAAGTCTACAACCTTTCATGGATGGAGTTACGTTAAAAGACAAACAATGACTGTTAATCATTAAACCTCGGCAATAATACTTTTGAAATAACCATATCGATGGTTAATCGTGTCAGGGAAATCAATGACTTCGCAAACTTCATAGAAATACAAAATTTCAATAATTTTTCTTTTTCAGTCTTAACCTGCTAATCATAAAAAAAAAAAGAATTTTTTTAAAAATGAAATCTTAACCGGTTTGTTTTGGTCTGCTCAACGCCCATAAGTCAGT